>NW_020665189.1:11403208-11436123 GCF_002925995.2 Terrapene triunguis | reverse complement strand
TGCCCCCCAGGACCCTACCCCCTACCTGTACCCTGACTGCCCAAAACCTTCTCCACACCCCCAAAAAGCCCCTCCCCGAACTCCCGACCCCCCCCGTCTCTTGACTGCCCCCTCCAAAACCTCCCTGCCCCTTCTCCGACTCCCTGGCCCCCTTGTTGTTGGCCTTTC
Source organism: Terrapene triunguis (assembly GCF_002925995.2). Lineage (NCBI taxonomy): Eukaryota > Metazoa > Chordata > Testudines > Emydidae > Terrapene > Terrapene triunguis. The sequence continues at coordinate 11,435,955 of NW_020665189.1, read as the reverse complement.
TTCACCTAATGTCTCGGTGAACTTGCTCAGGAACTGCCTGAGCCGCTGGGCAGCAGCGGGGGAGGAGCTCCAGACTGCCAGAGCCGATCTGCGATGCAGGGAGGGAGGGAGGGAGGGAGGAGGACATGCTCTCTCTGGCTGAGTGTCGGAGCCCCATGTAAGTGACACCGTCCGGCCAGCAGCACTGTTAGCCGCGCGTGCTCTGCATCAGGGGGAAGTCCGGACATTTACAAATTCCCCCCGGACGCTATTTTTAGCTTAAAAAGCCGGACATGTCCGGGGGAATCCGGACGAATGGTAACCCTAATGTCTACACTACAATTAGACACCCACGGCTGACCCTTGCTAGCTGACTCCTGCTCCGGGAGCTTGGGCTGCAGGGTTGTTTAATGGCTGTGTAGTCTTGCAGGTTTAGGTTGAAATCTGAGTGCTGGGACCCTCACACCTCACAGGGTCCTAGAGCTCAGCCTCCAGCCCCAGTCTGAATGTCTACACTGCAATTAAACAGCCCTGCAACCTGAGGCCCGCGAGCCCAAGTCAGCTGGCACAGGACAGCCACAGGTTTTTAGGTGTAGTGTAGACATACGCCAAGACATACGCCATCAAGAACACATGGCCCTCAGCCCAACATACATCTTTTGTGATCTGTTACTGAGTGTAAACTGAATCATGAAGTTCCAATACATTTAAAAAAAAGGAAAAATCTGAGTTACTTTGTTTTATCCACAATCTCATTGTTCCATTGCAATAAGGCAGTAAAGCCAACATACAATGACACTTTTAGATTGCTGAAATAAAAACCTGAGCCAAACCTAGACTGACTGGACTGTAGGTGGGTTTGATAGTGCAAATTAACTAATTCCTCCAATGGGCAAGCCACTTGCTTTATTCATAAAGATCACAAAGATTACAGTGGTTGGCTGTATTTCTCAGTGCAAATGATATCATGCACTGGCTTTACAAAGCATTTCCGGTTTTTGATACAAGTAAATGGAACAGTTGAAACTCAGAAGAACTCATCCCCTCTATACTCTATATTCTTTCCCAGGCTGCATTCTGCAAGTTGATAGGACATCTGCTTTCTAATCTCCTGTCTGATAGTGGTAGAAAGAAGGAAAGAAGAAGCTGCCACTATCACGTCCTCCTTGGCTGAATAAAGGTATAAGAGAAAATGGTCATGGAAAAGTGAATCCAAAAAAAGCAACACAAAGAAAATAAATTTTTGACTATTTGTGGTTCAATATATTGAGTAGAGCTGACTGGAATAATCGCAGAGTTTGTCTTGACATTTTTCTTTCTGTTTTCAATCAATATTCTTATTTTATGAAAATGTTCTCACTAGTTCCAATATTACATACTCTGATAATGAACAATAACTGCATAATTTGTAAATATCATGACATCTTTGTAATTCAGGGAATCAATACAGTGCACTGGTATTAAAGCTTTCCTGATAAATGGGGTGAAATACATGGTTGTGTGTGTGAGAATTATAGTGTTAGTAGATTACAAAAGCAAGAATTAACTATATCCAGATGTACCATTGTTATCTGGTTAATAATCGGTCATTTCAGACATTTGTTTGTGTGTTTGTTGTAAAAGCAAACTCTTTGGTTTTTGTGCAGGCAAAGATCTGCTAAATGTTTGTGACCATTATCAGAATTGTTTTCTTTACATTCCAGACTAGAGACAGGCTGATCTATCTTGGGAAAGGTCAAGTACTTCTATAACTTGCTCATGCAATTTGTATAATTTAGAAATACTTTTATATTCTACAGCATGTTTCACATAAACACCATCCCAAAATGCCCTAGGGTATGCCTACACTGCAATTAGACACCTGCAGCCAGCCCTTGCCAGCTGACTCGAGCTCGCAGGGGTTGGGATGCAAGGCTGTTTCACTGCACTGTAGACTTCCAGACTTGGGATGAAGCCTGGGGTCTAGGACCCTGTAAGGTGGGAGGGTCCCAGAGCTCAGGCTGCTGATCAAGCCCAACATCTACACTGCATTGAAACAGCCCCTTAAGCCCAAGCCCCAGGAGCCTGAATCAGCTGGCCCGGGCCAGCCAGGGGGGTTTGATTGCAGTGTAAATGAACCCTCAGAATTAAACAATGCATTTATGGAGTTAAATAGTTACAGACAGAGAAAAATTACCAAGTATTATCAAGGGAGAAAAGGTATGATCTCAGAAAACACATAATAATACAAGATTTGAATCAGCAAGGTGGACAAGGATAAACGAAGGCTCTTTCAGAAGGCAGAAGCTGCAGAGAAGAGAGTTCTTGCACCCAGAACGTCCAGATTATGAGAGAATAGAAAGGCCAATGCTAGTCAAGTAAAGGGACTGCCGAGAGGGGAAGGAAGGGGGAATGGAAGAGAAGAAAAGATAAGAGAAGGCAAGACACTGGGGAGGAAAAGAGAGAGACATTTGCTTGGTTACAACTGTAACAAGTGTTTCAAAAACAAAGATTGACCATTCTTTGCCTGTGGCCTCTACATCCTCAAGGAAGTCTGGGCATCTCCTGAAGATTTTGTTAGTCTGCAACAGATCAACATTCCTCAAATCCAGTCTAAATCAAAACCGTAATCAAACCGGGCACCATCACGACAGTTCCAGTGTGCACTGCCACTGACTCCATTCTCAGTGCTGCAGTTTCTTCTTGTTCATCAGTCAAATCCTGATTAGAGGGCATTGGCAACGCTAGAGCACTGGTGCTCTGACACCCTGCAGCCTGAACCGGCCTCTTTCTCTCCCCCCATTGCAACAGAACCCTTCCAGGTGTAAGAAGGGGAAACGGAAGATTCCAGTCCTTTTTTGTGACGAGTCAGCGAGAACCGTGAGTGAATGGAGACATCACTGACTCAGAAGATGAGTGGGTATGAGAGTCAGGAGAGTTGGGTAGCGAGTGAATGGTGTGGTGGGTTTCTGATGCGTATGACAAACAGGTGCTAATTGTACATTTGCAAGAAGGTCTGTCTGTGTGAGACACATACACAAGCCCAATCATCAAGGTCACATGATACAAATGATGAGGTGTCTGTGTTGATGTTTATGGTATGGATGATTCAGCAGATTTTTCCTGGCTGGATGTATTTTTCACAATAATTTCTGCAAGGCTGAAATAATACTTAGCACTTTTAACAGCTAGAGGCTGTTATTGTATAAACACTACTATTAACAAATCTTCTAGCTCCTGTATGAGGTGGGCAGGCAATGTTACCCCATTTCATAGGTGAGTTAACAAATCATATAGCCAGCGCTTTAGAATAAGTCATATGCTTTTGGCCCCTGTCCTGTAGGTATGCCAGATTTGCTTCTGGTATGTAGCATTTTCCAGCTTGGAACAGCAATTAAGGCCAAGTTTGCTTACTGCGACCGCAGTATGAGTGACCCATGGCAAACCCAGAACTCATGTCAGCTCCTGTACCATCAGTGAAACACAATGACTCTATGATACTACTAGATGTCAAGCAAAAAAGATAATAGTTAAGCATCATGAAGAAGCAATTGCACCTGTCTTCATGTTTTAAGAAAGTATGTAAGAGGCTAACTGGTGATGTGGTTACATGACAAGATCTTAAGTAGTACAGTATTGTGACTGTTACTTTGTGGAAGCAGCAAGCATTATAGTGTCACCTCGGCTTTGACGGAAGGCAGACAAAACTTGCCACCACTGCCGTAGAGAAAGCACAGACATCAGCAGTGACTCAGATGTATAAGACAAGAGTGGGTTCTCTCTCTGGTTTGTATACTATTAAAGATGATTGTTGTTCTTACTAAAAATAATACTGCTGGAGGGCAACACTCTCTAAGAAACTACCGAGAAAGCCCCCTTATTAAAAAGAGAGAATATAGCTGCAAGCTACCTAATAGAAACATTATGACACTTTTGCAAATACATAGACATACGCTGCTACTCATGTACTACTGCTAAACCAGCAGCTGGAGGATGCACACTAGTATTTCTTCATTGCTGTTGGTTCTATTGTGGCACAATCGATGTTGGCTCTATACTCAACATTCACACAATGCTCTACAAAGCATAAACCCAAGGCAGCACACAAGTGTATTCTTTAAGGACTGAAATATTGAATATATACTGAGCTTGGAGGTGGGGGAAGGGATTAACATACAGCCAAGTAAAGACAAATCAAAGGCGCCAATGTTTTTTTCAGCAACAGCCTTCTTCTGCTCCAAGGTCAAATTAAAAAATCATTATTTAATAAAAATCTTTACCCAGGGTTCCAATCTCACACAGGCTTACATGCATGCTTAATTTTACACAGTGGGCAGTGTACTTAATGGGACCACTCAGCGCATAATGTTAGCGTTTAGTAAAACCACTGTAGAGTATTAAAAGTGCAATGTTTTAATTTGAGTTTGCTTTACACCAATTATGGGCTTGTTGATTTTTTTGTATTTTGCTCATTTCAACCACAAAAAAAAAATCACTTGGTTTTGCTGTCCACTTCCTGTGCACTAAGGAAAATGCTGCAAATTTTTGGGCTACTAACACTGCAGAGGAACCTCCGATGCATCCAAGACAAAAATAAATTAAATTTAAAATCTACCAAAATATTTGTTATTTTTAAGTAATGTGAGTAAACTACACAGTGATGTCCCTTTTAGGAACCATATTTGTTCTTCATCATTGGCTTTTATAGTTATTCATGAAGTTCTCCCTACCCTTCTCCTCAAATACTACAATAGCAATGAACGCTGTTGAGAAAATACTTTGTGCAGCTCAGTCCTTTTAAAGCAACCAAACATATAACTTGTATATTTTGTTACCTGTTAACCTTTAGCAATTTACTCACACACACACACAACCCTCCACCCCAAATGTACAATTTCACTTTCAATCTATTTCTCTTAACATCCAACTTCAATGAATACTCAGGAGCAGTAACAGACCATTACCAAAAAACACTGGACTCTTATTTATGCACATAGTGGGAAGTGCTTTAAATAAATGGAGGAGAACGGTCCCAAAAGAGATGATACAGACCCTGACCAATAAGAAGCACCTTCTCTTGGCTACTTCATTTTCATGCTAGTTACATCCTAGCCTTATCTATCATGGCAAGAGGGACTTTCCAGTAGCAAAATTGTACACGGTAGTTTTTTGATGTGAACTTTAATAGGAATTTATCCTATTAAGTAAATCTATTTTATTAGTGATTTAGGCATTGCCATATATTTGCAATAGAGTCACTGTCAAAGCAAAATGAAATAAGGCGTATGTCCTAGTTACAAATCACTGATTTCTATTAATGCATTTCCATTACACAGCTTCCTTTGTCCAAGCAAGATTATAACAGAGCTACCTAGTCAAAATGAACTACATTCAGCTCAATGAGCTAGGACCAATGTACTGACATCAATGGGAAGAGAAATAATTTCCCAACACTTTCTAGAAATATTCCATTGCTGGGGGAACAGTAAGAATTTACAGGTCTCTTGCTGCCTTTATGATATTAAAATTTAATAAAGAAAGGAAAACCAACAACATAGGTGCTTTAAGTCCTGCTTTCTTTCTCAAGATCATTAGAGGAGTAATATCTATACTATTCAGATGTTTTACTGAATTGTATTAGGGGGAAAAAAAGCCTACACTTACAACAAATTCTAAATAAAAGTCTGTAAGCAATATCGCTCTCCTTTGTTCTACATGGAACAAAATAATACCTCATAAAGCACAGGTTGTATGATTCCCTTAAAGGAAAAAAAAAAAGATGTTTCATATCTTTTTAAAAATTGATTATTCTTTACTTTTAGGAAATAAGCAGCGTTGGAAATATGTTGAATATTAAAATTCAACTGTGTCACCCTTGCAAATCTAATTAGGGGCCCAGTTGTACTTCCATAGGAACAGGGTTGGACCTTTAATTATCCTTTGTTGAGTTGTGTGTGTTATTTTTTATGAAGTTAGCATTAAAATTTTAACAGAAAAGAAAACTGTGCACTTTCATAATATCCTTCAAAGAAATACAGCTCCTGACTCAGCCATGCCCAATACATATAAAATATTCTTCTTTAGTATGGACTAATCTAACCATAATATTATTTCTTAATGTGGATTTAATCCGGATTTCTGTAAACCTTGAATCATGAGACTAGTCTCTTTGAGATCATAGGAGTAAGAAGTATTTGCATGATTCACAATCTGCAGGCTAGGCCTCTTTGATCATGGACTTTTTAGGGGAGGGGCCTATCATTTAATTTGTAGGTAAAACAAACATGCAAGTCTCTGGGGTTGTAAAAAAGAAAATAAATACTTAATTATAGTGGACGTAGGGTTGACAGGAATCTGGTTTTCAACCGGAACGCGCGGTTGAAAAGGGACCATGGCGGCTCCAGTCAGCACCACCAACTGGGCCATTAAAAGTCCGGTCAGCAGCGCAGCGGGGGCCCAGGGCTAAGGCAGGCTCCCTGCCTGCCCTAGCTCTGTGAGGCTCCCAGAAGCCTGCAGTCCCTAGACACATGGGCAGCCAGGGAGGCTCTGCGCGGTGCCCCCACCCTGAAGTCCAGCTCCGCAGCGCCCATTAGCTGGGAACCGCGACTAGTGGGAGCTGCGGGGGGTGGCGCCTGTGGGATATGCTGAGTCTCACTAGCCGCCTGTGAGTCTAGGCACTGCAGGGACCTGGTAGCCGCTACCCGGGAGCCACAGAAAGTGCCACCGGGACCCCGCACTCCAAACCCTCTCCCGCACCCCAACCCCCAGCCCCAGCCCGGAGTCCCCTCCTGCACCCAAACTCCCTCCTGGAACCCGGACCCCCCAAACACCCTGTCCCAACCCCTCCAGCACCCCAAACCCCTCATCCCTGGCCCCACCCCAGAGCCCACAACCGCAGCTGGAGCCCCCACCCCAAACCCCTGCCCCAGCCTGGGGAAAGTGAGTATGGGTGGGGGGAGGGGAGAGTGAACGATGGAGGGAGGGGGGATGGAGCAAGCGGGGGCAGTCCTTGGAGAAAGGGCGTGGCAGGGGTGGGGCTTCAGGGAAGGGTTGTTCGGTTTTGTGCAATTAGAAAGTTGGCAACCCTAAGTGGACACCTTGTACAATGCAATTAGCTACAGTTAAATTCCATTTATTATGGTGAAACAGAAATGACTCAAATTATTTTAAGGACACCATGGGGGGAGGGATAGCTCAGTGGTTTGAGCATTGGCCTGCTAAACCCAGGGCTGTGAGTTCAATCCTTGAGGGGGGACACTTAGGGATCTAGGACAAAATCAGTACTTGGTCCTTCTAGTGAAGGCAGGGGGCTGGACTCAATGACCTTTTGGAGTACCTTCCAGCTCTATGAGATAAATAAAAAATGGAGATATACCTTTTTTTTTTTTTATGTGAAGAACACAATTCTGGTTGGAGTTTGTCTGTTTATCACAAAGCTATTCTGTGGCAAAAAGGGCATCAATATGAGAGGGTTCCACAACAGCCCAATGTTATTACTCATTATGTAACAGAATTATTTAAAATCAGATGATAACCTATAATACCTTTTGCTGAAGTATCTCAAGTGAACCCTGCAGATTAGCACAGGGACGTGCCAGGGAAGTTACGTTAGAAAGGGGTTTTTGTATCTTGCCTCTGATTTCGTTCATGCTATTTTGAGAGTCATATTCCAGAAGAGACCACCAGATCATCTAGTTTGCCCTCCGGTATATCACAGGCCACTAAAACCATGCAGCACCCACACACTAAACCCAACAACCAAAATTAGACCAATGTATTACAGCTGCAGGAGACTGAACTGTTCTAACAGGAGGGACTGAGGTGCACCAATGCCCGCGGTCCCCGCAACGGCAGGTAATTAATTGAGATAATCCCAGCAAGTGACCTGCACTCTATGCAGCAGAGTGGAAATCTCCCAAGGTCACTGCCAATCAGCCCTGGGAGAAACTTCCTTCCCAACCCTACATATGACGATCAGTTAGACCCTGAGCGTGTGAACAAGAACCAGACAGGTAAGACAGGAGAGAGAGTGCTCAGAGCCACCTCAGCGTGCTGGTCCACCCCATCCAATGTCTTCTCTCCAGCTGTGGCCACCCATGATACTTCAGAGGAAGGAAACGATAAAACTAAACAAAACCAAAACACACTGGGGATAGGAGGGAATCTCTTCCTGACTCCTCCAGTGACCAGCTGAAGCCCTGAGGCATGACCTCTTTGGAACATAAGATAAAAAACAGCATGTCCCCGCAAGGGCTGTTGAGCCCTGCCCCCCACCATCACAAACAATCCTGTCATACAATGCAACTCATAAATTTGTCCAGCTTCTATTTTTATCTCTCTCGTGACTCTACCTTTACATTTTAACGGCTGTGAATCACGTAGTTCCTGAAAGCTGTTGAGAAATACTGAGCGTGTAACTAGATATAGTTCGTACTGTAAGGGGAAGGACTGTGTTTGGGGAGGGTATAGCAAATAGTGGGTGCCAGTGGAAACAATTAATACCAAATATGAAATGGTATTTAACTACAAACCTTTCAAACGTTTTTATATTTTTAATCATGCGTTCCATGTGGAGATGATATTTAGGCTTATTAGACCAAGATATATGATCTCATGTGGCTTATCCTGTTGGGGGTATTCTCATAAAAAGTAACTGTATAAGGAAGAGATTCTGCTTTCATATGCCAGACAACATTAATTCAACCCTGAGTCTCATATACTACTCAATTACACCCGTTGTAACACAGAGGAGAATCAGGCCTAACATCTGTACACTCATAACTGAGGCTACATGAACTTTACAAACCACATTCCAATATTTTCACATACATAAGATCAAAGATTCATTGAAGCGTTACCTCAGTCATTCCCTTTCAAAATTACCGAGGCAGGCACAAACACCTTGAGAACTCCATTAGACTCACAGAAAGTTTATCACTCAATACCTCTTGGCTTTTTTTGTGAAGTATAAGGTGTGGTGGAAAAGATTTTCAGTGTGGTATATATTATAGTATAGTACAAAGAGATAGGAGCTCTTTTATCTTGGTATGAAGGATGCCTGAATGCTAACCATCCGTTGTGCTAATGCTTCTCGAAATAGTTCCTCTTTCAGCTTGCACATGTGTTTAAAATAATCATAGAACTGGAAGGGACCTCAAGAGGTCATCTAGTCCAGTTCCCTGCACTCATGGCAGGGGTAAGTATTATCTGGACCATCCCTGACAGGTGTTTGTCTAATCTGCTCTTAAAAATCTCCAATGATGGAGATTCCACAACCTCCCTGGGTAATTCATTCCAGTGCTTAATCACCTGGGCAGTTAGGAAGTTTTTCTAATGTCCAACCTAAACTGCCCTTGCTGAAATTTATGCCCATTGCTTCTTGTCCAATCCTCAGAGGTTAAGGAGAACAATTTTTCCTCCCTGCTCTTTCTAACAACCTTTTATATACTTTAAAAATGTTATGTCCTCTCTCAGTCTTCTCTTCTCCAAACTAAACAAACCCATCTTTTTCAATATCTCCTCATGTCTTCTAAACCTTTATTCATTTTTGTTGCTCTTCTCTGGACTTCCTCCAATTTGTCCACATCTTTCCTGAAATGTGGCACCCAGAACTGGACACAATACTCCAGTTGAGGCCTAATCAGCACAGAGTAGAGTGGACAAATTATTTCTCATGTCTTGCTTATAACCCTCCTGCTAATACATCCCAAAATGATGTTTGCACTAGGTCTTTTCTGCAGTCAAACGTGATCGCTTATTGGTACTGATACTGGATGAAAAGAAGAGTTTTATTGAATATTCTGTTAATTTAATGCTTTGGTAGAGCTTCTATCCAGGAGATATAGTAATATTTAGGGAATGAAGTAAGGTACATGGAAAATCAAGGCAAGTCATCCAAACATTTGCAACTCTCCCAGAACGAACTTCCTTGCCATTTATGCACATAGCAAGTCTAGCTTGCAACTGATGCCTGAGCATTCAGTTGCTTATATGAAAAGCTGTGTGAAGGAAAGAGGGGACAAAAATTAGACACAAAAAAGTATGAAATAAATCAAATATTATTCTACTATGAAAGCCTTGCTTCCACTTTGTCTCCATTGCACAGTTAAGACTCCACTTTTACATTGGATTCAATAGTTCACATTAGGGTTCCACTCTCCTAATACACACACACACACTAATTGAAGGAAGATGTACGTGCATACTATTTAAAACAACAAGAGAAGGCTCTTGTTACACGTTTCAAGCTTTAGTCCTGAAGAAGACATGGAGCAAGGGCACTACTCCGATTAATCAGCAAATGTCTTGCTTCAGAGCTCTTCAAGAGGATTTATTTACATAAAGCCACTTCCAGAAATGAACTCGACTTTCCTCTGAGTCACTGTCAAACATGTTACTGGATTTCAGATTGACAATGTCAGCTCAGAAAATTAAATTAAGCATAAAAGAAGCTGATGGCTGAGTGGGGAGAGGGAGGAGGCCCCCTGTGTGACAGACTTCAAGAGGGAAGCAGGAGAAGTCCACATGTTCCTGTTTCGTCTTTCTATATTATAAGAAACAACAGGAGAATCACAAAGATCCTCAAGTCCCAAAGCAATTCGATGTCATCATCCCTGGATGGGTTTGAATTTCAGTACCAATGTCAATTTAACTTCCACTCTAGCTATGTGAGCCTGAAAAAAAACCTACTCATACCAACAGTTCTTGGCTTTTAATTAGCAAAATCCCTGAAGTTAAGAACAAAACTGGTAAATGATCAGCTTTAGTGGCCAGTCAGTCAAGAGGTCCTGCATATAAACAGCAGAAAGGATTGAATGGTTCAAAAGAAAACCAGTGTGTATATAAATGAATGGTTCATTTTACCTTCAAATACACTCTTCTGCACTTTGAAAGAAAAGTGTTCTGCAAATGCACAGCAGGAGAGCTCCCATCACCCCAGATACCAGATCCTTAGGTGCTGGCCAGTTCCAATTGCATGTTAGATTTCAAGAAAATATGAACAATTTAAGCTGTATTGTAGCTGTTTGAGGCAATTTTTAGCCTTTTTTTGGTAGTCATTTAGAGAGTAGAAACCTCTGAACTGAAGAAATTATCCCAGAACATTCTTTCAATAAAATCAATACAACTTCAAAGAGACTCAAAATTATTGTCTAGTTTCTACCCAAGAAGTAAACTAATTTAGTAGGAGCTGTGTTCTCTAAGGTTTGGAAGCAAGGTACCTTGTAGCATAGCTACTTGTAAAATTCAGTATTGTCTAATTTTGTCTTCTATGTTGTGTTTGTTCTGTAGCACACTTTTCGTCCTCATATATATTTTGAACAGTTTGTAATTGGCTTTCTAATCTTATTAAAAACATCCAATAATTGATACTAAACATTTTTAGGATCTTCTGGCTATTGATAAATACATTTGTACTGTAAATATTACCTTCAACTATTATTTTTCTCTTTTAAGTACTTAGTTCAAATATTGAACATACACTTATATGACATTGAAAGTTTTCAGTCTGCTATATATTATCACACCTTTATTTCCAGCTACTCATCTTGAAAGAGAACAGTTAAGGGACAAACTGAAGGATACCTCAGTCAGCTGTAAGGAGAAAATAAATGAATTAAGGTTGAAATGGTCAACCTTTCCGATGCCAAGTATCTACTCTCCTGGCCAAACTGGATGCTACAGGAATTTCTGCACTACTGCTCCATATTTCAGTTAAAAAAAAGTAGAATTATTCAAAGAAGCTGCTCTTACCGGAGCTCTGACACAATCACTCACCTCTTTTGAGAATCAATCTGTGAACTCCTGGAAGGACACGCCAAGAACTATAAACCCACGTCTTACCCACAAGGTGTTTTATTACATAAACCCATCTGACCGTGTGTGTGTGTGTGTGTGTGTGTATAAGAGAGAGAGAGAGAGAGAGTGTGAGTGAGTGAGTGAGTGAGTGTGTGTGTGTGAAGAACATTCCCATTCTGCAGATAGTTTGCATCTTTACCTCAGTCTTTCTAAATCACAACCCATGCAAATGATGATCTGTCAATGCAACTGGAATAGGATTGTGAGGAAATTATCAAAAGAAGGCAATACAATTGAAAATAGGTTTCATGGTGTTTACAAAACTGAGTAAAGTAGTAAAAAGAGGCAATTAAATAAATAAATACATAGAATGGCCACTAGATCTTTTTGAACATGTTTTATATGTGCTGTAGCTACTGATGTTACGTAGGAGTTATAAGGAGTAGGTCATAGGGTATCCAATTCAAGAGAAATAAGTTGAAGGATTATACATAAATATAATTATATGTATACACACACACACACACACACACACTCTCCATTCAGGTATTTTGTACATATACGCAAGCAGTAGACAGGGTCAGGGTGGTAGTTACAAAATTACAGAATTTGCTACACCAGAAGAGACCATTTTTCCATTTTCTCTCCAATTCCTTGTGATTAAAAAAAAATCCACAGAGCCCAAAATACGTCTAGCCATTTGAAAAGCATAATACATAGGGAAACATCCATTTCCCACTTCCACATTGGGACAGAACTTCCACTAATGACATCTTAAATATATATTCCATATGAATCCACATACAAAGTGTACATGAATTTTCAGTCCCTTTGGGTTTACAGTATAATGTGGTTTATATGCAAGGTGGCATCGTTCATACATAAGTTATCCAAATAAGGGCCTCAACCAGCAATATGTTAGGTACTTACCTGCAGAGGTAATACTGACCACAGTCACTATTTGCACAGCAATAACTTGCATTGCAGACAAGGACATTTGAACCTGTTAGAATGAGGAGGAAGGCCACCTATAATACCCAGGGTTTATTATACTTCAGTCAATAATACTCTGAGATGCAATTTGACCTGGAAAACTGCAAGGGACTGGAGCAAGAGAATTCAGTTTAATACCTCATCCAAAGGATGGCACCTCTAACAATGCGGCACTGTGATAGCACTGCACTGCAGTGTTATCATTGCGAATGAGGACATACAAAGATCTGGTGCTTAAACCCACAGCTTAGTGGCTCAGAGATGATTGTGCCACCATACAAGCCACAGTTATACTGAGTAACACATGGTAAAATATTAATTTATAGCAATTTGTGGCTTGATTTAATAACCTTCTATTGCAAAAAGTTGTCTTCTACTTGCACACCTATCTCCTTCTTGCACACTTTTCTACAGCTTTGTCCACTTTTAAAGAGGAATCTGTGAAAGTTAAAACAATAATCATCATACAGCTATTAATGGTACTGCATACTGGTTCCTGAAAATATTGTTAAAAAAAGATATGAAAATCCTATTGTTACTTATGGGGACTTGTTTTCTTAAAAGGTCATCTGTATGTTACAGAAATAATTTCAGTATCACCTAAATCAGCAAGAGTTTTTCACTTTTATAACAAAATAGTGAAATAAACATGGGAATGTAAGTTAAATGTAAAGGTTTTAATTAAATTTAAAAACTTCCATGAGCAACTTACTCATAGGCCTTATTTTAAAGGAGGCTATATACTGTTTTAACTTGTATGAGGTGCTTTCTAGAAAGTGAGGAAAGGTGTGTTCAGACCTTTTTATCAACTTCTTATTTGATAAATCTATCAGTAGAAAATTACTAACACTGTCCCTGGCCATCTTAGACTTGGACTAAGTGTAAAAGTGCCTCTTTTTGGATGTCACATCCCTACAGAAAGGGTAATCATGAATATAGTGAAGGGAGAAGTCAAAGCAGCAAAAAAGATCAGAGTTTATTTTCGTGAATCTTGACAGAAACTAAGTAGAAAGCATATGGGCTGGCTGCACAGGCCTCTTTTGAAAGTCTCAAATTTATATATTGCAAGCATCTTCAGTTAGATAATATAAAATTTCAAGGCACATAGTTAATGTTCAAATAGCACAATCTATTGATTCTTTGCCCATCCCCTAGTAGCTTAAGTTTACCCAAAAGACTATTTTATTTAATTAACTTGATGCTTTATTAATATAAATATTCCACTATTGATCATAAGAGAAGCTGACGCATGTTTGAGTCAGGCATACATCAGATCCATTTAATAGAGCCCTACTTAGGAGAGTAGTTGGCCCTAAATCAAGGTAAATGGTAGCAAGTGCTCCTTTGGGATGACAGGGCTTAGCTGAATCTATAACATTTTTACGGAGCTAGTTTTTTTAAAAGCAGAAAGCGTATGGAAATTAGATATGAAAATGGTCTCTCCTTGCACGTATCAATTAAGCATGTCAATACCTTAATTAAATTGCTCAACTTAATGAGATTTATATCAATGAATATGTTTTATAGTTATAATAGCTTTTTTGGCTAGTGTTCAAGATGTCAAATAAATTGTGAAAAGAGGATTAAAAAAAGTAGTAATTGACATTCTGAACTGAAGCCAGTATTTTTTCCTCTTTTTTTCCCCTCCATTCATGTGATTTTGGAGAACATATATATATAAGTAATGAACCCTGTAATAGCTTCGCTTTTTAAAATGTCTTTCTTCTGCAGTTCTAATCTTTCTTATCAAATTCTCTGTCTAAGAAGCACACCATTTGATTTAAGGAGCACTTCATCCTAAATGATTATAGGCACTTTTTCTACCAGACTCACAGTGTGCCTTGTCTCCAAGTCTAATGGAAGTGACTTTCTTCCCAATTGAAAATGTAGCTTCTGTATAGTCCTCTCTACCCATATGGGATAGCACAATACCTTGGAGCATATACTATAGTTGCTTACACACACCCACTAGCAAAAGGAGAAATACCAAATCTTGATACTCTGGGCCTGTCCACTGCTTCAGGAAATGGGTTTTTTCACCCTCACATACCCACTTCTAGTCCATCCTCCCTGGCACAGTCCAAATATGCCTCCCCAAGATCTATAGGAGGATTGAAGAAATGATACAGAAAAAGTGTGAGAAAGTACAATTTCCAGAATGGAAACTTTCCCATTTTCTCGATGCTTTCTGTAGTGCTTTAACAAAAAAATATAAGCAGTGCCACCAATAGAATGAAAAGGAAACAAATTACTAACTCACTGCTTGGAAGATGAATTTCCAATTAAATAAATGCCATACTTGCAAGCTGCTAACTCAGGTCTTACTGAACTCATTGGTCTCCCTATTGAGGAGTCAAGTCAGGTTAGAGACTCTTGCTGTGGTGACACTAAAACAAGGAACTGCAAATTAGACACCACACTCTCAGCTTCAGGTTGATCATGAAGGACTAAAGGCTTGTGATGAGATCATTTATAAAGGTAAGCTGACTACAGGCCAGAATTTGGCCCCATGACATCAAAACAACCTCAACATGTAGCATGTTGGTGTGGGCACTGAAATCTAGTGAACAGACACAATTAGTGTGTGGCAAGTCTCCTGCCCTGAATTCTTAACTCTGCCTCTAATATAGTCCATGCAACCTTCCCAGAGCCTCACTTTTCCAGTATGTGAAATGGGATTAATAATTCATTCTGCAGAGATGCTGTCAGGCTTAGTTAATTAATGTTCATAAAAGCTCTACAAGATTCTCAAATGAAAGGTACTATAGAAGTGCCATACGTTATTTCTAGTGAGCTGTCAAACTGGACTGCAGTGCAGTGAAAGTACATAATGCCATTTCCTCTGCATGGAACAGACAATCTGAGGAAAAGGCACCTAGGAAGCAAGCAAGTTTTAGTTCTTTCACGTAATATTTGTTCTGTCACTACCCGTGGGCAGATAAACTGAAGATAATAGGAAGGAGTTCAGAACCACGGTAACATTTCATTTAGAAAAACCCAGTCAAATAACACCTCTAGATGAACACTAATTCTGAAGTGAACAAAGGAATTTTCACATAGAAACAATTGTTTTAATTTAAATGTGCTCAATAAAACCACATACTTCAGAGCTTTTCCCTCCAAATTCTGACTAAATAAAAAAGTCTGAAGTAACTTTTAGTCAGCTGAATAAATAAGTGAAACAGTAACATCAGAAAAGGCACCTCCTACCAATTCCTCTGGACTGCACTGAAGATTAGTTTAAGATGGCCAACTCTTAACAAAACTAGGGAAATGCTGGAATGACAGATCATCTTGCAGCCCTTTGGAAGGTCTCAGAAACTCAGACTGTCAAGTGCCATTGACTGCAGAGCAGAAACGTCTGATATCTTGTACGTAAGGCAGACAAAGGTATGTTTATCTTTATTTAGTGTAGAGCTGACTATGCCTATGGAGAAGGAAAAGGCAGATTTTGGCACCCTTTCCGATGCTCTTTTTCCTTGTCCAAGGCCTTTTAAGGCCCTTCTCAGCTATTCCACTCCTGGCACAGGGAGGAGGGGCATACCCATGGCATTATGGCTGATGCCAGCTCCACCTCCTGCAGTATTCCTGGATGGTGTTCCCTTTCCCTCTCTCCTCTGACTTGGAGGGAAGAGGAGCCCTGCTGGGCAGCACTTGTCTGTTGGAATCAGAGACAGAGCTGTGTCTGCTTTCTTCCTTCTCCTCTCTCCAAACAAGGGGATATGCAGAGGATTGGACCTCAGGGGGTGAGGATTTGAGGGGAGAAGTGCTGGAGACAAAGGAGTAGGAGTTCTGAGGCGAGGTGTCTTACACTCTGATGGCTCTTTGATTGTGGCCCTCTGCTTCCCCACCCACTGTCAGCCCCCTCAGAATCTGAGCCTCCCCCACAGTTCAAGCAGAAGGCATCCAGAATGCATCGCAGCCTGGCATCTGTCCTGTACTGCGGAATCCTAGTTGGGGGTCAGCCATGCTACATGCCAGCTAAGAGACCTCACTGCATATGTGACAAAGGCCCTGCTTTATGGGGTGCTCTGGAGGCAGCTGCACACAACTGTGTCAGTCATCCCACAACCGCAGGGCTTCTTTGATCTCCTGTGCACACTCTGAAAGGGATCCCCCTCCTGCTGGAGACAGAAACAAGTCTAAGGGATGACTAGGCTCTTATAAGTGCTGGAGGAAGATATTCTAAAAAACCTCAAGGAACCGATGTATCTGGATTGGTACAGATAAATGGAGAGAGAGAAAAAAACAGTTCTTATTCAGAAGGTTTAGTTAAAATGATAATGTTAACACTGTAAGGGAGTACACAGGCATGGGAATAAATACTTTACCTTTACATGCAGTTCTAACAAAAACTAATTGTGATTTGATCAATTGGTGTCTGTTAATTTCCAAATAGAATGGGATGTTGGTAGAAGGGTACAATAAAGTTGGGACGGAGGCTACTATGTTCTAGAAAGGCAAGCTCTATAATAAAGGCTGAACGTCTACAAGTTACCAGTGCACCTCTGATTCAAAGTAATAATCAAAGTCTTTCAAAAATCCATTATACTTCTCAGTATTTTATTCCACTGGTTTTCTTTTTGCCACTCAGCTGTGACAACTGGAACAGCTAGTCAGTTTCACTTTAATTTCAATAGTCTTTATCCAGTTTACATTTCATGTTCCTACGCATTACCACAAAGCTAAAGTGTTTTGATTACAAATGCTTCAAGGAAAAAAATATTTTAAAAACTATTCTATGACTTGATTGAATAGGAAATATTTGTACTTGTTCTTTGTAAATTTCACAATTTCCCCCCCCCCAATGTCCACTTAAAATAATGATAATATCCATTTAAAATTGACTAAGACCTCCCCTCAAAAGAACTGTAGTGTCAATAGCAGTATGCCTTTTGTTTTTGTAAATTGGCAATTCACGCCAGTCACCCCACACAACACTGCATTGTTAACCGATATACTTTAAACAACAGGAGGACATTTCCACTGTAGTTACTACTTAGACTTTAGTTTCTATCCTTATAAAAGGGATGTAATAGTGATCTCATTTTGTTCCCGTCGTCAAACCAATTTCTTTAGCAGGATATCACAACAGCACCCTTCTTGACAGTGAAGTATAAACTCCTTGATATAAATTAGTTTGCGGTGTTAATATATTAATAAAATGATGGTTGAAATGTCAGGGGGAAAATAATTTTACAGACTCAGTGTTATTTCTCTGCAGCGTGCTTACAATATTTAAGTCTAAACTGGATTTCAATTGATTAACACAAACACAAGTTACACAGACTCACACCCTTATAGCAACATTTTATTCATACTATGGTATTATTATTTTAGATAAAATGTAAAGTAACCTGTTATTTGATTAGACTAACCACCATTTTCTTTATACAGCTGAACTATGACCAAATATTTTTGTTAAATAATATACTATTCCAGTCAGACTATTAAAATGCCCGCAGAATGTTACAGTAAATCATTTCACTATGTTTTTTATCTCCTTAGCTTTGCCCGCTGACTATAGCAATAAAGAACTACTGAAAATCTATTTGTGATTTTTTTGAAGTAAATTGCAGTTTGCTAAAAAGTACAAATTAAATGTGATTGTCACTATCTCCAATAAATTATTGTACAGTTAAGAACAATCTATTATAATTTGATGGTCTAAAGAAAGTAAAAGTGTTTTAATACGAAGTGACATACTCCTCTCATCAGCACTATCTCCTGTGACTCTTCTCATTCACACCATGCCAACGTTTGATTCAATTACCCTTTTTAATGTATTTTTTCAGCATATACCCAAAATCATTTCATTAGAAGTGTCTTGCTGCATTGTTGCCCATCTTTCTGAAGGTTCATCTCTTGTCTTTATAGCAACATAAAGCAGCTTTGTAAAATTCTACTTGTCTAAAACTAGAATTTTTGATAGGTAAGTAAAATATCATTAGATTTTTCAATATCACCCTGGTGTGTAGGTTATACGCTACACTAGTGGTGTAGATGTTTTACCTAAAATGGAAAAATGTGACTATTTAATCAGTTGCAAACACATTTAGGGGAAAATATTTTCTATATACTTGTATAAAATCAAATGTAAACCATTCAATATTGCTTCTACCACTTACGCCCTAGTTTGAGTGTACGTGTATTTCTCAATGCTCAAAATCACCTGTTTTTTTTTCTTTACCTGCAGTGATGGTATTTATATTTGGTTGTTATCTCATTATGTATTTTCATGCTGCATGTCATTTCTCATTTGGGGCCTCAGTTTGAGAACACGCTTGTGGGTTGTATTTCCATCTCTCAGTCATGCTGGCAACTGGGGACATAAGGAGTGAAATTCTGGCTCTACTAAAGTCAATGGGAATTCTGTCATTGATATTAGCTAAGCCAGGATTTTACCTATGGTGCAGAGGGCTGCTGAACGCATGTCATGCTAACATGATGAACTCTGTCCAGACAAATGATCAGGAGACAACATTGGCTAGGTAACTACTATCAGAATTTGCTTTGATTTTTAATTTGTTCCTGCCACCTGATACCAATCCCATAGTACAGATTTTTTGGGGATGTCTAAAACTAGGAAAGGCAACTAATACTAGGGGGAAAGTGGTTATTATTAGGGGAAACAAAGGAAAAAAATAATGAATTTGAGTTGGGCACTAATCTAGATTACTATAGATACTAATCTACATACTATAATTTATCTCCTATTTCCTTCTCCTAGTACCAATCTGAGAAAGTCAGATCTTTGTAGTTTAAATCCAAACAACTCTATGAAGCAATTTGCAATCAGTGTGATGGAAAACCCCAATAAGTGTCAAAACCTGTTGAGCCACAAGTGACTATTTGGTTGACTATCAAAGGGTAAACTAGGTTTCCCTTCACAGCATTTATTACAAACTTCTTATATCAGTTTGTTACAAAGTGTGCTAGGTTCCTTTTCTTATACCAGGATGGACAAATAGCTACGTGTTTTCAAAGCAGAGCAAAACATCTAATCAAAGGAATGTAGGCAGAACCAAGTCACATAGGTTGTCTCTAATAATCTTAAAAATAAATCTGTCAGCCATTCATAGGAGAATCATATTAGAACATTTAAATGTTTGGCTACTTATTTGAGAGAACGATTGTTTAATTAAATGCTAATGAGGCCTAAAGTTCATGTAGCTTTCTCCAAGTCATAGAAAACATCAACATCTGAGGTAGAATAGCCTAATAAGCAGCGGTTTTAGTTCCTACAATACAGTTACTCAGAAGGAAAACAACAAACTGGTGAGGTTTTTGTTTTGCTTTTTGCCATCTTTAAATGGAAAACACAACACAATGAAAGTTGACTATTTAAATGTCATAACATCCCAAGCAAGTGCCTCAGAATGCAGTATTCTCTGCAAGTGACAATTCACCGGAAACTATGGCTTGTCAGTGCAGTAACACACACAATGTCATTTTTCTCTTTAAGATCAGCTCTGAATATGCTCCCCAAAGTCCACTTCGGAAATGGAAAGAAAAGGAAATTAAACATCTTTGCCACAAAAGACCACAACAAACACTTTGCAGGCTGTGCACAGTGAAAGTGGGAAAATATAAAAACAAATAAAATTTTCAGATTTATTTACAGAGTAATAAAAATTATAAATTGATTTTGCGGCTGGGGACAATGCACATTCCAGTGATACAAACTGTTCTTCAACACGTGCATCTGTGCGTACACACACACACACACACACACCCCAGACAGGCATGCATGTGCATACACTACACACTGTCTCAACTGGCCATTTCCTTCAGTTTTACCAGAAGAAAAGATATATGTTAACGAAATGCTAAACGATTATTAAAACATTTGCTGGAGGACAGTAATTCTGTAACAGATTACAATCAATTGTAATTGTACATTATTTATTTATTTAGATTTAAAATAATAAAGATGCTAATCCAAGGTTCTAGGCGCCCTATTACACCACAGTACGTTTTTTTAGTTTAACATATCATGGCTATCTGTGCTTTCATTTAATGAGAATTTTTGTGTGTTAAACAGCAGTTATTCTTACATTTGTTAAAACTAAGAACATAGTTCTTATTTTATTATTTTGTATCATTAATTCTAAAATAAATTGTTTTTAATCAAAGCCATTGGCATTATATAACCCAAGGACTTTTGAGGAGTTGTATATTCAACAGATAGTGTATAAAGACAGTCTCGTTCAAACATCTTCTGCCTGGTGTAGTGTTAACTACTGTGAGCAGAGTGAGGGAAGATAATGGGATTGCTCATAATGAGAAACAGTATCTTTCTGGTAGGACAGGGTCCCAGGTTAGCATATTTGAGACTCTTCAAGCTGCAAACTGACATCAACCTATGCGTGTGCATACTCTTATTAACATTAATGTGATCTGCACAGGCCTATAGAAAGCAAGAAAGCCCCAAATTAAAGCTTTTTGTCTGCCTTTCTAAAGGAATTGGAAATAATGATTTTGATTCAAAAGAGTTAATTTAGCAATCCAGAGTGAATTAAACAGCACTGTTGATGCAGGGTAGTGACTGAAAGAGCCAGTCCAAAGTTCTTAATTCTGAGGGAGACCTGAGAACAGGCAGTAGAGATGCAATTCATGTTGGATAGATCCTGCCTTTTTTGCACAAAGTTCCCACTGAATATGAGTGAGAATTTTGAACATGCAAGGAAAGCAGGATAGGGTCTTGTGAGGAGGGATAAAGACTCGGGGAGAAAGGGGTACTGGTACACCAGGCGCCAGCACCACAGGCTTTATATACTACAGGACAATTCATAGATCATGTAATGGACTCTGGAGCACACGGATATAACAGAGAAAAGCCAAGAGACATTCAGTCACATGGAACACATACTGAATTTTATTGTGTCAAATGATGGGGGAAAACATCAAAGGTATTCAGTACTCTGCTGTACTCGGGGTAGGCAGGGATGGAACAACCGTGTGCTTGTGCATGGCTTTTGAGTACAGAGCGTAAAGAGCTGGACAAAGTTTAACGGGTCCTTACATATAAAACAGAAAATGGTGGAAAGAATCACACGTCAAATGTATGTGCACATACACACACAGAGCGGGATGCAGTCACTGAGATCTTGGTTTGCCCCTTCATGTGATAGGCCAGTGTGTTTTGTTTCCTGCTTTCACAATACAGTTTTGGAATGTAAGGCTTCCCAAATGTACAGTACACTATGGGTCTGAACTACAATACAGAAGATTCCCATTTTCATTGCACTAGCCAACAAAACAGGAAAAGTGTACCCATATCATTGACAAATGGATCTGTCCACCATGATAGTGGTACTTTTTATCACACATGGGCAATTAATAAAATTCTTAAATATGGCTTTTTATTCTTGCAAGTACACTTTTTTACTTACTTTCCTACTTTTATAATTTTACACTAAAAACTCTCCAGCTCTGGAGAATAATACATGGAAAAGCAGGCAGATAGCCTATAAACTTGGCAGCAAATGAGAGAAAATAATTACATTGTACTCCCCTGCTAAGACCTCATATGTCAGCTGAATTTTGTCCAGCCTCTTCTGCTTTAAAAAACATTTCTACTGGTTTGGAAAAGATTTTACAGGATTTTAGGGACACTTCCTATAAATTACAATGGTTTGGAACATTAGATCACATTAACACAGTCTTATTATTCTTACCTTTGTCCTTCCTTCCACTCCCTCCTTACTGCTGATTCCATTCACTTGTTGTATCTTGTGATAACCTAGATTGTTGGCTGTGGGGGCCGAGACTATATTAGTACAGTGCCCAGCCCAAAGGTGCCCTGATTTTGACTGGGGTCTCTGGTCATGACAGGAATATAAATAATAGACGTACATACTTATAATGAGAAATGTTGGTCAAATTTATATTCCACATTTTACTAATTTCTCCAAATACCTCTGACTTCAGTGTTAATATTAGTATCTATTACTTGTAATCCAATAGTACTTAGAGGCCCAACCAAGTTGCTAGGCATTGAACACACACACACACACACACACACACACACACACACACACACACACACACACACACACACACACACTAAGATACAGTCCCAGCCCTTAAGAGTTTACAGTCTAAATGGACAAGACAGCCAAAGGGTGGGAGGAAAAGCTGAAGAACAGAGAGGGGAGTGCCAGAGTTGGGAATAAAATCCAGATGTCCCAAGTCCCAGCCTTATGTCCACTGGACCATGCTGCTTCTCTGGAGTCAGTAAGTCTACCCTGGAATAAGCACTATACCTGGTAATACATTTTGGCAGGACTGGGCCCTAAAGCAAAACACATTGCTTGTATATTAGATGCTGCCAATTCCAGTGCTCAGTCCCACAGACTCTCACTTCTGAGTTTAGTGCTAACTAACAGGGAGTAGAAAATTCAGTGGGATTACTCTTGGTAGTAAAACATTATACCCAATAGTGTTGGCACAGCCAAGCTTTTATTCTTCCATAGTCTATGCCTAAGGAGAGGAAAGTAACAGAGAATAAATGTAGAGTGACCATATGGTTGTGTGTACACAGTATAAAATCTATTTAAAACACTACTAGGGTGTAACATTGTTCCCTCCCACTCCAATAACTGTGGATGGACAATCTGCTTTTTATATATTGTATTTATCTTTTTTATATGTAGATAATTGAAAACCCAGGGAGAAAAACCCCCTCCAGGAAGCCTATCAAATCAGTGTGTACTGTAGTTAGTTGTGTTCTTGGGAAGAAACACAGTACGAAAGAACAAGTGGAATACTCTGAGACTGGGAAGTTTATTCTTGTAATTGGTCCTCTCTATTCCACTTCTTTATGTTTAATAAGGTATCCATGCACTTTGTGGTGTGGTGCATACACATTTTCCACCCATTCAGTAGCCATGTAGGCTCTGAGTTTTATTATACAATGTTGCCATTTCCTGTTGCTTTAATTCCGCCCCCCCCCCCAATAGGGTGTATATGAGACAAATATAGTTAGGCGGATTCTATTATTACAGGCCTGCAGTACACTGGCTTGACTTTTATTCTTGTCTGCCTCATGCAGCTATAGCTCATAAATGCCTTTTTTGCAACATTGTTTTGGGAAAAACTCATTTTTGGCTGAAACATCTGTTGGGAGAGAGGGCAGCCTAATGATTACTGACAGGGAAGAGATGTCAGGACTTTGGGCTATGTACCTGCCTTTACCTCATAACCTCTCTTCTATTAACATTGAATGTTTTTATGCACTACTACAGATTACTTAATGCACTGGAACTAAAGTAAATCACGCTTGGCAGCCAACAAACCCTCCACATTAAGCTGTAACATGTGTAGAGCTGGACCAAGAAGTCACCGGGCTGCACATAGGGGTTGTTGATGACGACAGTGCCGGGATTCGTTGAGCTGATGCTCATTGAATTCGGCTCGCTGGTTGGACCATTAGCTTCCCTAACTGCTGTCAGGTACTGACGGGTAGCACGACGAGGACACTGATCCATTGCCCCTAATGGCAATGGCAGGTTTGTCGCGGGGTGCTCGTGCTCCAACTTTGCGGACGTCAGCTCTTGCCACCTCGTATTCGGTGGCGGAGTACTGCGCACCAGTTTGGAGTTGATTGTCACACACCAAACTGGGGGATACGCAGTTACATGCTACCATGACTATCATCTCCGGCACCCTGGTGCGACTCCACACCCATGGCTTCCAGTTCTGAGCAATATTGCTCCTCCACATATCAGACAAGAGGTTGCCACTGGCAAGTTTCTGGAGAAGGTATGCGCCAACGCAAGCCTGCCGCTGCACAATGACCTTTTAAAACGACCAGCTGCATGTTTGCCGTCACGTCGCCCATTATGGTCTCATTCACCACGCCAGGATGTTAGGGCGGAAACACTCTGGCAAGAGGAATGGAGATCTATTATAATTCCCAACCAGTCCCTCGTCGCCAACCCCACAATTTGCCCACCTGGTTTTGACCTACCCTGTCGCCAATGGTCCCTGTTGAACAGGTTCCGGACCAGGCAAGGTCTCTGTGCAGCCAACCAGTATCACTGGGGCCTTTGTGCAGCTGTGCCACAACACAGACGATGACACACGTTGTCGAGGAATGCCTGCTGACTACACTAAGCAGTGGCCTAGAAGAACTGATCACACCACTGAAGATGCCATTGCTTGGCTAGACGACTGCACACTCTAAATAAATAAAATACTGGAACTTAATAGCCACCTTAATCAGCTGCTGGAGAAAGTAAAGCCCCATATCTACCCAGACAAAATACCCAAATCCTCACCACCAATATACATTTCCTAGATTAAAAAAAAATGGTGCCTACTCCTGAAGACCTAGGACTGTAAGGAAATAGATCAGAAAAAGGGAAAAGGAAGGTTTTTGAAATAGCACACACGATGTTTTCTTTTTAAATATTATCTTTTAAATGGTGTGGGAGTGACTTTGTGCCTCGGTTTCCTCACCTGGACATATTATTTACCTTCCTGCTGTAAAGTGACTGATTATATTTAAATCAATTCTTTTAATTGCAAAGTCAACATAGTGGATTTAATTTGGAGTATGCGAACAGTAACTATTAAGTACTATAAAATACAGCTTTAAGACGATGCAGAGAAGCATAAATTCCTACTCCTTTTAAATGCCTCATTGCTGATTCCCTTTCCCGTGCAGAGTAATCATACTGCAGATATTGATCTGTGACCATCTCCTTGATATTTAAATAAAGGGGGGAGAGGGATAGCTCAGTGGTTTGAGCATTGGTCTGCTGAACCCAGGGTTGTGAGTTCAATCCTTGAGAGGGATATCTGGGGCAAAATCAGTACTTGGTTCTGCTAGTGAAGGCAGGGGGCTGGACTTGATGACCTTTCAGGGTCCCTTCCAGCTCTATGAGATTAAAATAAATATATGGAGATATATCTAAACCATATACCATCTCCTTGATATACATTTAGAATGGGACCTTCAGTTGTACAGATCAGAAAGACAAACTTTGATTGTCTAGCTCCTAAAATGGATTGGAAGCTAAGATGGTAACTGCTCCCTTGTGTTTTACCTCAAACTCAATTTTTTAGCATTAAACCAGGGGTCTCAAAAACACGGCCCGCAGGGCTATTTTCTGTGGCCCACGCACCCCCCCAGCCTACCTCCAGGCCATGGGTGGGCAAACTACACCCGCGGGATTGCCCCCCTCGAGCCCCACGCCGCTCCCTGAAGCGGCTGGCATCATGTCCCTGCAGCCGGGGGGAGAGGGGGGAGAGCAGAGGGCTCTGTGTGTTGCCCTGGTTTCCAGGCACTGCCTCCCGCAGCTCCCATTGGCCGGGAACAGGGAACCACGGCCAATGGGAGCTTCGGGGGAGGTACCTAGAGGAGCCCTGCATCCCCCCTCCCACGGGGGCCGCAGGGACATGGTTCCAGCTGCTTCGTGGAGCGGAGCAGCTCGGGGCCGGGGCCGGGGCCAGGGCAGGCAGCCTACCCTGGCCCCGGTGTGCGCCACTGCCACCCCGGAGCCACTTTAGGTAAGTGGCTCCGGGCCAGAGCCCAAAGCCCTCCTGCACCCCGCTCCCCAACTCCGTACCCTGAGCCCCCTGCCTGCACCCCAACCCCCTGCAGCACCCCAACTCCCTGCCCTGAGCCCGCTGCTGCATCCCACACCCCTTCTGCACCCCAACCCCCTGCCCTGAGCCCCCTGCCACACCCTGACTCCTCCTGCACCCCACACCTCAACTCCCTGCCCTGAGCCCCCGCCACACCCCTCCTGCCCCCTCTGGGGGCAGAGAGGGGGCGGAGTTGGGGTGGGGACTTCAGGGAAGGGGATGGAATGGGGGCAGGGAAGGGGTGGGAAGAGGCGGGGCAGGGGTGGGGCCTCATGGAAGGGGTGGATTGGGGGCAGGGCCAAGGGCAGTGTGTGGGGGGGGTGTTTCAGTGATGCGGCTCTCGGGCCAATGAACTAGTCCTCATGTGGCCCTCCTGGTCATTTGAGTTTGAGACCCCTGCATTAAACCATAACTAGCATTGCATGTACATTGCTACTTAACTTTCACTGGATCTATCTATATTAACGTACACCCCAATGTAACATAGCATTGTTTCATATACATGCTTGACATGAATGAACTGTGACATGAACCTGTGCTTTGGGAGCTAACCAAATACATTTGATGGTAAATCTACAAGATTTTCCTTCATGAATTCCTGGTTATCAGCGAAAATATTTCTTTTGATACTTTCATAATGTCATGTGAAAAGAGATTGAAATGATTGGGATGGTTTATCTTACAGAGGAGATGTGATAAAAGTATACAAGTTAATGAACTGTAAAGGGAAGGCAGATCTCCAGGCAAAACTGATGAATACATTCCTGTTCCACCTTAGTGAAAAAAATGGCATTTTTGCCCCTAATATTTCACTGTACAAAAATGATTTTACAGCAAACGTAGCTTTTTCTATCTATGAGCTGCCTAATAGATTGAAAAAGCTGCCAAATTCTGTACACACAAGTCTTAAGGCCAAATTCTATACACACAAGTCTTGGCCTTAAAAAAAACCCTACCACCTCCAAATTCTCTTCATGTGAACCTTGCCATCTGATAGAAGTTTAAGGATTCAGCAAGTTGGTGATTTCTGGGAGTGTTCATTCAACAATATTATGTGCCAACTCATTTCCATGAGGATGGTGCAACTCACAAAGACTTCCCAGGGGCTAGCATATAGGGGAGGCAACTAATTCTGGAGATCACATGGCTCCCAAGAGAAGATTTATTTTTTTCCCCTCATTTGGGGGATATAATGCCTACAGACCTGGCCCTCATGAACACAACGACTACAGAGTTCACCAGTAATGTTTTATACAACCTATAACTTGGGCAACCACTTAGGTTGGTTTAGTTTAGTTATGGAAGTGATATGTAGTCTATAGGGAGCTTCAGAATTGCTCTTCCGGCTTGGAGTTGTCACACAGGCCAAAAACATTTGTTGTGGGACTGATGTTCAGAAAACCTCCTTTTTCTTTGTGTAAATGGAGGAATATATAGCCACCTTTATTTATGCACTCCAGAAGGAAGCAGGTTTAAAAAAAAATCGTAAAATTTAAATGGTATTTTTGAGTTGCCATCAATACTATCTACCAAGTTTTGCATTTTTTCCAGCCTGGTGCTTCATGTGTTTATGGTTTAATTTCCTACCAATGTCAACATTCAGGCTGCATAGTGGTTTGTCAAAAAATTATGACTTGGTTCCGGAAGACCACAGCATGCCTTTGTGCATGGGCAAAAGAAAAGGGAGCTATCGTTGTGTGCATATGCAGTATGGGCTCTCCATTCTTCAAGTGTGTTATTATGCTAAACACATTGTTGCTACGGCTAATGCAGTTGGACATTACATAAAACTCACTGACATTGTGGCTATGCAGAGACTGTGGCTCGGGAAATAAAAAAGGGTTTGCACAAATCATTTCAGTGTCAAATGCATAACTTCTCTTTTAGTGTGTAGCTAAAAGAAATTTTATGGATCACATTCAAACATCGTGACTGGGCTCTCTGTAATTTAAGTTTGGTTTATTGTTCCATTTCTGATTGATTTTTTTTCCAAAATACTCTTGCAAGGGAGATTACATAAGCTCTTTTCTAATGGATATCTGTATCTCTCTATATAAAATTTATTCTGTTGGTCATGTTCCCTAATTGAGTTAATTCACATGTTAGCAGAAGGGCCAAGTTGCTTTCCTTTAGTGAACTGGAATAGGTACTTCAGATGAAGCTGTCCCAGAACAAGAACTTTTATGTATTAAGTTCAAATTAATTCAGAATGTAAGAGCTGTGTTTCAATTTGGAAATCGATAACTAGGACATTTATTAGGTTTTATAAATGGATCTCATTAGTCAACCTAATGCGGTTGAGGAATGAGAGGACTCATAGGATTGATTTCACCAGCTCTCACAGTTCTTAGAGTCCTAACCAGACTTGTTGCAAGAGGCTAAGAATCAGGAATCAAAAGCCAGGGTCCCTTGAGGCAAGAATAATCATTTGCAAGTACTTTTTTTTCCAAGAATTTGTAAATTAATTTGTTAATACTAATAATACCTAGCTCTTACATAGTACTTTTCATCAGTAGTTCTCAAAGCCCTTTACAAAGGAGGTCAGTATCTAATTCCTATTTTATAGATACGGAAATTGAGATTTACATATTTGCACAGCTACTCAATGGCAAAAACAGGAACAGAGCCCAAGAATACTGATGCCAAACCCTCTGTTCTAACCACTAGAAAGCAGTCCCTCCAGTGCAGTGCAGTATTAGGCCTTTAAGATGCCCTCACTTTTGAGTTATCACCAACAAAACAAAGACTTTTTTTTAACCAAAGTTTGTCAGTGAATATTAAAAATCAAGAGCAAATAAAAACCAATGCTCTATTATGTTTATAACAGATTGTACTGGTACAATACCATAAAGTCTAATGGGGGTAGGGGGAAATCACCTGATTCCAATTAATACAGCTAAACAGAAGGTCTGAAGAGTGTACAATATTAGCATACCAGGGGATCTTAAGAGTAACATTCTTTCCTTCCCTTTGCAAAACAATTCCACTTGTGTTCCCAGGGTCAAAATATTAGCTAAAACTGATGTTTCTCCCCACCCCCTCCTTAATAAAAATTAAAGTTTACTTTTGTCTTTCAAAATCCAGGCTACTTTGGAATTAGCATAATGCACAAGGTTGTACAGCATGTTTGGACATTCACTTGAAACACTTCTCACTTTCCCACCCACTGAACCCAGGAGGTTGTGCTCCTTTGGCTATACTAAGTGTCACCCAGAGCCAAACAAACAGATAAAGAAAAAGAAAAAAAACCGACTACCCAATAACCAGTCCAAAATTATTTACCTACTATGTCTATTCCAGTCTGCCACTTCCTGGGACATATTTGAGTCAAATGACGCTGAAATATATCCTGGTCACCTTTCTCAAAAGAGTAGTCTATTAAAGGCAACTAGACACCTGAATAAAGCAAGCAGAAGTCGGCCCTAAATCTACAAAGATTAGAAAAGTAAGTTGATGTTAACCTCTAGATATTCAGAGTTTGTCTTTGACAGGAATAAAGAAAAGATGAGTTATTATTCTGTGCGCTAAGAAGATTTCCAAAGAAGTTTGATCAGCACTGAAACTACTATTTAATTTAATTCCACTGGAACCACTAATGCAACTACCAAGCAATGGCACATCACAAAACAGTGTGGAGCACAGTGTGGATGTGCTATGATCTGTGTATATGCATCATTTACTGCACTCTGAGTAGCAAGCATTACATGTGCCCTTCATTATCACTAATGGAATCCCAAGGTCAATGACCAGTCATAAATGTCTATTCTAAATAAAATGTATTGAAGGCACCCTGCCCAATGTCTTTTACACAGGTTTCTGGGGAGACGAGGAGTGTCAAAAATGCAGTTAACCTTTAGAGATAAAAATATTATCATCAATTGTGTTGATTTAGAACTTAATCTGTTTCAATTAAATTTACCAACTGAGATTATATATTTCCTGTGACTAGTTTGTTACATGTTTTATCAATACTATTTTTTTTCTTTGACCCTATCGTATTTCTCCAAGTGGTGGTCCCCTACGGTGCATGTGTATGAAACCTTTGTTGGGAATGCTAGTACTGCTATAACCCACCCGCTATGGTATTTTATTTTTGATAACTACATCTTCTGTATTTTTAGTTTGCATTTTTCTCCTTTCTCATAGGGAACAGCTGGAAGGTATTAAGAATAGCTCTGCAACCCTTGTCACATAGGATGAATAATATGTTTGAGATCAGAGAGATCTAGGAGAGGGAAAGAGAGAAATAGGTGAAGAAATTAAGGGGTACATTTGTGTGGTTTTTTTACATTTTCCCTCAGTCTCTCTCCTCCTGTCCCCCAAATCTGAGGGCTTGTCTACACTACCGCGGTAGTTCGAAGGCTGGAAATCGAACTTCCGGGTTCGATTTATCGCGTCTGGTCAGGACGCGATAATTCGAACCAGGAAGTGCTCGCCGTCGACTGCGGTACTCCACCTCAGCGAGAGGAGTACCGCGGAGTCGACGGGGGAGCCTGCCTGCCGCGTGTGGACCGCGTCTGAACCGCGGTAAATTCGAACTAAGGTATGTCGACTTCAGCTACGTTATTCACGTAGCTGAAGTTGCGTACCTTAGATCGAATTGGGGTGTTAGTGTAGACCAGGCCTGAGATGTGAGACTGAAACACAGAGTAACATCAATACACAATAATGACAGACTATATCTGGGCAGAGATCTTTGACCCTAGAACTAGGGTTACCATATTGCAGTCCTGGAAAAAGAGGACACTCCAAGGGCCCCCGGTCCCGCCCCAACTCCGCCCCTTCCCCTGAATGCTTCGCCCCCTACTCTTCCCCCTCCCCTGCTTCCCGCGAATCAAATGTTTGGAGAATGGAGTGGTCTCTAGTAGTCAAAGACCCTTCTTCCCTGTCCCCTCCAGTCTATGTCTATCCTATTGCTGTCTAACCCGCCCCAGCTCCTCATCTGATTTCAACTGCCCCCCACTACCACTCTGGATTCCTTGTCCCAGTTTCCTGGTCCTGTCTCACTCTCCTCTCTCCCCGTCCCCATCCCTCAGATGGGATGTTCGTTCCAGATTGGCAAAATTATAAGGCTTCCCAACATTTCAACACTTCCCATTCTAAATTTTTGGTTGCTTAACTATAGGCTAGTTCTGCCCACAACAAAGCATATTCAGAACTTCTGATTAAAGGGATTATAAGTGTAGCAACCTCCATCATAGCTAGTCACCAAAGATTGAACCTGAGCCATCCAGACTTAAAAGCATGAGCTTCTACTACTTGAGTTCAAGATATAACTCCCTGTAGCTATACAGTTATCCTTGAAAAATCCACCAGAGGAGGGCACAAAACACATGTTGGACAGTGAATTACAGAAGTGCCAAATATTATTATTAGACCTGCAATACTTTTCACAATGAACATCAGCAGGCGATAAACTGGGAGTTTAAGAATATTTGGAAAACAATTTTAGAATAACATTCAGTGCTGTGGTTTAAAAGAAAAAAAACCTGTTAAAACTCATAACTTAGCAGCATTCAGTGTTTGAAAAAAAAACAACTTCCAGGAGGGATACAAGTTAAGAATGTTGAAACAGGAAGATGTTGTGCTTAGTTACCACTTGGGCAAGGTGGCGTGCTATGTAATACTTGCAAGATTTCACTGTAATGTTTTACAATATATAGCAGCGCAATGCTGATTCCATTGATATTGTTGAGCAATTCATGCTGATTTTATTTCAGCCCACATCTTAATAGTTTTGAATACAAGATCACAATTTTCAGCTCAGTTGGTCTGAACATGCAGAGCTTTAAAATTGCTATGCTCTAAACTGTATATTAACTACAATTTTATAAACCTGCATGTCAGAGAACTGTGTGCCACTACTACTAGACAGTGGCACAAGGCAATTCAGTGTGAATCACAGAAATGTAGGACTGGAAGGGACATCAACAGGTCATCTAGTCAAACCCCTGCACTGAGGCAGGACTGAGTAATAACAACTAGACCATCCTTGACAGGTGTTTGTCTAACCTCTTAAAAAACTCCAATGACTGTTATTCCATAACCTCTCTAGGTAATTTGTCCAGTGCTTAACTATCTTTACAGTTAGGAAGTTTTTCCTAATGTCTAACCTAAATCTCCCTTGCTACAATTTAAGCCCATTGCTTCTTTTTCATGCATGTCCTGAGTGGGACGGGGGTGGATCCAGGCAGTGGGATTGGGGGGAGGGAGGTCGAGGGAGTCGGTGGGTGTGTGGGGATGGACCGGGGGAAGCAGGGTGGAGGAACTGAGAGGGACAGGACTGGGACTGGGGGGCCTGAGGGGGATGAGACAGGACTGGGATGGGGGGAGTAGGGTAGGGGCTGAGGGGAGCATGAATGGGACAGGGTAGAGAGAGCTGTGTAGAGTGGGGTGGGGCGGGG
>NW_020665189.1:11269431-11403108 GCF_002925995.2 Terrapene triunguis | reverse complement strand
GGGGGAGGCTGAAGAAGAGATTTGGGGTAGGGCAAGGCTGAGGGCAGTGGGTTGCGGGGAGCAGGGGGACTGTGGGGGAGGCTGTTGGAATGGGGGCAGGGACTGAGGGCAGTGGGTTCGGGGTGGGA
This sequence comes from Terrapene triunguis, assembly GCF_002925995.2. Lineage (NCBI taxonomy): Eukaryota > Metazoa > Chordata > Testudines > Emydidae > Terrapene > Terrapene triunguis. The sequence goes on along the minus strand of NW_020665189.1, from coordinate 11,402,980 downwards.
GGTACAGGGGGAACAGGGTCAGGGTGGGGGCTGAGGGCAGTGGGTCAGGTGAAATGATCGGGGGGAGGGATTGTGGGGGAGGCAGAGGGAACAGGGTCAGGGGGGCTGAGGGCAGTTGGTTGAGGGTGGGGGTGCAGGGGGGACTGCGGGGGAGGCTGAGCTAACAGGGTCAGGGTGGGGCCTGAGGGCAGTGGATCTGAGGGGAGCCCCCCCAGAGGGACCTGCCAGGGGGCCAGGTGAGCCCAGCAGTGCTTAGCTGGAGCGGCTCCCAGGAAGCATCCAGCAGGCAGGTCCCTCCCAGTCCCTCTGGCCCCTTCCTAGGGTCGGGTCGAGGGGAGGGGGGCTCTCTGCCTGGCGGCCGCTGCCTGCTACCAGAGTCTACAGGCCCCGCCCCGCTGCAGCAGGCAGGGGAGTGAGACCTCCCTGCCTCTCTGTGTGCCGGGGGCAGGGGCAGGGCTGCGCTCTGCAGGCTCCTGCCGGCCGGGTGGGGGGCCCCGTGGGCTGACACCGCCGCGCTGGGAGCTCAGCTGCGCGCTGCCCCAGGGAGGGAAGGTGAGCGGCGCCGGCGGCACCGGCTTGCCACGGTTCCCCCAGCGCGGCTGCCCTGTCAGCGCTTTTGGGTCTTTAACTAGCCGTCCGGGGGAAATCCCGGACATTTTTAGCTTTTTACAAATTCCCCCCGGACGGCTAGTTAAAGACCCAAAAGCCGGACATGTCCGGGGAAACCCGGACATATAGTAACCCTACTAGAACTCATTTCCCGTCTTGCTTTTACAGAGCACTGATTTTGATGAAACTCAGGATGAACTGAAAGACTCATCTATTTTACCAGGTTTTTCTGTCAGGGAAGAAAAAAGTGAGAGTGTGGTAGGGTGGAAGAAAAGGAGGAGTTGAACAAAGTTATGAGTAAAGAGGGACAGAATGTGCAAAGGAATGAACAGCAGGTCTGGGTATGTAAGAAACTCTGTCTTTTGGAAATACATACAGAGTGAGCAAATCACATTGGAAACAGAAGAGAGCTGATAACCAAGAACCCAGAGTCTACAGCAGGATCTGAAAACCCTTCTTCATCCCACATATACTTTAAACTACTGATTTAGTATGATTGTAGGAAGGTTGACCTGGATTGTGTATGAAGATTTCTATTGGACAACTCTGTCTGTCTAAAACTCTAACACAGAATTCATGAATAAGGCAATGACTAGGAAGAGGGGATAACTGTGCATACTCTACAGACACTATAATTCATGTCTGCTGTTTGAGACGTTTTGAAAAAACTTTTTCTCAGCAAAATTTAGTAAAATTATTACCCTGATTTATGAGCTATATTAGAGGGAGAGGAGTGGAGATTTCACAGAACTTGATTTGACGCCTGAAGTGACAATGGGTCAATTATGTTTGCTTGAATTTATTGAAATATTTTGAGGAGAATAATGTGTAGAATTTTAGTAGATATTATTATTCCTCCACATCTGTCAGAAAGGGGAACTAACCAGAGGATATACACTCCAAGAGTGTGGCTAGAAGGCCAGTTCCAGGACTCTATCCAGCCCCAGCCAGCCTATAAGCATGAAGCCACCCAGTGGGTGGATTCAAGCATGAAAATCTGGAGAACCTCCACCAGGGAGAACTCTTAAGGTAATAACAAGATATATATTCATCATCATATTTGTTATCTGAACTCAGATCACAGAAAGAAGGTAAATTAAGCAGTTTAGGACTTTCTGCCCTTGTAATTCATTGCACTACTAATGGTAGCCATTGTTGGCTAACTAAACCTCAGCATACAATGACTTGATACCAGAAAGGGTTAAAATCTCTGTGCAGGATGTTATTTCTTAAAATAATGGTATTTGCCAATTGTACAGAATTAAGAATGTCTTAAATGGCCCTGAACTAACACAAATCTGAAGTAATTCTCGAAGTTTTTGTTGATCTCTCTCCTCTCAATTTCCCTTCTCTAAAGTCAACCCTACACAACCAAAGTAACCTTTTCCAGCCACTGCTTTCTCCCATAAACACCAATTTAACCCAAGGTCAGTTATCTATTAAGCCTGGATGACAATGTGCAAATGTAAACAGATGGCAGGGTCCCAAACCGAAAGAAGTGGTGAAACATGGCTCTAAGCCATTGGGGTATTCCATCAGTGCATTCTTTGGGCATCAATGCCATCCTTTTCATGCTTTGGACCATCAGGTATGATTATTAATTAAGTTTGAGAGTCACTTTTTGAACAAGTAGATTTTTTCCTCTTCTATATTAATTTCAGAAACCTGCCCACTTTGGGCCATTCCTAGAGATTTACAACTTCTCTAAAGAGGAGATTGAAGACTGCTTTGTTTGTACTGGAGATCCATGAGGTTATGCCTTGCATGCAGTGAAAACACTCAACTTCCCTAAATAGTACAATATGCTCCAGGCTGGAAAACTTGATGAAATACTGTTAGACACTCAAAGCCATTACATATTTTGGGCCCGGGGGGCTGATTAATAATAAAAAGTATGTAATATTATTTTCAGTTTCAAAATATTTTTCATGCAGAGGAAGAACTACAGACACATTGATAAATACACCAGTCTCCATCTAGCCCTCAAGGGTTAATTTTATGTTATTTTTTAAGCATATTGTTTTCTTCAAATGAGGTACATTAGACAGATGCCAAGTTGATACAATAAACAGCAATGCCAAATCTAATAAATTAAGAAAAAGAGAACCACATGCAGAGATTTTCAGATGAAATCAGGTAATGACAGGAAAGAAAAATGCAGATCTGTTAAAATGTTTTTTTAGTTCAACGTTCAAGGTGTAGAGAGATTCTGAGCAGGAGGAAGCCTGACTTTATGCTGCATTCGTCGTACAAATGCATTTGAGCACGGTGAGTTGAATATATTTTATTTTTTTTGTAGAGTCACTTAGGCTTTAAATAAATCTGTATTCCACTATACAACCCAGACAAAGACTCATATGCTGCTGGGGAGTCAGAAAAAAAAACTGGATTAATTAAAATATTCAGTACACTGTTTGTTAGAATGAAATGTCATATTTAAGTACTTTGCCGTATGGTTCTCCAATTCACTTGCACCAAACTGGCTTACAGAGGCTTGTTGATTACGACCAAGGAAAGAACAGCAAAGAAGATGCATGTGCTCGTTACAGGTGCCACTGCTATTTAAAGATCAAACTCATCTACAAGGTGAAAATGCTGTAATAGTGCAAGCGTATTTCTAACAGGCATTAACTGCACCTCATGGATCTTCATGACATAAGTATCGTGCTGTGAGCCATAGTGCCTGGAGTGAGTTAAATCCCTATTATATCAAGGAAGTCTAGATTCTTTATTCAGGAGAGCTCACTGCTTTCTCAGTTCGTGGTAGATTAAGTTACTGCATTTATTGTGTTGGGTTGTTGATGTTTTTTTACTTTTTAATAGCAGATTGGTTGGAACTGGAGAACAAATAGAATGTGAATGGCTAGTGGAACAGTACATACAAAGAATGGATGTGGGTGGCAATACACATGCACTGAAATATCAAATATGCTGCCACAAACTTTTTTATCTAGATATGTGCCTTTTTGTCATGGGATCCTGACAAACACTGAATGTAGCCAGCAGTCACAGCCACCAGTCTGGGCTGACACAATGTGAGTTGACTGTGAAAGTATAGTCTTGATTTGGACATCTTTGCTGTCACCGTTCTGGAATCTAGGCATGGCAAAGCCATCACAACCACTCTGTTGGGTTTAGGGTAAATGATACCATCAGCACATTGCTATCTCCTGTTCCACAAGCTACAGCAGGAATTTAAGCAGGCCTTAATTCATCAAAATATATTAATATGAGCTATTTATTGTACTCTCAGATCTGTCATTGTGACATGTTGACATTGTGCACACTGCAGATGTCCCTGGTACCTATATCACCCTTCTTTGTTGTGAAAAGCTTCAAGTTATATAGTCAAAATTACTATGAGAAAACACAGACTAGAGATGAATAACATACAAATAACACAAATGAAAGAACTGTGGAACAGCTATATATCACGGAGAAGCAATTTACTGAAATTAATAATTTGTAATGAATCCTGGCGGGCTGAAATCAAAGGTATTACAGACTAAACGACTTTTTAGATTAATAATAGTCACATTATAGCTGCAAAACAAATATTCAGTGTACAAGTTAGTACACACAGGAAAATAAATTTAGTAGCACTCATCTCTTTTACATATGGGGGCTTGGAGACCATGGGTAAGCTCAGAATTTGCTTCCTGAACTGCCTTTCTGTGAACAGCTGTTAGTACACATGTATCATTCACAGGGCCGGCTCCAGGCACCAGCTTACCAAGCAGGTGCTTGGGGTGGCCACTTCGGAGAGGGGCGGCACGTCCAGCTGTTCGGCGGCAATTCGGCGGATGGTCCCTCACTCCTGCTCGGAGCGAAGGACCTCCCGCCGAATTGCTGCCGCAGATTGCGATCGCGGCTTTTTTTGTTTGTTTGTTTGGCTGCTTGGGGTGGCCAAAACCCTGGAGCCGGCCCTGATCATTCATAGTTTTTGGGACAGTACTTCTGAGAACCATATTATAACATGGTGCTAAAATATCCTGGCAAATACACTATGGGGAGGGAGGATATTCAGTGAGTATGCAGGGAGAGCAAGTCTCTCTATTTCAGCTTATGTCCTTCATCTTTGCAGAGATTGTATGAAAAAGTATTATTTTTTGAAATGCATGTATTTTATGATCTACACACTCAAGTGTAAATAATAAGGCTAACACTTTCCAGCACAAATCCAGGCGCTGCTGTAGTATTGTTTTCATCTTTATCTTGTATGAGGGCTTACTCATTCTCTCTCCTGTATATATATCTAGAGATTGATCCTGCACCCATTGATTCAATGGCAGAACTCTCAATGACTTCAGTGAATCCCATAGTTTGAGGAACTGCCCTCTTCTTTTTGCATTTAATGGAGTTCATCTGTATCTCAGGGGAAGACATGTAGATCAAGCCTCAAAATTCAAGTAACCCATTAGTAACAATTTCAGGAATTGTTTTAAAAGTTCTTTTAGAATTTCTCGTTAAAATACTATGTCTGTTTCTGACACAGGGAATGTTGTCTTGTCTAACACTGTCATATGTGGCTGATGATTTCTTTTTTAAGATTATGGGGCAATAATCTCTTTAGTCCTAGCAAACACTAGGTACTCAAATGACTGCAAATGCCAGGCAAAAATACCACACAAGATATTTTTGGTTGCATTAAATGGCTTAATCTATAGATAGTCTCAAATTTTCAATATCATGTTTTTCTTTAGTATCCCAATATTACAATACATAATACAATTTGGGTTTACAATTTTAGGCAAAGATAATAAAACTCAAATCAAAGTAAAAAAATGGAACAGAGATATTAATGAAATCTACACTGGGAATATCTGAAATTTAGAATGTTATGCAATTCTGAAACTTATTTGTGAAGAGGGCTGGCAGGCCATAAATGGATTTTTTTTTTAAATGGAATCATGAATTATCCCTATGTGATCTTCTCACCAATCTTTCCTTGACAACAGCTAATGCTTGAGCTGTTGCTGCATGTTTTGTTATTGCCTGTCCCAGATGACTCTTGGGAGCTGGAGTCGTGCCTCCTTTGCACTGTAAAGTACTGTGTGCAGTTAGGTTGCTACATGCCTGCTTTTCTTATTAAGACATAAATAAAAAATATTTAAGAAAAAGAAAATTAGAAGAGTGAGACTTTAAGGACTGTGGGAACTATATCACTAGCACTTGTAAATACATGTGAAAATAGAGATACCTGGAGAGAAAACGGGAACATTTTTTAACTCCACTGAAAAGCACATGTGCAAAAGGGGGTTTTTGGGGCGGGGGAAGAACATGGGGAAAACAAACAAACAAAATATGTTCTACTAAAATAAATAGAGACTGTCCCTCGTAATCAGGAAGAGGAAATATGTATCTAGTAGCAACCACAGTAGTTAAAATATTGAACAGAACCTATATACTGAAGTGGAAATTCTCTGTGGAAACCTCTTCCGCTAACTTGCAAAAAATCTTTATTCACCATGAGATCTCCTTTGCCCTACCATTCCGTGTACACACAGAACAAGAAAAGGTGACTGAATGCAGATGCGACAGATAGGACAAAATAACCCCAAGTACATATCCTATAAGACAGATTCTAGCTGTGTTTTTACAAGCTCCACTCAGAGTTGTGTTTAATTAAAATAAAAGGGTGATACATACCATTGTGCAATGTTATTCTGATAACTAGTGTACCTAACAATTAAAGACACTAAAGTTCCCGTTTAAGAGAGTTATTTTAGACTGACACAGAGAATACTACATGTGGGGCTTACAGTCTCTTTTACCACTTTGACTACTAATTTTTTCAGTCATTCAACCCTGTTTTGGGAGAAGTTAAAGAAAAACGGAGGCCGTCTTTTAACTTAGCTTCACTGCGAGAAGGAAGAGGAGACAGTCAAGGCTATCCTTTCAGGGTTTTTAAAAGAACATATACAGAATGTGGGCATATTTGAACCAGCTGGAACTTAGTTAAGGTTTGATTTTCTTTTAAACAGATACCAGCATCTCTCTCACGTGGTCGTTATGACCACAACAGAACAGGGGCACAGGGCTGACATGAAAAGCTATTTCTTTTCTAAAGAAGGTAGTTACGAAAAGGGAGCAGAGGCCAGATCAGATATTTACTCTGTGTGCTACTATCTATGCCATACCCCCCCAAAAGGGCTGTGCCACAGCAACTTGGGAAACAGGGGAAGAACACCAGACCTCCTTGCGGTGACGGTGCAGTAGTGTAGCTAGTGGTTGCCATTCATTTCAATACAGAACATTATTTACCTTTTTTGGTGTGAGGGGCAGGTGATTCTCCTATTTTTATAATCCCCTCTCCACACACATACTCATTTTTATGGGGAGAGAAATGGGGGGATTCAGTTGAAAACCAAGTTACTCCCGCCCCAGCCCTCTGCCTGGTGGAATTAGATGTACCATTGCAGGGTGACAAATGGCCTCATCTGATTGGCAGAATGAAAATAGGGTGGAGCCAACATACATATAAAATGTAGTTCCTCTCCAGCAGGGAGAGGAGGTTGAGAAGCTCCTGTGAATCTCTTCTCTGTTGAATCTAATTTCAATTCCTGATCCCTTCTGCCTTTGTAATGTTTTGCATGCAGAGGGGAGGCCTGAAGTTTATTATTTTGTTACTCCACAGGCCATCTGTATATTAATCTACTTATCTTTAGCAAACCAGACTGTAAATAATGCCCTGTTCATGAGACCCGCATGAATGATTGCATTACGAGACTATTACAGATTGCCAACTATGAAACACAGACTATCCAAACATAAACTGGCTCCGACCCTCCAGTACCCTGGCCACACAGCAACCTTATAGAGCTGTCACCACCTCAAGGCAGTATAAATGTGTTGAAGTCACAGCTGCAGTTCATAGGTTTGCCAGCCTCCATTAGCAATAGAATGATGCCACCTAGTAGCTATTGTGTTGTATCTTTTACAGAGATGCTTTCTGAAATTGTGAAAGATCACTGCTTAGGGATACAGGCAGTATAACTCCCTCTGACACTTCACAGACACAAAGGGAAGTGTCAGTTAACAAAATACCCCTCTGTACTGACAGAGGCTCAGAGCAGTAGTTCTCAATCCGTAGCCCAATCAGCACACAGCTGCGGTCCATGTAGCTGTACAGATAGAATATATTTTGTGCGGATATAAAGGTAGTGTATGCCTATCTATCTATCTATCTATCTATCTAAATAAGAGAGAGAGAGAGAGTGAACTGCATACGCATCTGCACTCAGAGCTACTGCGGAGACAGCCACAGTGCAGCCTCAGACCTCAGGGATGTCATAAAGCAGCAGCAGCAATGCCGATCTAGCTAGAGTGTCATTTTAACAGCTTCCTAATAATGTTAAATCTATCCCAGGACATACACTAAGTAGTTTTTCGCCATGGTTTGCCAACAGCTAATTCAGGATCTCTGTTCTTTGCCACAATCTTCATGGCTTGGTTAGTAGGCAGTGGAGGATGTGCTTTCATGTAGTGATTATTGTTTTGGTGGCAAATCAACAGTGAAGGTCGATAGTTACCTGGCAAAGAGGGGGGTTCTCGCCCTGCTTTAATAAATAAATCAATCAAATAAAATCAGATTACCATTTGCTGACTCAGCAGATTCTTCAGCTCAAGCCAACACTTGGATGCCTCATTTTACTCTTGTTTGGAAGAGTGTATGTTTATATTTTTATTTTATATGCACACACACATATTTAGGGTTGCCAACTTTCTAATGGCACAAAACCGAACACCCTTGCCCCGCCTCTTGCCCCAAGGCCACGCTGTACCCTGCCCCTTCTCCGAGGCCACGCCCCCACTCACTCCATCCCCACTCCCTCTGTCGCTCATTCTCCCCCAGTCTCACTCACTTTTACTGCGCTGGGACAGGGGTTGGGGTGTGGGAGGGGGTGAGGGCTGCAGGCTCTGGGGTGAGCCAGGGATGAGGGGTTTGGGGTGCACGAGGGGGCTCCTGGCTGAGGAGTTCGGAGTGTGGGAGGGGGATCCAGGCTGGGATGCAGGAAGAGGTGAGAGCTCTGAGATGGGGCCAGGGATGAGGGGTTTGGGGTGCACGAGGGGACTCTGGGCTGAGGCCAAGGGTTTTGGAGTGCAGGAGGGGGCTCAGGGCTGGGGCAAGGGGTTGGGGTGTGGGAGGGGGTGTGGGGTGCATGCTCTGGGAGGGAATTTGGGGGCGGGAGAAGGCTCAGGGCTGGGGCAGGGGTTGGGGTGCGGGAGTGGGTGAGGGGTGCGGACTGCGGCTGGATGGCACTTACCTCGGGCAACTCCCAGAAGCGACCGCCATGTCCCTCCGGCTCCTAGGCTTGGGGCGGCCAGGTGGCTCCACGCACTGCCCCTGCCTGCTCCCGTTGGCTGCGGTTCCCCACCAATGGGAGCTGCAGAGTCGGTGCTCAGGGCAGAGGCAGTGTGCGAAGACCCCCTGGCTGCCCCTATGCCTAGGAGCCGGACACGCCGGCCACTTCTGGGAGTCACGCAGAGCCTGCCTTAGCCCCGCTGCGCTGTTGACTGGACTTTTAGCGGCCTATTAAAATCTCTGGGATTGCTTTCAATAGTCACCAGGAGATCGATGCCGATTTCGGTAGATTCCTGAGTCTCCCGGCCAATCCAGGAAGGTTGGCAACCCTACCACATACTATATATATGGCAGAATGCGGGTAAAACAGAGCAGGGACATACAATTCTCCCCCAAGCAGTTCAGTCACAAATTTAATTACCGCATTGTTTTATACACACATCCCTATTAAAAACAAATCTTCATGTACATACATATGTGCATGCATGCACAGGTGCACACACACACAAAGCTGTTATGAATTTAGTGGTTGTACAAAGGTGCTGGATTGCCAGCCTGGAGTTGTGTAGTCAGATTTTTATCCACACACAAGTACACCACAGACAGCAGCTGTTCTAGGTGCTGAGGTAGTGTCCTCAAACCTGACATGTGATCAACATCTCTCTGAGTCAGAGAGTAGTTCAGTCTCCAGACCCTTTTATCCCTTGCCCCTTCTGTTCATGTAACAATTACTGGTGGTGGTGGTGGGATAGACACACACACTTTTTTTTTTTTTTTTTTTAAAGCCAGTGACAGTTTCTAGGTAAAACATATAGGAATGAAGGAAATCTTCATGGAAGGTTTCATGCAGATCTATACATTTTTAAATGTTAGTATCAAGGACAGGTTTGTTGATGATTGTTTAAAAACAGCAATAGAACTTCAAATCCTTTTGAATGGGAGCAACAGAATAGTAGCATCAAACCTGATTCAATAAAACAATACTCAGCTTACTTTAAAAGCCTCAGAGATGCCTTGAAAAATGAACAATAGAGAACAGTTAATCGGCAGATGGCATCAGAGTTCTCAGACACTTCACCTTGGAATATTATTTTATCTTTTACAGAGGGACATCTTCCAACCATAGGACACCACCCATTCAAAGAGTGAAAAACATTTCCATTACCTGGCAGAACTGCATAGCTATTAAGCAACAAACCAAAACAAAACTGTCAAATAATTAACAGAAGCCACCTCGGTACCGTCAAATTAATTAAAACAGAATGTCAATACGGTTGAACTTTGTGACTGCATAATGGTGTTTCAGTGGAAGATAAATGCTGAGAAAAAAATGAGGTAGTCACAGAAAACAAATGAGGAGCTGGAGACAGTTTTCTAGAGATAATATATGTTTCTATTGACATCATACTAAAAGATTTATTTTCTTTAAAAAGTAGGCCAAGGCAGAAGGGCAAGTCCAGCAGCAGATCTGTACTGCTGTAATTGTAGTTTTGAAACTAAATTTCAAAATATTTGATTTAATGTTTTCACTATACTGAAATCTGATGGCAAGTTCTGGGTCAACTCTAGGCTTCCCTTACATTTGTACAGAAAATAGGTTCTGCAGGATTTTTCCCTGGTGCTGTACCAACCATGGTGCCTCAAAGACTGATTTTCATGCATCAATCCTTGGCCTTGATTGATAACTGCCACAAAAAAAAAAAAGTCTATCAATCAGTACCAGTTGTGGTTCTGATCATGTTTCTGACATTTGTGTACTGGGAGCTGGACTGATACCCTCAGCTGGGTTACTGAACAGTCAACAAATGGCAACAAAATAGTAACAGGTTTTTTTCAGCTCTTTGTGGCCAGAGGTCAGAAAAAAACAAAATTAGTTTGAGACAAATTTAATGAAAATTCATTCTTTTCAGTTCACCTTCTTTTCTGTTAGCCATGTTTCACTTGCCTGAGATTTGTGTATACTCACATTTCTGATATAGCTAAACTATGTGTTTTTAATGGCCGTAGTTGTAGAAGACATACAGCCAGATGAGCTAAAACACCTTTTCTTCTAAGTTGTGAAAACTTGTGTGTCTAAAATTTCAATTTTTCATCCCAATCTAAATTTTTTGCCTAAATATGACTCAGCACTGCTACTGATCAGGGTCATTATGAACTGGTGACTAAGAAGTTCCATGTCTCTTACCAATCCCCTGACCTATATAACTAGGGCCCTACGAATTCATGGTCCATTTTGGTCAATTTCACAGTCATAGGATTTTTAAAATAGTAAATTTCATGATTTCACCTATTTAAATCTGAAATTTCATGGTGTTGTAATTGTAGGGGTCCTGACCCAAAAAGGAGTTGTAGGTCGCAAGGTTATGGGGGGGGGGATTGCGGTACTGCTACCCTTACTTCTGCGCTTCTGCCTTCAGCGCTGGACCCTCAGTCAGCAGCAGCCACTTTCTGGCTGTCCAGCTCTGAAGGGAGCAACACAGGAGTAAGGGTGGCATGGTATGGCATTATCATCCTTACTTCTGCGCTGCTGCTGGTGGGGCGCTGCCTTCAGAGCTGGGCACCTGGCTAACAGTGCTGCTTTCCAGCCACCCAGCACTGAAGACAGCGCAGAAGTAAGGGTGGCGATACTGCAACCCCCCTAAAATAACCCTGTAACCCCCCTGCAACTCCTTTTTGGGTCAGGACTCCCAACTTGAGAAATGCTGGTCTCCCCCATGAAATCTGTATAGTATAGGGTAAAGGCACACAAAAGACCAGATTTTGCACGGGGAGACCAGATTTCGCGGTCCGTGATGTGTTTTTCATGGCCATGAATTTAGTAGGACCCTCTATATATGATCTAAAAACCACTACAGTAACTCCTCGCTTAAAGTTGTAGTTATGTTCCTGAAAAATGCGACTTTAAGCGAAACGATATTAAGTGAATCCAATTTCCCCATAAGAATTAATGTAAATGCGGGGGTTAGGTTCCAGAGAAATTTTTTTCACCAGACAAAAAACTATATATTATATAGATATACACACAGTATATGTTTTAAACAAACAATTTAATACTGTTCACAGCTATGAATAATTGTGAAGCTTTGTTGAGGTGATGAAGTTAGAGGATGGAAGAGGGAGGGATATTTCCCAGGGAATGCCTTGCTGCTAAATGATGAACTAGCAATCGGCTGAGCCCTCAAGGGTTAACACATTGTTGTTAATGTATCCTCTCACACAAGGCAGCACGAACATGAGGGAGGGGAGACAGCATAGCAGACAGAGACAGACAGACACACACCTTGTGTGTGGGAGAGAGAGAGAGATGCACACTGCCCCTTTAAGTAAGCTGACCCACTCTTAAGTGCATTGTCTTTTTAAGTTGATCAGGAAGTTGAGACAGCAGCTGCTGCCCCAAGCGCTCTCTGTCTCTCTTCGTCCATCCGTGTCCCCTCCCTACTCTATATGGAGAAGCGATAAGTGGGGTACAGGAGCAGGGGGGAGGGGAACACCCTGACATAAGCCCTTCCCTTTCCCTCCCTGCACAGCAAGCGGGAGTCTCTGGGAGCAGCTCCAAGGCAGAGGGCAGGAGCAGCACATGGCAGTGGGGGGAGGGACAGCTGAACTGCCTTGATAGCCTGCTGGGCGGCTGCAGCACAGGGAACTTAGGGGAGCGGGGAGCTGATAGGGGGAGCTGATGGGGGGCTGCCGATCCACCCTGATTACAAGCCCCCACCAACTAGCTGCAACGGGCTGCTCTTCCTGCAAACAGTGGACAAAGCAGGCGGCTGCCAAATGACGTTAGAAGGGAGCATTGCACAACTTTAAACGAGCATGTTCCCTAATTGGTCAGCAACGTAACAATGAAACAACGTTAATCGGGACGACTTTAAGTGAGGAGTTACTGTACCTTTTTCTCATCAGCTTAGAAAGTTCTCCTGTGAATCAACAAAGTGATTACAGCAAGAGTATGTTGATTTCAGTTGAAATGCTGATTCCTGATTGGTTGGTTCCCTGTACATATTTTGTTATTTATTAATATACTTTAATGACTCAACAGCCAACACACAATAAAAAAAAAAAAAGAATCTGTGATTCCTTATATGATTGGTACAAAGAAGATCACTTACGGTAAGTTAAAATTTGCCTGACTGCCACTCCTATTCTGGCTAATAAGTGGAATACCAACAGCCAACCCGTCTGCTGCTGTTCTCCAATAAAGGATAAAATACTCCAGTCGATGTGTCTGATTTTTAACTTGAATTTGGTTCTCTCTCTGCAGTTTGAAAGATTTTCCCTCTCCTCCATCCCCCCACCCCAATTGGAGCAGGAGTGGCATTCTCTTTCCATCCCTGCCACTGTCCCACTGTGTGGCCTTAGGAAAGCCACTTATCCTCTCAGACTAATTTTCCACATCCAAAAAACTGGTATCATCATTGAATGAGAGGTTAAATTAATGCACCCAAAACATTAAGAGATCCTCAGATAAAAGATGCTATGTAAGTGCAAACTATTGTTTTGAAGTGGTCCTCTTAAGTATTGCTTGCTTTGAAGCCCGAAAGTTTATTTGTATAAATTATGTTACTGTTAATGAGTGTAACTCATTAAAGAGTGTATTAAAATAAAATTCTGCACTTAAGATGCTATGCTGAGTAACTCATTGTGACAATTTTCTTTTAATGCCGCTAAGTGCTTTAAAGACCGACAACTTACAGGTATGATAATACAGACAGACAGAGGGAATGTTTACAGTGCCTTAGTTTTGCTGGAACACACATGAATGTATGCACACTGAGAGTCTGTAAGAAGTTTAAAACAGCTCTTGCTTGTCTGATGGCAGCCAGAATATATCATTAGGCAGGCCCAGTGCCATAAGCAGTTGGTGGCTAGGGCTAGAGGGGGGCTCACCCTGACCCCTGCAAAAATCTCTCTCCACCTTGTCATTGGCAGGTGAAGTCCCACATCGGGCAGCACCAAGAGGGCATTGAGGAGGAAGGCCCTGCCTACATGACAGATTCCCAGCAGGCGTAGCTAGATTCCTGACCCCCGGGAAGAGGTGCTGACTCCTGTGCAGTGCTTCTCAGGAAGTTTGAAGTTTGAAAAGTGCTGATTGCAGAAGGCTTTGCTGGACAGGCAGACTCAGGAGCTGCATCTGGAATGGGCCATAGGGGAAGAAGGAACTATGGTGTCTGGGGAACCCCAGCAGGTGAGCGGGAGAGATCTGTCCAAGTGGAGATCCCGGAAGGTTCTCTATACAAGGAGAAGATGAGGCTGGTACGGAGTCCCTGTGGTGGGGATTGGGATGAGGTTCCCTGGGATGGGGAAACTGACATCATGAGGTGACAGGGAGAGGAGGAGAAGGAGTGTCCCAGAGAAGGGAGGGACGATCCTGAGGCAATTGAGGAGGCGTCACAGGGCAGGGAGGAGCTCCTGAGGGGAGTGTGTGTGTGTGTGTGTGTGTGTGTGTGTGTGTGTGACTCTCTGGTATGGGAGGGGATCCTGAAGCCCCATATTAGGAGGTGTTATGGCTAGGAAGGAGATGGGGAGAGCATTGAAGAGGGAGGGCCTCAACTGCATGCAGACATATGCGTCAAATGACACTGTGGCAGGCTCCTCCAAATCCATGAGCAGTGAGTGAACAGGCCAGAGCCACGCTCAGCCCCACAGAACAGGAGCTGCCATTTCGGGATGAGTAAGAGGCGGGCTCAGCCACTCCAAAGAATATTTTCACCAGCCACCTATGCCCAGTGTTGCAAATGCTACTAGAACAGAACAATATTCTGATTTATACATCGTCTTTCATACTGAACCTATCCCAAAGTAAGGGATAACATCTTAAGAGCAGGGCAGGTGTTATGCACTCAACAACTGCTCCAAAACAATATCAAAAATCAGAAAGATTGTTGATCAAGAAAGTAGCACTATCACCCACTTTTTTGACAAGCCAAACATATTTAGCCACCAGACACAAATGGGTGGGACCTGTGTTATTGCATTTCTTTTCCTCCTTTCTGTTGCTATGACAACTCTAGGTACAACATTCACAAACCAAGGGCTGGATGTTCTTATCCTTTATACCATTAAGTGAAAGCATTTTCAAAGTAGACTGAAGGTGGCAACAATAGTGAATGTGCTATTTTAAAAAATGCATCAATGTTGACTTTACATCCAATACTTCAGTGTTTTACTATTAAAATCAGAACATTTGAGCTGAAAAATTTGGGTAATAAAGCTTCAGCACATCTAGCTGGGACTGCAGAATAAGGACTAGGAAGAAAAGGATCCTTTTGGTCCTTAGGGTTCCTATTGACACAACTGACAATCTCAATTCACAAGTGAAAAAGTATTAGTAGATTCCAGTCCCTTATTCTCTGCTATATCTTTACGACGCCTGTACAAAATTGTGGTTACTTCAGCCTTAGTCTTGGAAATACTACACAAAATGTGTAAGAGGAAGGATGGTCCAGCGGTTAGGTTGCTAGAATGGGATTTGGGAGACCTGGGTTCAATTCCCTGCTCCATCAAAGACTGCCTGTGACATATTGGGGAAGTCACGTAATCTCTCTCTGCATCAGGTTTTCTTCTGTAACATGGGGATAAACTTCTCCACCTCACAGGAGTTTTGTAAGGATATATATATATATCCAACATTGTGAGGTTCTCAGATAATCATAGAACTGGAAGGGACCTTGAGAGGTCATCTAATCCAGTCCCCTGCACTCAAGGCAGGACTAAGTATTATCTAGACCAGGGGTTCCCAAACTTAGTTCGCGGCTTGTTCCTGGCATCCGCGAGTCGCTTTGTTTACCTGAGCATCCACAGGTATGGCCGCTCCCAGCGGCTGCTGTTCACCATTCCCGGCCAATGGGAGCTGCAGGAAGCGGCGCGGGCCGGGCCACCACTTCCTGCAGCTCCCATTGGCTGGGAACAGCGAACCGCAGCCACTGGAAGCTGTGAGCGGCCATACCTGCAAACACTCAGGTAAACAAAGTGTCTCATGGCCCACCAGGGGCTTACCCTGAAAAAGCCGTGAACCAAGTTTGGGAACCCCTGATCTAGACCATCCCTGACAGGTGTCTGTCCAACCTGCTCTTAAAAATCCCCAATGATGGAGATTCCACCACCTCCCTAGGCAATTTATTCCAGTGCTTAACCACTCCGACAGTTAGGAAGTTTTTCCTAATGTCCAACCTAAACCGCCCTTGCTGAAATTTAAGCCCGTTGCTTCTTGTCCTATCCTCAGAGGTTAAGAACAACAATTTTTCTCCCTCCTCCTTGTAACAACCTTTTATGTACTTGAAAACTGTTATGTCCCCTCTCAGTCTTCTCTTCTCCAGACTAAACAAACCCAGTTTTTTCAATCTTCCCTCACAGGTCGTGTTTTCTAGACCTTTAATAATTTTTGTTGCTCTTCTTGGACTTTCTCCAATTTGTCCACATCTTCCCTGAAATGTGGCGCCCAGAACTGGACACAATACTCCAGTTGAGGCCTAATCAGCGCAGAGTAGAGCGGGAAAAATTACTTCTCATGTCTTGCTTACAATACTCCTGCTAATACAGCCCAGAATGATGTTTGCTTTTTTTGCAACAGCGTTACACTGTTGACTCATATTTAGCTTGTGGTCCACTATGACCCCCAGATCCCTTTCCGCAGTATTCCTTCCTAGGCTGTCATTTCCCATTTTTTATGTGTGCAACTGATTATTCCTTTCTAAGTGGAGCACTTTGCATGTGTCCTTATTGAATTTCATTCTATTTACTTCAGACCATATCTCCAGTTTGTCCAGATCATTTTGAATGTTAATCCTATCTTCCAAAGCACTTGCAACCCCTCCCAACTTGGTATCATCCGCAAACTTTATAAGTGTACTCTCTAGGCCATTTTCTAAATCATCTATGAAGATATTGAACAGAACTGGACCCGGAACTGATCCCTGCAGGACCTCAGTCGTTATGCCCTTCCAGCTTGATTGTGAACCACTGATAACTACTCTCTGGGAATGATTTTCCAACCAGTTATGCACCCACCTTATAGTACAGGGGTCGGCAAAGTTCGGCACGCGGCTCGCCAGGGTAAGCACCCTAGCGGGCCGGGCCAGTTTATTTACCTGCTGACGTGGCAGGTTCAGCCGATCGCGGCCCCCACTCGCCACGGTTCGCCGTCCCGGGCCAATGGGAGCAGCAGGAAGCGGCGTGGGCCGAGGGATGTGCTGGCCGCGGCTTCCCGCTGTCCCCATTGGCCCGGGACGGCGAACCGCGGCCAGTGGGGGCCAAGATCGGCCGAACCTGCCGCGTCAGCAGGTAAATAAACTGGCCTGGCCCACTAGGGTGCTTACCCTGGCGAGCCGCGTGCCGAACGTTGCCGACCCCTGTTATAGTATCTCCATCTAGGTTGTATTTCCCTAGTTTGTTTCTGAGAAGGTCATGTGAGACTGTATGAAAAGCCTTACTAAAGTCAAAGTATACCACATCTACCGCTTCCCCCCATCCTTTCACCCTGTCAAAAAAAGCTATTATGTTGGTTTGACATGATTTGTTCTTGACAAATCCATGCTGACTGTTATTTATCACCTTATTACCTTCTAGCTGTTTGCGAATTGATTGTTTAATTATTTGCTCCATTATCTTTCTGGGTACAGAAGTTAAGCTGACTGGTCTGTAATTCCCTGGGTTGTCCTTATTTCCCTTTTTATAGATGGGCACTATATTTGCCCCTTTCCAGTCTTCTGGAATGTCTCCCGTCTTCCATGACTTTTCAAAGATAATTGCTAATGGCTCAGATATCTCCTCAGTCAGCTCCTTGAGTATCTAGGATGCATTTCATCAGGCCCTGGTGATTTGAAGACATCTAACTTGCCTAAGTAATTTTTGACTTGTTCTTTCCCTATTTTAGACTCTGATCCTACCTCATTTTCACTGGCATTCACTATTTTCGATGTCCAATCGCCACCAACTTCTTGGTGAAAACCGAAACAAATAATGGGATAGAAGACCCTATCGGCGGGTAGCAATTGATTTATCCGGGATCGATATATCGCGTCTCGTTAAGACGCGATATATCGATCCCCGAACGCGCTCACCGTCGACTCCAGAACTCCACCAGAGCGAGTGGCGGTAGCGCAGTCAACGGGGGAGCCGCGGCCGTCGATCCTGCGCCGTCTGGACCCCAGGTAATTCGATCCAAGATACTTCGACTTCAGCTACGCTATTCGCGTAGCTGAAGTTGCGTATCTTGGATCGAAGGCCCCCCCCCCAGTGTAGACCAGCCCTAAGATAGATAGATAGAATACAGATAATTGTAAAGTCCACTTTCCACAGTAACTAGGGTCCAGTCATGCAGCTAACAGCAACTTCCCGAAGTTCATTTATGTTTTGTACAACTGTATCATGAACTATAGGACTAATCCTCATCCCACACTGTATACTGGTACCTAAAGAAGAGTTACTCCTGTGTAAAAAGAGAAGAATCACAGACAATTAGATTAGATGCTGATGTAACAAACAGGAAGAAGCATAACTAACAGATAAAACTCCTAAAGCTCCAATGCTCTGCTTGCAGGGGCACTCCCTCAACTGCATACCCAGAGTGATGTTTTCACAATAAATAAATAAATAAATATAGATACCTAGATCTTATATAGCGCTTTCCATCAGTAGATCTCAAAGCTCTTTACAAAGGAAATCAATATCAGTGTCCCCATTTTACAGATGGGGAAACCATAAGGCTAAGAGACAACCTGTCAATGGTGGTAGCGATTGCTGATATTTTGACATGACTGGTTGTCCAAAACAACTTTTTTTAATCACCATTCAGAATGAAACATACTAGAGGTGTGAGAAAAAGGCTAGACAGCTATTCAGCAGGACAGCAAGGTCTGTTACAGTGTCAGTAGATTACACACCATTCCTTTAAATGAAAACAAAAGTGGGTGGGATTTTTTGGGGGGGAGGTATTTCTTTCTTTTCCACAAGTCTCAGAGTAGTGACATTTAACCACCAGTTTAAAGAATGAGATAGGGTATGCTCATTTTTTCTCAGGAAGCACACCGAATTTCCTGCTTTAAGCACACTGTATAATTAAGAACCAACAAATAATGAGTACCAGGATATACAAGTCTATTAGAGTGTTGGCAGTGCTAAAGACTCATGCTGTTTTACTGTGAGCTCCAATTGAAGAACTGATTTATGGAGGACACTTTTTCATTAAGTAATAGCAAATGGTTTCCACCCTCTCAGTAGCAAGCAATCTTCTGGGAGCAGCACATTGATATTGAAGTCCTTTCCTGGGGAGGAGTGTTTCAAGGACTTTGGGTAGATCATAAAATGACAATCACTTACTCAAGGTCAATAAAACAAGGGCAAATGCAACCGGAGGTTAAACAGAAGGCACTTGGGATACATAAAATTGGTCTTTTAGAGAAAGAACACAATTGCTTTCAAAGCACACAGGCTGTTTAGTAATACCTTTGTAGAGACTAAAAGGTGGCCAGAGTGTTTCCAGGCATCGCACACTGCCACTGCTACTGCTGCATTCTCTATGTTCATTACTGCCTCTAAACAGTTAACTTCTTGTCACCCACATCTTCTAGCCTTGCATATTTCCTCAGTTCCCACAGTCACTCTAAATACTCCTTCCTCAAACAGAGCATATACAAAAGGCTTCATTATAAAGCAGCAAAGGCACAAGTAATGCTTGTGTGTCAGCAAACATCACAATAATATTGGTACCTAATCATTTCAATTACCAGCTTCCCTGTCCTCTAGAAGAAGAGCTGAACATAATTACATTGGCACTCTTGCTACTGCATCTGCTTTCTCCTCAATTCTCCATGGCTGATTACCACAGCCTTGTTTCTGCTAAGAGGGATTTCTCTAGTGCAGTGCTGAGCAGGGTGGGAAAAATCATAATTACAATACTTTGCATCCCTGACACACTTGTCTAAGGATCTCAAAATATGTTACGAACATTTAAAGAATTCTCATGACATTAATGGGAACTACTATTCCCATTTTACAGATGGGGAAGCTGAGTGACAGAAATTAAGTGACTTACCCAAGAAGACATTAAATAATTGACAGAGCCGGGGGGAAAAAACAACCTTGGAGTCCTGATTCCCAAAATCAATTCATGATTCTCTCAAATGTTTTCCTGCAACCATGATAAAACCACCTGTACGCGAAGATGTCATCACAATGAACCAGTTGAATATGAGGGAAAGTCACCATTAGAGCTTCAGGTTAAGCTCTTCCACATGCCAAGCAAATACTTTGCTGAAGAGCTACACACATGGGTCAAGATTCAAGGCAAGCAGACAAAAAACACTTATTTATATAGTGTCTATCTGCAAAAATATATTGATTTACAAGAACTATAGTTCAAGAACCAAGTATGATGGGAGATTAAAATAAAACTTTAAGCCACAATTCAATCCATGTGCTGTGCTGAAGGCCATAACGCCAGCTCACAACACCTCAAACACTTTCCTCAACAACTAAAAACTCTCTACCAACTCTTTGATGCCACCTCACCAAATCAAAAGCCTGAATAAAGACATATCTTGCAACATGCCAGAAGATCAATACTCTTGAGAGACAGTTCCATAGTTCTCAAACTAAGGAGGAGGGCTGTTCCATAGCGCTGAGACCATAGGCAAAGATATAAAAAGGCCATTCATGCCCTAGTCTCCTACAACAGCCTCAGCAAGTAATATGTGATACGCTGGTAACCATATCGTCCACACACATGCCATGCTCTCTTAGTAGACATGACGGGGCTGTGTAATAAGTTTTCCATTTTTTTCAGGTTGAGATAAGCTGGATATAGAAGCAAAGCAAGTCAAAGCCAAGCACATTTGCTCAATGATAATCAATTAATGGCTTCTCTTAATTAGTGTCTTCCACTACCTTACATAGTGGGATGCCACCCAAAGAGACACACCACCCCAAGTTGGCAGCCTGGGAGGCTGTCATCTTGGGGCTTTGCGGAGTAACAATTGCTATAGCACTACTGGAGAAGGTTCTTCCTAAGGATTTGGCAAGCTCCAGTATTCAGCTCAAAAGAGTGAGACCACAGGCTTTCCCCATCCCTGATCCCTTTGGGCAGTCTACCACCATCTTTCTTATGGGGACTCCATCAGGAGAAGATCTCGGACTTCAGGCAGGATCCTTAGCTGCATCACAGCTGAAAGATGGCAGGGTGATATGCTGAATCAGCACATCTTCCAAATGCTCTGGTCCCAACAGATCCTTGGCCAAAAGCACATACTTTGAGCAGCACCAGTAGATTCTGGCTCTCAAGAATGGTGGCAGTTGCCCCTGACTTGAGTCCCACAGAGCTCATCATGTGCATTTTCTGCTGCTAAGTACTACAGCCTGGTTTTGCTGGTGAAATCAAACAGGCCTAGAATGTACAAAACAACTACATTGTTATTATAGATCCTCAGATGCAATACATGCACTTGGCAGTATCTCCACAGTGAAAACTGGTATGGTAGCCTTTATTTATGCATCTCAAAAATATGGAAGTCACTCTATGTGCAATTAAATGACCTCTTAAAAAAAAACCCTGAAATTTTATATTCTTCTCTTGCTCATTTTTCAAGTAATGCCAAGTTTAAAGAAACCAGCTTTGCAAAAATTACATTGTTCTCCATCTGCTTCCCTCATTCATCTCCTATAAGAGCCAGGAATTGGAGAGGTGTCAGCTACCACTTTTACCCACACAGGAGCCTCATGCACTATGTGCTATGATGTGTCATGCACATCATCAGTCACTTTACGTGAGCAACATTAACAAGCCAGATGCAATCACAGGACAGATACTTCAACATGGGGCATTAGCAAACAAGTACAGTTATGCCTATGAAAAATGCTATTAAAACAAGATGATTTCATAACTAGCTCTTCTTCTTATCTTTTCCTTTTTTCAGTTAACCAAACTTTCATCAGTGGACTGTTTTGGAAACTGTTACTTATGTTGAGTAGTACTGTACACTCCACAAAACTACTTGGGTCTGGTAAAAGCAGGGCCGGCTCCAGGCACCAGCTTGTCAAGCAGGTGCTTGGGGCGGCCACTCTGGAGAGGGGCGGCACGTCCAGCTATTGGGCGGCAATTCGGCGGACGGTCCCTCACTCCGGCTCGGAGCGAAGGACCTCCTGCCGAATTGCCGCCGCAGATCGCGATCGCGGCTTTTTTTTTTTTTTTTTTGGGCTGCTTGGGGCGGCCAAAACCCTGGAGCCGGCCCTGGGTAAAAGATGCATCTTAAGTAACAGGTAAAGAATAAATCCCTAGCCTGGTCCAAATTTCTAGCACACCTTGTGTGCTTTATAACCTTTATAACATTACAAAAGGCTGTACTTCAGGGATGCTTGATAGCTTGACAGACAGCTAAAGAGAAAGATATACTACATCTCCAAACATTTAAGTGCCATTTTTAGAAAACAGCTTTACCAGAAAAATAGTTTAAGCTTTACACATATTCAGTAAAAAAATAATGTCTTGCCTCCCACAGCAATAGCCATTATCCAAAGCATACAGAATATTCTACCCTAAAACCCAGCGGGGGGGGGAGGGGGAGCACAATAACTACTAATAATTATACTTACTACTACATGATTTATTTAGTATAGATCACTCTCTTGTGCCTTACATGTCTTAAATTGGTCAATTCAAGATATCAGTAGGAGTTCAGATACCACACTTGTCTACACTGTTATCCACTAAATCAAAATGAAGCCCTGTTAATTTTAATTAGAAATGGTCTCCAGCTGTAAAACTTTCACCTGGATCAGGATTTCAAATGCTGCACATTTCAAAGGCATTAGTATTAGGTGTTTGTTTTGGGCTATTATATTGAAAGAGGGATTTATAAAATTCAGTTGTGGGTTCGTATTTCAAACATACCTGAAGTTTGGGGCTCTTCTTGTGAAGCCAATCTCCACCCTGAATATTATTTTGAGGTATAGTTAATTTTCTATATAAGACAATGTCTTATATTATGAACAATTATATTAAAATTAGTAGCTAAATATAGTTAATAAATGCTATTTGATAATTTTATTATTCACAAACACTTAACAAAAGAGTAGAATGGAAAGTGTGTTTTGATGTAGTCCAGCTAATATTCTCCCCCCAAAATTACATTCTTTCCCAAGAATTCAACAGAAAAAGGGTTAGGAACTGTGAAAATGAATCGGTAAGGAATCCAGCCAGTTTTCCACAACCATATAATCCTTCATTACTATCATTCCCCCAAATTAACATGGCACACACACACACACACACACACAGAGAGAGAGAGAGAGAGAGAGAGAGAAACAGACAATCACTAGGACATCCATTCAGCAAAACTACTAAGCACACGCTCAATTTTAAGCATGGATTACAAAGGTACATCTACACTTACAGCTGCAGGTAGAGAACAGACACTACATGCCCAGCTAGCATGGGTATAAATAGCATAGGCACATCTTAGACAAATAGACCAGACTAAGCGCCCTACATACCTGAACCCCTAGGATATATACACTGTATGGCTCTCTACATGCCCCAGCAGTACCTTCCATTCTACATTGGTATTTTAGCAGTATAGTATCCCACTGCCTCCCTGCTGCTGGAACCTTTCCCCACCACAGTGAAAGGCTCTGGCAGCAAGCAAAGGCTCCAGCACGGGGGAGGCAGGGAGGAAAGTCTCTGGTGGAGCTGGGGGGCTGCCAGAGCCTTTCACTGCCATGTAGTGCCTGTACTTCACATACCAACATAAGTGTAAGTGTTTGGGAAAAGGCGGAGACTTAATCACACTAAAGTTTAAACAACTAGCTCTATCCCCCAGGATGCCTCCCCCTGTACCCTCCACCTCGCAATACTCTCTTTATGGCCCAGTTTCCACCATCCTTTCCTATCAATTCTCTATGTCCCTTACCTTGTGCCCCTTCTCAACATCTTCTATTCAACTCCATTTAAATCTCTTTGGGACAGATTTTTAAAGGTATAGAGGCAGCTAGGGGGATTTTCAAAAGCACCTAGGCTCCTAAGACCCAATTAATGGGTGTTAGACACCTAGATGCTTTTGAAAATCCTACTGGGCAGCTAAATACTTTTAAAAAATTGGCCCTAGCAGCTTTAAGTTTTAAACCTAGAATATTACCAGGCTTTAAAATTTCATATGAATTAAAGACTCCACCTTTGTCTGTCTTCCACAAAACTTCCCTCAGCTCCCTGTAAAACCTTGCAAGTTTCCCCCAGGTTTTCCTTACTTCCATCTACCAACCCCCAGCATCCCATCCCAAATTAACTCCCCTGGTCCACACCAAAGATGACATACTTAAGCCAAGAGACTGGGGAATGGAGACAAGCCGTCCAACTGTATTTTACTGACAATGCAGACAGTACAACAAAATGGTCAGTTTCCAATTTATCCTTGCAGACTGGGTCTATGTCAAGGAAATTCTTGACCATGTTTCTTGGGGCAGGGAAAAAGAGCAACTCATCCTGGACAATCTCTTGGTACCTCTGCTGTAACAAGCCCACAGTTAACCCCTTCCCTGCCTTAGGATAAGCTCTTTTTATTTACACCACTATCCCAGTCCTATCTTATACACAGCTAACAATTTAAAATATGTATATGCTCTGACCAATCCATTGCTTTGCCAATAATGCATTTATATTCTCCCCGCACCAAGGTCACCAGCACACACAAAGTAATCCCAAACCCAGCAAACTCAGTTAGACAAAGCTATAACAGTGATAAGGACCCGATAAAGAAAATACGTGTTACTAGTGTGCACAAAGAAATGTTCAAAGTTTAATGCTATTACATGCAACTGGTATGTTGCCAAGCTGAAAAGGACAAAAAAACCTAAAAGAATAAAAGGCATCTAAAACTGAAGTTACAGTGAAATAAAATTAATTATCCCCTGACTGTTAATAGGCTCATCCAATGAGCACTGCCTTTTAATAATGGTAAATTTTCCCATATGTCAAGTGTAATAGTTTTCCATTATCTTCCCCCCTTACGAACTATAAAATTGTAAAAATGGACATTTACTGCAAACATTCTAGAAAAGAGTGCAGGAAAACTAACATAATTACCCTTTTGGCTACCAATTTCTAGCAAATAGTATCTGCAGCTCACAGGTTAAAAATCATGGTTTTCAATCAGCACTGGAAACTGAAATGTTTTTCTCCCATACCGAAAACATCAGAATTCTTGGAGTTGCCTAGATCTATCAAGTTTTCTTTGTCATTTTAACTCAGTAGAAGATGTACCTTCTAATATGACTAGTATGCTTCTTTTACCTGTCCATGGTGACATCTTATTTTGAAGGATAAACTCTATGAACTAGCTAACAGCCTTCCGATCCAATTGGGGTTTTCTTGACACTTGAGTGCCCACACACTTCCTCTTCCTAATACACACCAGAAAGCCTCAGATGAAACGTAAGAGAAATGTGTCATAGTACATCCAGAAAGTGCTTGTTTAACAGTTAGCAATAAATGAGAAGAAAATATTGACTAAAAAAAAAACAGGCTTTCCAGAGAAATCAAAAAGGACTTAAAGTAAAATCTTCACTAGTAAAAGAATATTATATTCATGTCTGTGCTTTGCATAATTCTAGAATGCTTTGCTTAGAATGAGAAAACCCAATGAGTGTAGTTTTTAATGTGAAGTGGAACAACTGACAGAGATAGAGTGAAATCTTGTGTCAGGATCTACTAGCACAAATCCTCAAGCCCATTTAGAGTCTCATGGGGGCAGGGGTCCCTCATGAGTGGAACCTGACAAAGCACTGGGGCATTGGTTTTAAACACGCATATTACCATACAGCTGCTATTGCTTTAAGAATCACAATTTCAAGAGGAGGGAGTTTAAAAAAAAAAAAATTTGTAGGGGTTTTTTTAAGAACACTAAATCCACACAGTTTCTCGTCAAGAGACAGCGATAAAACACACACACACTTATACCTGTTGTCTTCAAGTTATAACTTATTAGGATACAAGAATTTCTACAGGCTGGGTAGAAATTAAGTTGTACATTCTCCATTAACATTAATGAGACTCACTGGGGTAAATCCTTGAATAAACTGCTGGAAACATTCCTCTTTAAATTGGCATAGGATGCACTTCATATTTACTATTTGCTGTTATTTGTTTAATAGTTATATTCTCATTATGGGAAACAGTATTACTGCAAAAATTTGGACCATTTCTGAAGGATTTCCAGTATTTTATACAAGTTTTTTTATATATATAAAGGGTCACATCTGTTAATAGTTATCAGATAGCTAAACAAATTCAATTCAGAGTAAACATTCTGATGCTAGGGGAAATAAGACTGCAAGGTTAAGATTATTACATATTAACTCTAAATTCTGCTTTTGGTTTCCTTTTGTGAGGTGCCCAGAAATTGAAAATAATAAAAAAAACTGATATAATTTCACATTTTATAATCAGAGAATATGATTTAAAAAGCACAAATGTGAATCACAAAGCAATAACTTGAACAGACCAAAATAATTTATTTTTATTTAATTTTCAGCATTCAACTAAACTGACGAATCTGTTTTAGGTATCCAGCATTGGGCATAACCGATGTTCATAGTAGAGAGGAAATTCAAACCCCTGTGGAAAGGGCATGCATCTATGTAACATATCAAACAGATCTCTATGGAGACATAGCTATATCTCCAAGATATCAAGGTATTTAGCAACATCGGAAAAACAAACTGACAATACAACCATACAGACAGAAAAAAAACCACATCTATAATGAAACAGTCACAAAGTTATGAAAAGTTAGCCACTCCAATCATTAAAAGTGCTTACCCACCCTTACTAAAATGATGCTGATAATAAGGGAAAGAAACAAAAAGAATACATTTTTAATATTCAACCCAACGTTTTTATAGCTCCAGGCAAGCTGGGGTTCATAAGGCTATATAGCAAGCAGATTAACTAAATGGATGTCTAAATGTTTCTCTGTATAGTAAGAATTAAGGAGCATGAAGTTACAGTTTGCGTTCTAATATCACACAGTAATATAATGCAACACTAAGCTACAAATTAATGTATAGAACCTAATCACTTATTTCTAGGTCATTAGGTCAAGTTTTATTTAGCTTGTGTTTGAGCTCAATCTTGAAATCTGAAAAGAATACTCTACTTCCTTGTGTAATTGAAGTCAACAGGGCTACATTTTCCAGTAAGCACTGAACTTGGGGGAAGCATCTATAGGCTTAGGATATGTAGTATCTCTCTTACCTGCAAGGAGTGGAGCTAAATAAAATAATTAAAATCAAGGGTGAAAATCAAGCTGGTAATCAGGATGTTTAAGTGCAACATCAGCTACACAGAGGGACCCTGGGTTGGAAAAGGCTGGGTTGGCCGAGAGTTCATGCATCATTTTTCAGGACTAGTACTGAATCAAATCAACATAAATTCGTAAGTATTGGAGGAAAGGTTATAACATTTTCTTCCCCTTTTAGATTTTTCCATGTTCTTTAACTTTCCCTCTCTTCCTCTCTCCTCCTCATACCCTAATTGACTAGGAGCCAATTTAATCCTGTCTTGAAAACAGTGCTACTCTTTGTTTTGATGGCTTTTCCTTTGTAAATTCAAAGTGTATGGTTTTAAAAGCATTTTGCAAGTGGTGAAAAAGTGTATACATAGATGGATTAAAAAACACTTAAGGAATTAATTAGGAAAATAGTACTCAGACTTTTTACATTAAACTTTACTTTTTTGTGACAGACTATTTTAAATGTCACAGTAAATATGACATTGGGTAAAAAACACATAGAAGCCAGGGACATAAAAACAGGAATTACAGTTCCTTTCAAGACATAATGCAGTAAGAGAAAAAAATTACAGCAAATAATCCCAAAGTTAGTTTTTATAATAATTATGTACGGTAGGCAAAGATATATGGAATAACTAACCATTTCACACACAAAAAATCATCATGATTATGCACTTCATATAAAAATAGCATTAAAGCTATGCATGGTTTAAGGAATAAGATTTGGACATCGTGGTTCTGGAGAACTAATGAGCAATTCAATCATGTTGCAAGCCTAGTCTGAGTGGAGGCCTGTGATTTCAAAAGCTGGGAAAGTACTATAACTCCTCTGAAATTCATTGCTTGACATAGCTTGTTTCTGTTATGAATTGAAAATTATATATAAAAGGAAAAGGGTCATATCTATTAATTTACTGGGTATTATTCAGACTGGGCATGAAATCACTGATACCCAATCAGAATGCTCCAGCTTTAAAGTCACTTTATAATCCTTAATAACAAATTGTAGGAAGTGAATCGAGCCCTCTAATTTCTTTACTTGTCATATTTTACAGCTATCCAGTATTATATTATCTTATGTGGGAAGGAGTGGAGGTTAGATGGTATGAAATCAGGAGATATAATACATGCAGTTCATGATCTAAAGTAAATCAGTCCCTGAATAGTTCTTCCAGATTTTAGTAGAGATTAATTTTTAAGATAGCGTTTGTTAGTAAATTTCAAAATGTTTATCTCACCAATTGATCAGTAACAATGTAAATGTTCAACTTGCCAGCAGCTGAAAATACTGCACAA
This sequence comes from Terrapene triunguis, assembly GCF_002925995.2. NCBI lineage: Eukaryota > Metazoa > Chordata > Testudines > Emydidae > Terrapene > Terrapene triunguis. The sequence continues at coordinate 11,374,495 of NW_020665189.1, read as the reverse complement.
AATAATTACAGCATATTAGCACAGTCACTCAAGATGCCTTTGGAAAAATTACTGAACTGTTGGGTCAAAGCTGTTGAAAAGCTGCAGCCCAGGAGACTAAGCGTGGAAACTGGGAGTCAGCAGGCTGAGGTTATATTCCCAATTCTCTAACCTTTCATGGAATCGTGTATAAATCATTTACTTTCTCTTTGCCTCAGTTTAACTCTTTTGCAATAACTGTTACAACGGTTGTAAAGTGCTTTGACTTCCATGGATAACAAAATGCTTTATAATGTAAATACAGAGTATCAATTATTATCATACTTAGAGCAACATAAAAATATCATCTATGACAGAATTAATGATTTAATGGCACTGAGGACATAAAACAAGGCCAATACAATATAGAACCACTGAATCTTACTTAAAGCATTTGACTCAATCTCCGTACGTGCTCAGAAAACTGAATTTAAAAAAAAGTTTTTTTATCGATATGAAAAAGTGTCCAGCTTCGGGGCTGAATTTTTTCATTGTAAACGTAATATTATTGTGAGGGAGAAGGAAGGGAGGAATGAGAAACAGAATTCTGAAACCTCCCAGAATTTATTCGCTCTTGTTCCGCTTCCATAATACTGGACATTTCTAAGTCATCCATTTTCAAAATACCGTACTATCAGAACTGGTGCTTTCAAATTTCATGTGGAGTAAGAGCTTTATACATCACAGTTATAACCTCCTGAAAACAGAAGTTTTAATAGAACCACTAAACAGACCCTTAGCTACAGCTTCACTACAGGGCATTGCCCTAATTAATATTGCATAATACATAAAACACATGCTATCAATTTAGGGATCCCTTGCTGTTCTTAAGCGAATGAATGTGATTTGTCAGCTCCGATCTGCCACTTCCACTTACTGCAGAAGTGTCTACATTTCATATTACATTCTAAAGCATGCTGTGAGAAGTCCATTAGAACTCACATTATTCATACAATGATCAAATCCCACAGACGTAATCAGTAAATGGGCAAGACAACGCCTCTAAAATCACAACATGAAACTAGAGGAAAGGGAAGGGGGAGTGGGAACACTTGCCTACTAACTGGGGAGTTGCAAGAGAAAATCCCAAACCAAACCAGCTTTGCCTCAGGCCATTTTTTGCATAACTACCACAGTTTTTCTGCATTTTTCCCAGAAGCTGCACATATTAAAAAAAGATTAGGTGCAAAGCTTGGCAGAATCTCAGCCAAAAGCTTTGTGCAGTTTTAACTTTTCTGAGCTAACACCATAGTGGTAGCTGAAGGGATACACCAGTTTGGCACTTTGGCAACTTATCTAAAAAGAAGTAGCCAAAGGTTGATTTCCTGACTGAAACACTAGACAAGACCTGTGATTCTCATTGCAAGTAACTGTATAATTCCCAAACTACAGACCAATATTCTTATTTAGAAAGAATACAGTTAGCAATTGAGGGAAGTTTGCTTATTAACTCTTGCTGTTTCCTTACTTGGCAAAAAATGGAATTGAGACAGGTAACACAGCTAGTCAAAAATTTTCCGACAGAACAGTTTTCCATTAAAAAACAGTGATTTGATAAACCAAAGTGCTTTGCTTTGATTTTATTGTTGCTATTATTATAATAGTTGCAGCACTTCATTTTGATTTTTCTAAAATTCATTTTTTCTTAAATGTTTTGCAGAAAATTTTGAAAGTTCATTCTGATTTGGGACTAAAGATGATTTTGAACTATCAGAATGTCCCACAGAACAGAAATGTCAAGTTTTGACCAGCTCTATTAGCTAACCTAATCTTTAGAAACAAAAATTAACTATACCAACAAATACTAACACCAAAGAATCCTCCAGTAGGGTAGTTCACTTTCTTACATGTAGAAGTTTCACAATAAATGAAGGTTCACTGAGGGATAAAGTCTTGTTTAGCAGCAACAGCAAAGGACTGGGGGTCAAGACTTCTGGGTTGCATTCCTGACACTAAGGAATGAACCTGAGGAAGTCACTTAACCTCTCTGTGCTGCAGTTAACTTTCCTTTAAGATAGGTATAATACTCAATTTACAGAGTGTTGTGAGGCTTATTGAATATAATTGGAAGGTACTTCCTGTTTAACTAGTAATAGCCTTATCCTGGACTAAAATAATCTGAGGCCTAGAAGCTTACAGTAAATCATCTTTGAGGAGAAAACCCAGGATACAGTGACTACTGACAAAAAGAACGAGGAGTACTTGTGGCACCTTAGAGACTAACACATTTATTTGGGCATAAGCTTTCATGGGCTAAAACCCACTTCATCAGATGCATGGAGTGGAAAATACAGTAGGAAGATATATATGTATACAGAGAACATGAAAAGATGGGGGTTGCCTTACCAACTGTAACGAGACAAATCAATTAAAGTGAGCTATTATCCACGGGAGGAAAATCACTTTTGTAGTGGAGTGGCCCATTTCAAACAGCTGACAAGAAGGTGTGAGTAACAGTAGGGGGGAAAAGAGCATGGGGAAATAGTTTTTAGTTTGTGTAATGAGTTCTATTGAGTTCACAGGACCTCAGATTATTATTACTTTGACATGTGTGAATGGATTTGCAAATGAAAGAGAAGGGTAAAAAGATTGGGTAAGATGGGTAAATAAGGAAAGAGTAATGTGAGAAAGTACTTCATTCTGATCCTATTCAACCCTAGTGCAAGGATCCTACTGACTTAAATTAGAATATGACTGGGCATTAAGGAGACAAATGGAGTTAAATAATTTAAAAACAGTTTTCAAAAACCATTTTCCCTTCCTTTCCTTGGATTTTTTTAAAGGTGTTTCTCTGCTTCGTCAGAACAAAATTAAGCTTTGGTAATGTCTGAATTTTTGAGTTGTTTGCCGGTGCAGAGGAACTGCAGTAACCAAACTAAAGAGCTGCAAAAGTTACAGTATGGTTAATGAGAATGAACTGAAAAAGTAAATTCATGGAGTACGACTGACTAATAATAGCTGTCAATCACAATATTGATACAAATCCAACAAAATGCAAAATAGGGAGAAAGCTGTATGGTTGTGGGTCACTAACTTTCAGCTTCCCTGGTTGGATTCAATATTTCCATTTCAGTCTAATGGCTTTTAAAGCAATGAGAGGTTCAGGTGAAAAGCACTATGGAAGTGCCAGCTGTTATAAGCAGAATAACAATGTGCACACTGCAATGCACTGAAACAATTCAGGACTTTTTTTCTATTGCGCTAAAATTGGAAATTCAAGTGTTCCAGCTAACTGGGTGCTGTATGTTAAAACTAGAGAGAGTGAAGTTGATTGGAGAAGTATGTTTTAGGAGCGTCAGTCCTCGAAAACCATCTTATTTTTGAAAACAATGATGTTTAGGATTGCCATAATAAAAGTTAGAGGTTTTAACTACTCTGAGTTATTCTATTTTATTTGTTTATTTTATTTATTTTAAATAAATTCAATCCACTTACATTCAATGTAGGGTGTCACAATGAAAAAGCCATTCATTCCCTTCCCCCCTCTCCACCCCCCCGCACACACTCCAGCAAATCCTGCTAGGTCTCAGGCTGAAGTCTTATTTTGTTATGCTCAGCTCTTATTCTAGAACTAATCTTTTTACAACTAACTTAATCCAGTTAGCTGCAAAGGATGACTAAATGTCAAAGTAATTGGATAACAGCCTGAGATTTTGTAATTAGTTCATTATTCAGGCAGACACTGTTTAAAGCTGTACGCCTACTGACTGGCATCCTACCAGACAATGTTATAAGCAGCAGCCGTGGAGGAGTATCACACAAGTGGCCATTGTCTCCTTTTTCAAGATCACACGTTGTTTCTGACCTCTTGATTTGTGGGAGAACGTGTAGCTGAAAACACTGTAACGCATCTTGTGTTAGAGAAACATCAGCTACTCCATGCGCTATTTCTAAATTAAAGTGCTGAATTAGAGCAATGATTAATGCAGAATAGACTACTCTTACACTCAAACCAAATGGTTGGCTTAGCAGCTTTTACATATGTACTAACAAAAATTTCTGTTACTCCATCATGTATTCTGCCCTTCCATTGTAATTCATCCCTGCTATACATCATCCAGCACTGTTGGAGGAGTTTTGAAAGAAAACCAGGCTGGAGTTTCAGACTTGTCTATGGTGCTTTGATGTCCTTCATAGTTTGCCAAAATTTTCACTTCTAGTGGGTAACACAGCTGGAATAACTAGAAATGGAAAAAAATTCCCCTATGTTGTGAGAAGAAGTGATGCTTCATTTGTACAGCAGATTAGACATTTTAAAAACTGCAAAATATAGTGAAACAGAAATGTAGATAGCTATATTAACACAATGGTGTGAATTGACAAAAATATGTATATGAACGGTACGCCCACGTATATGAACATGTAACATACACACATGCATGAAAGCGAACAGGAGGGCTAGAGCCAGATAATATAAATATATCAATGTTGTTATGTGCAACAACAGTGACATCCGGGGGGAAAGGTAGTATGAACACAGGTGCCCTGTTTTTTCAAGCGTCTCAGATATAGTTGAGCAAAAAGTTTGCAACCACAATAGTAACTTACCCTACAAAAGCAGCAAAGAGTCCTGTGGCACCTTATAGACTAACAGACGTATTGGAGCATGAGCTTTCGTGGGTGAATACCCACGTCAGATGCATCCGACGAAGTGGGTATTCACCCATGAAAGCTCATGCTCCAATACGTCTGCTAGTCTATAAGGTGCCACAAGACTCTTTGCTGCTTTTACAGATCCAGACTAACACGGCTACCCCTCTGATATTTTACCCTACAAAATTAGCCCTATTCTGTCTGATGAAACACCATGAGCATACTGACTTCTCTCCAATTTATATTAGAATCATAGAATATCAGGGTTGGAAAGGACCTCAGGAGGTCATCTAGTCCAACCCCCTGCTCAAAGCAGGACCAATCCCCAGACAGATTTTTGCCCCCAATCCCTAAATGGCCCCCTCAAGGATTGAACTCACAACCCTGGGTTTAGCAGGTCTATGCTCAAACCACTGAGCTAAGTCTAGTCTCAGGCTTAGCTACCGCTTGCAACATCATTCACTCACTATCATTATTAATAGTATACTTTACTGAAATGGTGAAGCTACAAACCAGAGAGCATTCTACAGGAATTTAGAACTGAAGGGCCCAGACCCCGAAAACACTTAGACAGCTTTTCCAGTTCTAAGAGTAAAAATATAATGAGCCGGAACACAAAAAATGATGAGGTTGGAGAAAATCACAAGATTTAGGAGAGAATGTCATTTTTTTGGCTGTCTTCTGGCTCTTGAACTCTCCTTGCCCACTGCCAATGTGTGTGATAATTATAAGGTGGAAACAGACTTAATGTGCGCACACAAAAAACTGATGGCCACGGGTCCCCTGTGCACCTGCTTCCCAACTGCCCCACACTCCTCCCTGGCTTGCTCCACACACTCCCTTACCCCGGCAGGCTCAATCCGCACCTCATTGGCAGGCTCTCAAAACCCTGCACTCCTTCCCTGTAGGCTCCCACAATCCCCCCAACTCCCGCCTGCCTTCAAGGGAAGGAGCTGCCCTGTGTTCCTACCTGCATTGTATTATATCCCTTTCCTGTACTGGGGTGGAGGGAGGGCTGAGGCTGCTCCAGCTCAGCTTGTGGCTGGGAGGGAGGGGGGCAGCTTCACTGTGCTACAGCTGCCTAAACACTGGTGGCACAGACACTTCTAGCACACAAAGCAAGGAACTGATAACAGTGCCGGCAAAATTCCTGGTCTGCTTTTGTTTCCCTCATAGCAGCCCCTCAAAAGTCAGCACAAAATTGTGACACTTGGAATAATAATTGTGACTGCTGGAAACATTACTTAGGCACCTGAACAACTTCACTCACATAGATAGCACCAGTGACTGTGTCCAATTCTATGAATGTCCCAATACAAAATTAACTAAGACACCTTAAATATCTATCACAAATATTTCCAATGCACTAATTATGGTATTTTATTATCAAAGCACATAACTCAGGTCAATACAAAAAAATGTATGGAACCCTGACATGGGGTTTCCCAGCTTCTGGAGCTCTGGTCTGAACCTCTAGGTCTGAACCCTACCAGGACTACAAGTAAGATGGCTACCAAATCCCCCTGATCCCATTCCCAGAAGGGGTGGAGTGATAAGTGGGGTAGAAGAGAACAGAAACCCCTACTGGGGCAAATGGAGAGGTTTCAGCATGGGCTGGATCTAGATGAGCAGCCCGCAAAGCCAGGGCTGCACAGCCCCGGCACGTTAACTGGGGAAGGGCAACAGACTGTTGAGAAAGAGTTTAAGTTTGTAAACTGAGAGAGAGACATTGTTGCTCAAGGGGTCCCTCAGAAAATCCCACTTTACCTGGGAGTTTGTGCCGTTCTGAGACTGGTTGCAGGGATCAGGCAGCTTCAGCAATACAATAATCAGCATCCAGAGAAAGATCAATCAGATACCAGCACCAACTACTAAGAAGCAGCCAAGATCCCAGAAGCATTCCAGACCACGGAATGGAGAGGACACTGCCCAACCAGGGGTGAAAAAAAAAGTAAGGTGACTTTTATTTAAACCAGTCAATGCCACAGAGCTTCAACTCTCCATCTCAGGCCACCACATCTCGGCTAAACCATTCACCTCAGGAAGGCGCAGGTTTGGAAAGTTTGTGAGTGTAAGGAAGTGGAGAATTGGCTTCTTGATAAATGTTTATTAGTTAACCTTAACCGCTTCCTTCCCCAAAGCCTATTTTCCTGTTCCCAGTAAAGTCACCCCCACCGCTATGCTGTTATTTTTGGTGTGTCATTCCTTTGCTGAGTTGTGTTTCATTTATCCCATGTATGCTGGACTTTACACTCCTTGCCAGACAATAACGTCACTGATTTCTCAAAGGACAGTACCCCTGTGTATCCGGCACAGTGAGGAGTCACTTCAGGTGGAGGCACTAGGTGCCAAGAAGGAACCCAGGACCTGACCCCCATGAGGAGAGGGAAAAAGCAACTCCAAACACTGGTGATAGCAAGCACCAGGAAGACACGAGAAAAGGGAAAAGACTTAAGACACACCTCAGGGGAGGAACAGTTACCTCATCTCTGGTATTTTCCCATATGGAAGTTAGAAGATTTTCCTGTCTTGAACAGGATGCTAAATTGCTATGTCTGCCTTCTGACAGCTAACAGCCTTCCCGGAGCTCTTTCTCTTTCACAATGTAAAGCTTTTGGGGAAGGATTCTGGCACAAATATCTTACAGAAGTAGGTCACCTTGTTGTCACACTGATTTTTTAATGAGCATTTCCTCAACTCTAGCCATCATTATTCTGCAACCCTTTGTTTCCAGATACATATGTTGGTTTTTCTGCCACACCTACCCACAAAAAGGAATGTGTTACCTCTGCAGAGGGAAAAAAGTGACTGAGAATCTAGGATGCCCAGCCTGCCGGTTTTAATATATCCTATCTGCGGTTGTTTGCACTCATGCTCTCATTGTGACTTTTTATTCCCAGGAGGCAAACTCACATGCAGGAGTTTGCAGAATTTTGCAGGCAGACCTGACTACTTTTGTCTGCATAAAAATTTGTAGGAATTACTACACAAAGAACATAAAAATCCAGCCCCTTCCAAGGCATGACCCAATACAAAATGTAGATCGATGTGCAGAACTTAAGTACTGCATGTGAATGGATAAACAAAAGAAATCTGCTTGAAATATGTATCATATAAATCTAGGAACAAATACATCTTACTTCTGTATGAGAGAGAGGTACAACTAAGAGATGATAATCGCCTTGTCACACGGAACAAGTCAGACTGCCATAAGCAAAAGAGAAGCCTAACACACACTATTAAACAGCTGTGATTATGCTGTTTTCTCTGAGTCACTTTGACAGAAATGCTTCCTCATGCACAGTGACCTAAGAATGCTGCTGCTGTCATGCTGATATTATACAGTGATCTACAACTAAACTAACACTGACAAAAGCAAAACTGGTTCACTGAATCCTTCGTGAAGATAACAGTCATAATTACCTGTAGGATTTTTCTCACTTGGATGCAAGTAGCAATTACAGGCAAAGAATGGAGAAGGAAATGAAGGTGGGAATAACTATGCCAAGGGAGGGTGGGGGAAAAATCAGCTTTAATTCTTAAGTCTGAATAAAGACACTCCTCCAAAAAACTACTTGGGCGAACCCCCAACCGAAAGCAAATACTCACCAGCAACCACACATCACTGAACAAAAACACTGACCCAGGAACCTATCCTTGTAACAAAGCCCGATGCCAACTCTGTCCACATATCTATTCAAGTGACATCATCATAGGGCCTAATCACATCAGCCATACCATCAGGGGCTCGTTCACCTGCACATCTACCAATGTGATATATGCCATCATGTGCCAGCAATGCCCCTCTGCCATGTACATTGGCCAAACCGGACAGTCTCTACGCAAAAGAATTAATGGACACAAATCTGACATCAGGAATCATAATACTCAAAAACCAGTGGGAGAACACTTTAACCTGTCTGGCCATTCAATGACAGACCTGCGGGTGGCTATCTTACAACAGAAAAACTTCAAAAACAGACTCCAACGAGAGACTGCTGAGCTGGAATTGATATGCAAACTAGACACAATCAACTCAGGATTGAATAAGGACTGGGAATGGCTGAGCCATTACAAACATTGAATCTATCTCCCCTTGTAAGTATTCTCACACTTCTTATCAAACTGTCTGTACTGAGCTATCTTGATTATCACTTCAAAAGTTTTTTTCTCTTACTTAATTGGCCTCTCAGAGTTGGTAAGACAACTCCCACCTGTTCATGCTCTCTGTATGTGTGTATATATATCTCCTCAATATATGTTTCACTCTATATGCATCCGAAGAAGTGGGCTGTAGCCCACGAAAGCTTATGCTCTAATAAATTTGTTAGTCTCTAAGGTGCCACAAGTACTCCTGTTCTTTTTACTTGAGCGAAGTATCTACAAGGCATGTTGGGCAACTTCCTTAACCTTCCATAGCCACTAAATACAAATCCTAGAGAATGTAGGAAAACTATTTCCTTTATGAATCTAAACTTTTGTGTTTCATAACATTGCATGTTAAAAAAAAATCTCACTGGATTTCAAGCACTATGAATATAGATTGGGCTCACTATTCTTTAATGAAGTCTGATCCAGTAACTCGGAATATACTCTCCTGCACTACATGATAATTGTAGGATCGTGCCAACTAGTATAAAGAAACTAGCTTTCTATGGTTGTTGCCTGTTCCAAAATAAGCACTCCCCTTCATCAAAAGTACAACAGAGCACACACAGAGGAAAGTGCATGAGACAGTGCAGTGTCAGTTCTGCTAAGATATAAAAAAAAGGCAGCAATCTCAGTTACATGCAAAATTTACAGCCCTTACCACGGCAACGTGACATATTACTTATTCACACTCCAGACAGATTAGCACTGCACTAATTCACTATGTTGATGCAGCATGTGCACTGCAATTTACAAAGAGCCCTGAAGTAGGGTTGGTAAGGAAATAACTACCTAAAAAATATCTTAGTAATAATAAATACAGGCCACAATACTTCAATAGTTAAGCACAGAACAAAGCATATAACTAATAGAAAACTTTTATTAAATACTGATTACATAGTGACCGATCAACAGTGGCGCGTCTTTAACAAGTTGTATTGCATAATTGATTATATGGAGCTGTGTATTACAAAAAAATAAAATAAAAAAGAAAAGTAAAAAGAAATGTGGAGGTGGCTAGCTGAGACCCCCCAGCCAATGAGGAAATAAAACTTGCCCCTACACCTTTCACTCTGCAGTAAACAGATTTTACAGACCGCTGGCAGGAGAGGCAATCGCACAGAAATCTCTGTTCACGAACTGATTTAAAGAGCTACCCATGTACTCTCGGGAAGTCATGACTCAGTATAAAAATCTCTATAACAAGATACACCAGAAGAATGCTGACCCCTGGGTTGGTCATTAGATACTGTACTTTAGTAACACTGCAGTCCTGCTGTGTATTAGAGGAGTAGAGGATTTTTTTAATTGAGTGGGATGACTTTTCAAGTGCTCCCAAACAATTTGAAACTTATTTGATTGACAAATATGCTGAAGAATGCCAAAGTGCTCTTGATAATAAATAAAATTAGGTATTGTGAAAGCCATTGGCAGTATTTTATCTTTATTTTTAACATGAAATGTTGGAACAATCCTAACAAACTTTAGGGATGATGGATCACTGCTCTAAAAGGATAAAATGGACATGGAAAAAAATAAATACAAAACGAGGCCAGGTTTCGATACATCTTTAGTTAAGAAGAAAAAATGAACTTTTCTTTCCACTCTGAGCACTACAGCTGTAACAGCTTTATTCCTGGATGGAGCTTTATAGATGTTTACATTTTTAGCTGATCGTTGGCATACCAGCCACATCTGGTATCATTTCACTTAATGTAGTACTATTTTCAGCATACTTCCCTCAATCCCTGAGCCTCTCGGGGATTAATGTTGCCTATATCCCTCCCTCTCCTTTTCACCTCTTACCTTTTCCTACAAGTCTAACATTTTGGTGGCCTTCTCTTCAAAGGAAGAATGACAACATACAACACTTTTTTTCCACTCCTTTCTCCTAGCAGGGAAATAGAGTGCCGACTCCGCATTTTTGTTATTACCTGCTAGCCAGGAACATGATCATAACCTTTACTCTGACCCCCATTCTAGTGAGCCTGACCAAACACTATATATTTAACCTTTTGTGCAATTAGCATTGCATCCAAATAAACATGTTTTTCCGGCAGGTTTTTCCCTATCTCCTTTATTCACACACACACAACATTTTCCCATAAACTGTCAATGAAATATATCTACACTTCCCTAATAACTGCAAAGGTGTGTAAAATAAAAATAGCCATCAATTTCTGTAAAAGAAACAACAAAGCAACTGACCAACACATTACAAGCTAAATACCAAATCACATCTGTCAGCTTGATTTTTAAAAGGGCTACAATATTTATGACAAACATTTGTACCTCTGTCAGCTAAGGTAACCGAATCTTAGGCTACAGAGCATGAGTTTATTGCCCACAGTGGGTCAGAAAGAAATACCCTACCTCATGTACAGCACTGAATTAAAGAGGAACTGCTTTCTTTTGAAATATTAAGCATTAAGGCCACTGTCAAAGGCAAGATACTGGACTAGAAGAATCTCTGGTTTGATCTGCTATAGCATGTCCTATTTTTTTAATCTCAAGTGACCAACCAGTGAAGTCTTTGTGTCTTTTCACATAATTCCAGGTAGTGAAAAGAAAGCTTTTGTCACCATCCTGGCTTTTAACAATCAAATGACTCTCTTTCCTCCTAACCATCTGAAAACAGATTTCTGGGTATTGTTAAGGCTCAGTCAGTTGTTATTTGAAAACCACACATTAATGCTTCCGTAGTGGCTTATGATGGGTGAAAGGTGGCTCACTAGAATCATGGAAAATTTATTTCACACACTCACTCGTGAACAGGCAACCTGTTACCAGACTAGATCTGAGTGAGGCTTCCATAATTGGAACTAGCCAACAGCAATTTATAGCATTTGGGCAGGTGAATAACCAGGAATAGCCTAGGATACCACTATCCTCACCAGGGATCGTTAGCATCACAAAAGAAATTAGGCTGGGGGATAATTGATGGCAGACAACTATCCTCAAAGGGTGGTTAGGACTCAGCAAACCCTTCAAGACTGGGTTGTACAGGCAACTAGAGACCCCACAGAATTTGCTCATGGGCACTAGCCCACTTCCAATCCTTTGCAGATTCACTACTGACCAAGAGAAACCACCTACCCTCCACCCCAAAACAATACAACCTTGCTTCTGCCAAACTCTGCAACTCCACTGGTACCATTCCATATCACACGTTATGAATCCCTCTTGGTGTCCTGGTACCTTGCTCCATGCCTGCCGATGGGCCTTCTCCAAAGTTCTTCAGGGAAGGCGGGATGGCTATTCCCACAGTGTTCTTTCTTAGGATCAGCAGAATGTAAGGGAGATTGCCCCCCCCCCCGCTCAAAAAATCCTAAAGGGCCGATGGGGGACAGGAAAAGTCTGTCCCTTTCTTCCAAAGCACCAGAAGCACAAACTTGCCCTGCTGAAGCCATCAGCTTTACTGAGCTGGCAGTACAAATATCTTATAGTTCTTAGCCAGGGAACCCTAATAAACATTACCTGGTAATTTGTGTGTGTGGCAGGGAGGTTCCCATCATGGACCCAGCACTTTTGCATTAGGAACATTCCTCCTCTCCTGCATTTGTTTTTATTTGTCATGGGGAGAGATCCCCCCCCCCAGCCCCCAAAACAGCGTTAAAGGGAGCAACCCCCCGGCACTCCCTGAACACATAGAGAGAGGGAGACACTTGGCTCCAGGATGGATTGTCGGGTGGTCTGGAGGGGTTGGGAGGCTATCACCATGACTTCATCTTCCAGAGACATCTAATGTAACCTGAAGACCTGAGCTGGCAGGTTATGGTGGCACCATTAGATGGGCACGGGGGGGTGAGGAGGGGTTGTGGGCACAGTAGTGAAGATGATGGGGGGGCTATGGGCAGGCACAGGAATCCCATTAGATGGGATAGTAACATCAACCGTCAAGACCTAAAACCCTCTCACAAACATGTGTGCTGTCTCCATGAGGTAAGATCCTGAGCCCACAAGGATTTTTAGGAGGTTCAGGGCTAAATGCCAACCTTTCATACGGCCTTATACAAGGCTCCCAGTTATCTATTAACTCCCCTCTCCACAATTTTCCCAGCAACACATATCATTTATTGCATGGGATAGAGGCTCATAAATAAGTACTTTAACATTCGAAAGGTGAACACTGCTTTCCTGAGTTCCCATGTAGAGGCTTACAATCAAAAGGGGTAGTCCTAGGGGGATTAAAGGATATAGAGGTGACACCTTGTGAAGGTTTAGCTCATTAGAGCAAGGGTGTGCTGCCGGGTGTCTTGAAAAGTGGAAGAAGGAGAGACTACTTCACTTGAAGATAAAGCATTTAAATTATTTCCAACTCTTTTCCTGTGCCTGTAATATGGACAAACTTTCATTAAAATGTCAGAATTCCTTCAGATGCAGGAGACCAGGAATGCAAAGATCTTTTTGCCAGAGACTTCTATAGGTTTAATCTCACCAGGAGTACACTATATGAATGTCTAAGCTCTGACTTTCTACTTACTCCTGCCACATAGTGGCACTCATGATCTTTAAAAGGACAATAGAAGCCAGAATAGCCAGGTGTTTTCTATTTAATTTTGACAAGCAGGTTTTAACAAGATCAATTTATGAGTATGACAGTGTCACCGGTGGTCTGTATGGTTTTGAAAGCTATACAAATGCTGCCAAAATACATTAACAGATCAATGGGGAAGTTTTTATTTTTTACAGGTTATACGATTATGCTCATTCTCTGGAAACTAATTTAGCTCAGGGCATTTGAATTATTTCTAGGGCAACTGGAATGACTGTTATCTATAAAGAAAAGCCCTCTATTGATTCTATATGAAAAAAAGTGGATGTAAAAATCAGAGTAACCCTGATTTTCTGTTCCCTTTCATAATAGAAAAACACATCATAAAAGTGAAAATGGCAGCTGTATTCAAAAGACGAGTCTTGATGCAAAACGAACCATTAATTTTGCTTTCCTGACTCTGTGAGTATGTACTAACTAGAAGATTATCACCACCTGTTCAGTTTCCTGGTTTTCCTCCCTATCCTACAGAGTGTTGCAATTCTTGGAATTCACATATCTATAATCCATTTAATAATCACATTGATGCCTTTTCAACTATATCTGCACCGCGTTACATCTGAGCTGTTCACCCGCCATACCACAGCACTGTATATCCATCATGAAGATGCACAATATCAGGCCAAATATTTTTTAAAAGTTACTCTTACCACAGTGATAATGAAAAACCAACCACCCCAAAATGAGCGACCTACCCATAACCCCTTCCCCCACCCCCATAGGAACAGTATTTACCCTAGTGGGTATTATGAAGAGAATTCTACTGGGCTAACATACCTGTCTAATTAAGACACCACTTCTAAAGGAAGGAAAGACCTTGTTTTTCATGTTTGTAATGCACTGTCTTCAGTCTGTTCATCATCATTTATGCAAATATTATCTCCTGTTCTGAATCCTTATAAAATCCTTATTTACAATCAGAAAGAAAATGATATTTTTATTAAAGGTGGGTTTTATGAAAATCCACAGTTTTTCTCAACAGAAGTTATGTAGCAAATTTGCCTTAAAACAACTCATTTTTGCCAAATTTTTCATATTTATTATTGTCTTCTAAAATATTTTCTCCCATAATTAGAGGTAAACATGAATAAAACTACATGCACCAGCTTTCAGCTAAAAAAAGTCTTCTTACTCATAGTATCCATCTATTTTTAGGGGGCCTACCACCTTCATATCTAAGCACTAGGGTACATCTGTTGGACTATTTGCTACCAAATAGGCAGAGCTTGCTTAAGATTTCCATGAAATATAAAAAGCCTTTAAAAACAAGGGAAACAATTATTCATACTGTACAATAACCTAAAAATTATTTTTGCAGGTATAAACCAGGACAAGTAATCCTCACACAAGTTAATAGAACAAATGGTACATGTTATTCCATATACAACTTACCGGGTATATCTTTTAGACATCCAAATAGAGGGATACACCAAAAATAATTTTCCCCCAGTCTAATACTACATGTTGAAGACTTTCTGGACAGTAAAGGTATGTATTATTTGCAAGTACTCTATTCATTTGGCAAACATAGGAATGAATGTATCTTATTTGCAGCATTCAATTTTGCATCATTAAGACATGAGCCAAAATACAGTTTGGATTTTAAAACTCAGAGCCATTTATATTGATTCTTACTAAGAACCACAGGCCTTGCAAGCTTTCACAATTATATGGCACAATTGTTTTTGTTTTGTATTGTTTTGTTTTGTTTGCTGGGAAAGTTCTATGAAGGCATCATAATAAAAGCATTCTCAGTCAGTTCCTCAATACAATTACAAAATATCTTTTATCTCAAAGAATCCCCAAGCACTTTACAAACCTATATATGCACACAGACAACAAGAACAGAGAAATAAATTAATTCACCTTGAAGTGCATTCACTAACATTGCCGTGAGAGAAATAAGGTACTAGAGAAGTTGGGATCTGACTAGGACACCAAAACCCAGACCTCTGCTCTCACAAGAAGTGCCCAAAGATCTTTTGTGACCTGAATTGGTCAGAATATTGATTTTGTAGCCGCCACAAGGGCAGAGAAAATAGACCCTAGAGTCAATGAATAAAAAGTGAATTCTTCATTCAGGTTGCTGGACACAATTTCTTTACTTCTTCCTCACTCTCTAGGTCCCCAACTAATTAAATAAAGCTGTGCTTTTTATGTCAACCCCCAAAGCTGAAGTAATTTTGACCTAACATAACCAATCCTGTAAGGAACTGTAATACAAGCGTAACATCTCATTTGAAAGATTGCATCCAGAAACACAGCTTTCCCTTGCTCTGTTTTAGAGCACTGGTCCAGTTACAGACTCTGAATGCCAAAGAATTCATTCCCCAAAGTACCAAGTAATGAACCACCAGCTCCATTACCTGTGCCACCTTAGGTTTTCCTAGAGACCTAGACTATCTCCCATCCAACTGCACTTAGCTTCGTCGATAACCAAAATCTCAGTTCAGGTTGGTATAGCTGCATAAACTAGAGTTAAGAAATTACCAAGTCAAACTCTTCAAATGTACTCGAGGAACGAATAATGTAGCCTAGACACAGCTCTCTTTCACATCAATGCTTTTTAAAATATTAGGCACTTAAAAAAACAATAACTGAAATATGTCAGTAGAATTACAGTATATATACAAAGCACTGAAAGTGAAGGGAAAGAAGAACTCTGTTGGGTATTCTGCTTCTCCTGGCAACATCCAGGCCTGTCCATTCCAGAGACAAAACCAGGCAGCGATGTTACAACCTTCCTAACAGATGGACAATTGGGAATCTCTGAAAATATGAACACAGCTATGTAATATTATCCAATATTTAAACTTTTTTTCTTATAAGTATTAAAAGCCTGTTGTCCCATTTGAGTTTAAAAAGCTCCAACATGTCAGTGTGGACATAATGTTAAGTGTACCTATACTGAAAACTAAATCTTTCATTTTCTTGGCAAAATGCATGCACTAGTTATTTTAAAGTTGATTGTGTCCTATTCCAGTTATGGTAAATCCCTTCCTATATTATAACTTTCAGTTGCCCTGTATCTGATATACAGTGAATTGTTTCAAATCCCTTTAATGCAAAATCAGTGGCCAAGTCTTTAAACTATATAGACACACTTTCCACTGGTCCAGTTTTCATAGAGACTAGATAAATGCAGGCCACTAAGGAGAAAAAATTGACTCTGGAAAAGTGATGAGCTTGGCCTGAGTTGCACATGCCATAATTAATTATTTTTATTTATTGAATGAGGCCTTGCTACTGGCCAATGAGAGAGGGAAAATAATATACATGATAAATGGTGGTGAAGGGCAATTCGATCCTTCTGATGAGAGACAGGGCAAGTGTTCACTTTCTGGCAGTTGGGAGTAGAAATCATGACCCTTCCTCCCTTCCCCCCCGCTATGGGAATAGGATAAGAACATGGGAATTCCTGGCTCCCTGAATGGCTAATTTCTTTCAAGCTTTGAGGCAAGAGGAAGCCCTCCTGGTCATAAGACTAAACAAAAGGAAATGGCATAATAAACTTTAATCTGGGATTATAAAGCATCTCTTTTTAAAATTCCTTTCCTGTTCTGAACTGAATGCTTTACATAGCTTAACATTTGTGTATCCAGCAAGGGAATGTGAATATTATACAGACAAACAACATATCTGTAGACTGAGCAATCTAACAAAAATTTAAAATCTGGAAAGCATATTGAGCATGTTCACTTACGATGACATCATAAAGGGCCTGACAATGTGAAACATATGTCAGCAGTTTTCTGCATTCCCCACCCAGTATGCATGAAAATTTACTGAACCTTGATCATTTCAGTGGAGAAATTAGAGACATTTAGGACCTAAATTAAGAAAATACATAATTTGAGCATCAGTTAACCTTGAATTTCAGGTAATAATGTTGTAATATGGCTATACTTTTTAAAAACACAGCTGTATGCTTTACTACAAGCACCATAATTCTGAAGCTTAATGTAACACTTTGAATCTACTTTTGAAGCAAAAATTAGACAGTGCACTTGAGTCAGCTATTTATTACAAAGGGTGCACATGAAGTGATGACAATAAAAAAAATACAAAAAACTCCTTCCTCCAGCACAAACATGCATGAAACGCTGAAAAATCTGGCAAAGAGACTGGCATAAAAACTAAGTTACCAGATGTACCTATTAGTGTGGCTGCCAAAGCTCCCTGAAGTGTTCCATCATGCTGAGCAATGATGTATCTTAGGTGTGAGTTGGAGTGTTGCCCCCTTTGAGTATGAAGCATTTCTGAGTCTTTATGCACAAACAGGAGCCATTCACTTTTTCTTCTGTTGTACATATTTGGTGCAGTTCATCTGCTTTCACTTTCATCTCTGACATGGTTCACTGCAATTCTGCTGCCACTGGAGTGCCAAGCCAGATATGGCTGGAGACATATTTGAAAAGGCAGAAAATTAATCCCTGACATCATGTTTCCTGCTTCTTGTATCAAGGCTTTATCATGTCTTGATTTAGAAAACGTATTCGATGTAATACCATCCACACTTATCAGAGTCACCATCAGGAGACATGAAAAGAATAATGCTTGCTGCCCCAAAAACTTCACCAATATTGACAAAAAGTCCTGTGGCACCTTGTAGACTAACAGACGTATTGGAGAATAAGCTTTCGTGGGTGGATACCCACTTCGTCAGATGCATGTCCATACTAACACGGCTACCCCTCTGATACTTCACTAATATTGGAGAACAGAATTTTTTTTCTTCCACCTCTGGGAGAGAGTACATATGCCACTAATACCGTGTTTCAAGTAAAGGTCTTTCTTGTCTCTAAATTTTATTTAAAAAAACGTTCTATTCAGTCCGAAAGTTAATTACTATCTTGTTTAGATAACAGCACACCTGCGTTTTCTATTGGTTCCTAATCCAGAATTAGGAGTAAAATTCCTGGACAAATTTTTGTTCAGCGAGGGGAACTGGAGAATATACCTGATTTATAATAAAACATTAAATACCCAAATTAAGAAAATTCAAATCTAAATGTCATAAATTAACCTTCTGTCCTCACAATGCTGCCCACCCTCGCATATCCCCCCCAGAGATTCTTTTTAGCTGTCACACGAAATTTATTTCTGAGCGTGTTAGACTATATGACAACTGTACCTACATCATACTAAAGGAAAGAAGTTGTAGCTCTGCAGCCCCTTAGTTGGTTTTGAAGTATTGTTTTCTTTTAATTCTTTAAAATGACTGAAATCACAAGTACACACGTCTAAGCTTTCCAGAAGAGACAATCTTTTCGCCATTATGCAGGTATGGAACATCTTGCTGCTTGCAAGGGAGGAGATAGAAGCTTAGTATTTTTCATTAGATTATCACCATTCACAGAAAGGAACAGTAAGATCCCTCAAGCGCCAAAGAGCAGTCTGGGTCCCATGACTGAAAAGATTAAATTGAAGATATGAATCCAAAATTTAGATACTCCCACCAAACCCCTCCTGACGCACTCTCGAGGAAATATAAAAGATTTCTCTTTCAACATTTATCCAATTGCACTTTTGTCTGAGTTCATGAACCACGAATCTAGGCCTTTAATCATGTTTGCAATAATGCTGCTTTAGCCGCTGGAAGACTCTTTCTGCATTAGAGAGAAAGATATTTAATTGGCCTTTGTTTGTCATAAGGCACTAAAATTTATTTTGAAACACTCTTTTTCAATGTTATTTTATTTAGGGTTATACAATCCATTACAGTTATGCCGGCAATTGTTGTGAGGCCCAGGGCCGGCTCCAGCAGTCCTGCCGCCCCCGAATTGCCGCAGGTGCCGCCCCTCTCCTTTGGCCGCCCCAAGCACCTGCTTGTTAAGCTGGTGCCTGGAGCCGGCCCTGGTGAGGCCCCTCAAATCATAAATCATAAATCAAAGCTTTCTCAATCCCTCTTTGCCCAGAGTAGCATGGAGCAGTGCCCTGCTGACCCACAGGCTCATGTACCAGTATGAAGGAAGCCCCATGCTTTACCTGTGAGGCTGCAGTCACGTAATCTCACTGTTTGTTCTTGCAAATATCTAAAACGTGCTATAGTTATTCATATATTTGTCTTTAACTGGATGCCCAGACATAGCAGCATAAACCCACAGAGCTGGAATATTGCCACAACCGCTATGCTGTTGTACTTGAAATAGTTTCCCTAAATACACATATTTCTTCTATACTGGAGCTACTGCTCGCTCTTCCAGTAACTATTGAGCAACTTAATATCCAAACTAATTTTCTATGACAGTGCCTAAGAAGTAAATCAGTTTCTATGAGTGGACTAAGAAGTACAGCGACTTAATACTCTGCTCTGTTGTGGCGTCTGGAGATTAGCATTCAAAACTTGACATATGCCACAAAATGCCCCAATAAGAACTAGGTGGGTGAAACCAAAAAGTCACCACGCTCTCAAATGAACTAACCCAGAAAAATGATAAAAGACAAAAAACACCATATCACCTGTGGATAAACACTTTTCACAAAACAATCCAGCCACATCTAACCTCTCAGTCCTCGTCCTCAAAGGAAACCTGCAAAACACCTTCAAAAGAAGAGTTTAAATTCGTATCTTTGCTAGACATTAAAAATCATGGTATTAATAAAGACACTGAATTTATGAGCGGTAGGGTGGGTGAGGTAATACCTTTTATTGGATCATCATCTGGTGGTGAGACAGACAAGCTTTCAAGCTTACACAGAAAGCTTGAAAGCTTGTCTCTCTCACCAACAGAAGTTGGTCCAATAAAAGGTATTATCTCACCCACCTTGTCCCTCTAGTATGCCACAAATGAAAATAAGTTTGGTGCTCTCATCTTTGTTACTTGCAAACATTTGTTCAGATGACAAAACAAACATACATATATTATATATAACTGTCTAATACATACACTTCTTGCATATGAAGATATATGTACATGGATTCACTTTGCAGCCATTAGGGACAATTGGCAGTCGCTCAGAGGACTCTCTGGATTGGAATACCATGTATGTATGGGTCTAGACTGAGGTGTATTAGATTTTTTTTGTGCAAAAGCTAACATAACGTCTGCCCTCATTTTGATTGGCTCCAACCAGACCCTGAACTCCAAATACATATTTTTTTAAAAAATGCAAACTATGGATTTTTTTTTAAAGAAAAATCCCAAGTCATCTAAGTTTTAAATGCTCTTTAAAAATACCTCTTCTCCCTTCTACTAAGGAAAATATAAGGTTGCAAAAATCATGAAGCATTTTCATGTGTGTCACCTGAAAGTTTTCTTTTTTTCTACTGGTTAATATATAACTTCAGTCATAAGAAATTGCTACAAGACAGGTGTTAACTTACAACCTACTTCCCAGATGTGAAGGTTAACAGAGTACTAATTCGTAGTAATGCCAGCAATCTCCAATTTATCCTGCAGCTCTCAGTGGGCTATCATTAGTGCTATAACCTAATATTTATCCTGACAAGGAGATTCCCTCCTTAGAAATAAAAAATGATACCTAACATAATTAGTGAAAACTTCATCTCCCAGTCTTGCATCTGAAGAAGTGAGGTTCTTACCCACGAAAGCTTATGTTCCCAATACTTCTGTTAGTCTTAAAGGTGCCACAGGACCCTCTGTTGCTTTTCATCTCCCAGAGAAGTTATGATTTATACCCCATCTCTCATATTGCTTACACTTAGATAGGACTTTGCTTGTGGTTTTACTTAACCGGAAAGTTGTTTAACTCTTGTCCTGGTCAGTTGATACCCAATAACAAGTCAGGTCTTTCCCCATTTTGTGGTTGTTCACGGAGAACTAATGTAAAACTTACTTCAGGCATCAGAAAAAATTAGAACAAACAGATTATAGGTTATCTTAAAGAGCAAAGAATACTCCTGTCTCTTGCTGAGATGATTCATTTGGACTTTGGTTTTACAAATTAGATTAACAACACAGGTGACGTTCTGCCTTCCTGACAGACTATTTCATTTAAAAACACACACACACACACATACACACACAGCTTTTGAAGAGAGTTTGAATGCAAATACAAAATTGTAAGCATCATTAACTCTAATGCATGATGCATACGTTGGTGCTTCAGTCATAACAGCACCTAATGAGACTGCCTTCCTGAACTGATTGATATAGGTTCCTAACAGACAAATTCAGGAATAAGATCTGCTTAATTTCTCTTCAAGACAGTACAAATCTATCTGTGATAGACAGCAAAAACTTGGTTAAACATTAAATTTAATGAAGCATTTGGGAACCCACTTTTTTACACAATAATGACTTGTTGAAATTGCGTTGTCAAGGGAACATACAAAAATTAGTAATGGCCTTAAAGAGGGATGCTGCAGAAGAGAATACCCCATTTAATTTGACCAAAATAATTGGATGTAGTATTTGATGGAGAAGTTTGATCTTATCATATTTGTGGAGAGGGTGGTATACATTGTCTTCCCTTTATGCTGGTTTGAGGTAAGGTGGTGTTGGGACGCAAGATACTTCCATAATTTTGTTAATTACTTTTACCATTTTTGGTGACTGATATAAACACTGAAAATAATTATTAAAATGAATGTCATTTATCAGGACTGAAGGGTTCTAAATTTTCCCTGAAGTGCTTCATAGAACACAGCCCCAGAGACTAAGATTTAAATCTCTTTGGGATGAGTTTGTTAAAACAGGAATGCAATTTGCTTTTGGTATTATTCATCAAAACCTCTATTCATGAGACTAATACATGTTCAGAAATTATGATGAAACCCAGACTTCATTACTCTTGAAATTGGCTACACAATACGAGAACAAGTGGAGGTCCCCAACATTGTGACTCATAATGATGTTAATCATTAATGGGTGGGAGTGAATATAAAGTATTAAGGATAGGATTTTCAAAGGATCAGTTGCCATATTCCCACTGACTTTCAAGTAAATTTGGGATCCTAATTCCCAGAGGCTCCTTTGAAAATTCCAGCCAAAAAGCTTAAAACATCTGTATATTACTGAGCTAAAATGTAGAATAATTTTTACTGAGTTCTGGCCCAGTGAAATATAGATTAAGAAATAAGATGTTATTTGAAATAGGGAAGAGTAACTGCTGTCAAAGTCAAGGCTAAAATTAGGTTGGTAATCATACTGGACATCCCTGTGTTGAATCCAGACCTAGAGCCAGCATTGTGACCATGTGTATGTTTGTTAATGGATATTAACCAATTTAATTGTTGGTGTATGTGGTCAGGAATGCAAAAGTCACATCTGAAAATTAGGTCAATGTCTGGACACCAGAATATTTATAAATTGCTGATGACTGGCAAAAATAGTAAGCAAGTCTGACCTAATTCTGCTAATTCCAGGACACTGGAATTATATATATATAGGCTTTTACTGGTCTGTGTCAAACTACTTCAGATTGGTCCCAATGATGATTGCTCAGGGACCCTGAGGCAGGTGCTATGTGAAAGAGTGACCAAAATCCTCAGGGATTAAAACTATTTCCACACGTCAAAACTTTACTTTCTGATCCCTCGCACCATGATTTCTGAGCTTCCAGTCCAAAATACCAAAGACAGATTCAAGTATGGTACCTGGAAAGGCGGGCAAACCTGCAGAGACCCAGAACATGATTCTCTTGACATCTCAATTATTTCAAGTTACATGCTTTCAAGAAAGTACATATATCTGTTTGAATTTATACCAAAAAGAAGCTTTACATCATTATCAGCATATTTGGGGTTTGGTGTGGGATTTATTTATGTGTGTGAATTAAAAGATGTGGCTTTCAAAAGGTAACTTTGAATTATACTGGTATGTTAAGAAATTAAGTAAGTACCTATCTACATTCTAACTAGATTCTAATGTAGTTATTTGGTTGATTTGATATGACCAAGTTATATAGCTTGAAAATGGCATTCCAGCTTGCTTGGCAAATAAGGGACCTCATTCAAGATCCATAGTTATATACTAATACAAAATTTATCAATTCAGAATATGCTAAAATAATTAAAAATAAATATATAACCATCTTTGTTTTCCATTCTGTAACTTCCAATATAACCTTAATATTTGTAATAATTGTTATAAAGGTATAAGAATCTTGAATACCTTAAGCCAGAGGGCTAATGAATGGGTAGAATTGCAATATGGTGTCAATTAATTACTTAATCAACATAAATTTCATCCCTTGTGTACTCTATCGTTCTAAGTACAGTCATTAGTAGATCATATATATGAAGAATCCATTCATTTTCAGTGCACATTTTAGTAGTAACTTTTATATTAGTTCAACATAGATTAAAAATGACTGGAAACTTTTTTTTTAAAATTTTTCTCAGGAGTGCTAGTTTCCTGGACTGAGCCTAAATTTTTCCCAAGGTGACGTCATAACTGATTTTGAATAGCCAAATATTCTAATACATTAATACATTTGTATTTTTGTAACTGGCTGATTTATTGGAACTGCATTGATGACTGGCCTATACAGTAAAACTATTTTATGTAGCGTGTATGTTTTCATAAGCATATATATAAACATAGTCGGATTTAGCATGTGCATGCTTGAAAGCATAATTTGATAGAAGCCATCAGCATGCAATTATAAGAGAAAGGCACATTCTTTGACTATATATTACAGCCAACAGTGACAGAAGACAATGAGAGCTTCCATTTATACACTCTTCATATGATTCCATACAAAATTGGCTAACAGGGGGCAAAACAGCTTGCTGAATGATCAAAAATATGAAGGGGTTAGCAGCAAATTCACCAAGAGTGTTTTGGAGAAACTTTGTCCACAACAAATGATGAACAAAAACAGCCTTGATAAGTTGAGAGAGTTTAAACTCTAATAAAATTAGAAATTCTTTAATGGATCATTAAAGAGCTTTGCGATACCCAAATAAAAGGTGATGTAGAAAGGAGAAATATTGCTAAACTAAAAGGACAAGAAATAATCCAAACGGCTAGACCAAAATATAGTTATTCTAGGTTGATGGGCCAAAACAAAACAAAAAAATAAAAAGGAAACTTGCAATTTTAAAGTAATTAACAAGTGTGGGAGAGAACAAATGAAATAGAGAGCTTATTTCTAATGCAGCAGCCATATAATGTGTATAGAATCGGGGAAAGGATTTAGGGGGTATTGTATGGAAGTTCTTGAAGCAGTCAGTGCAACATGTCTGCAGTACAGAAAACAAAGAGGATACTAGGATGCTTCCATGTGTGGAAATAATACAAATCAAAACATGGTTTGTTCCATTTCAGAACACTGTCTAGACGTCAAATGATAAAGCATTAAAATTTGGCCACCTTTAATAGAAAAGATCTTTCCATTGAGACAGTACAATATAGCACAATCAGGCCAACTGTGGGATTAAAATATATTTGTAGTGAGGAAAGGCTAAACTTGGTCATTCTAGTTTCAGGGGGAGAGAGAAGAGCTTGAAGTCATCAAATGGAGGAATTGTGGCTGGGATTTTCAAAGATGCCGGGGATTTGGATGCCAAACTCCCCAACACTACTTTGAAAATACCTGCCTTGAAGAATTATGAAAGGGTTTGGCAAAGTGCAGACAAACTCTAGTGCACCGGAAAGGGGTTCAAAAGCCAGGGAAAATAGGAGTATATCATCAGCTCCTAGGCAGATTCCACTAAGAAACAAACATGTGAAACAAATTGCCATTGAAGCCTGCAAGCCAATGATTCTAATTAGAGATAAGAGAGACATTTTTATGAAGAAAACAGGGAATTAGAAGAGATAAAACAGATTTAGGAGGGATTAATGCTCAAGGGGACGAATTCTTCAGGACACAGGGACATTTCCTGTCCAGCTCATTCCTGGAGTCTTGCAGCTTTCCTTTCAATCTCAGTACACTACAGTTAACTGGTAAAACAACTGCAAACAATCCATACATTAAAATTTGCTTCAAAAAAGGAATGAAATATTGGTGCAGACATTGACCGTGTTCTCCTTTAAAAAGTGACTACATTATTTACAGTAATACTCCAAAAACCAATAACTTACAATAATGATATTACATGTTAGTTGGTGTGAGAGACAAGCTTTTGAAAGCTTGTCTCTCTCACTAACAGAAGTTAGTCCAATAAAAGATACTACCTCACCCATCTTGTTTCTCCAATAATGTTATTAAAATATTTAAGGGGGAAAACTGTATGCAAGTACTGGGTACCTTCTCCAGTTCTTTTTCAATAATCAGAATGTTAGGTAAGAGAAACTGTGCCATTGAAAGTTCACTCACCTGTTTGCAAAGAAGAGGGTTATATGCTCAGCTAGTATAAACTGTCATAACTCCACTGGCTTCAATGGAACTATGACAATTCACATCGGCTAAAGATATACCCCAAAGCCTTTGGAAGCCAGTTCTGTTACCCACAAAAGTACTCTGGAAAACCCAAACATAATGAAGTGTTATAATCATTGTCTTACATGAACCTCTTTCTTTCCATTTTGTGCTTTGGTATTCAGTATATATTAATCTTCAAAAGGACCTGAATGCAAGCCTTGAATGTTCAGTATCTCCATAAACAACACATCTCCACAACAGTCTCCCTTATCTGAGACCGGTCAGAGCTTAGGAAAACATAATGTGCAACAAGTGCCTGAAGATATACTATATTGATCATGAGATATGGTCTTGAGTTTTTATTACCCTCTGGAAAAAAAAGGAACATAAAAGCAAGGAGCTTTGTTCCAGCTGTAAGAGTTTAATACTGTTCATATCTGATTAGCATTAGGAACACATGCTTTGAATATGAAACACTTGTAAGTCTCCCAGGTGAGTACTCTATCTTATCTTTGCAATTTCTGTCAGACATTTATATACCTGCTTCTTTTCAAACAGGACACAGATGAAGCTTGATCTAGCAGCTAAATGACTTTGAGAACTTGATTGTATTTTTAATATTTTAATGTATTTAATTTATGCAGCATATCTTCCTCAGGTAAATATTGCAATAGAAAAAAACAAAGTTTCACTGCAATTTCATCTAAGACCGTTAAAACAGAAACAGAGTAGGAAGTCATCTTAGGTTTCTCTCCTTTCTTTTTTGAACTATTCTTTCACACAATACTTTTCATATTTACTGTGAATACTATCCTTAACTATTTAAATTTTTCTCATAATATCAGTGGTTATTGTTACTTTTAGTTACCATACTGTAATGTTAACTAGAGATGAAGTAACTGGTTGGGGTAACATAAGAACACACATACAAGTCATCTTCACAAACTAGCCCAATCAAATATCTTCACTTAACAGTACTTTTGGGTTCCAGATAGGAGAAGAATTGTTAAAATACAATAAGAAAGGTCACTTTCAGGAGACTTCCAGGCCATTATGTGTTCTAAATATGAATCTTTGGAACTAAGCCTCTGAACTTTGTGAGGGTCTCATTTAAGTAAAGCAGTGACTACAGACTATAAAAAAATCACATTCTGCAACTACATACATGGAGGAATGAGGATATGATACATACATACATAGTTCTGTACAGCGATGCATGTATGAAATCTACCTCAAAGGTAGAATAAAATCTATCTGAAAAAAGTTATTTTACACCAGAGCTACTGTTTGTGTTTTTCTTTGAAGCAGAAATGATGGAGACCATTAAATGAGCCTAACTTTAAATGTGGACGAGGAGTGAATCAGTTTTAGGTTGTGATGAATAAATTATATATATGGAGGTTTATTCTCCTCAGCTGACATGAAGCATCTGTAGTGGCTTAACTTCTAAAAGGAGACATTAAGCTTAATACAAACAGACAAGTGTAAAGTATGCTGCTAATGAGCTCCGTGTTCTCCAATTGTTCCACATTTATGATAGTTATTAAATATTTTTATTATAGTAGCAACCAGGGCGCCCAGATTCTCTTTCTACTTTCAATATATTTTAGCTCAGCCAAGGAAAGCAAGAACTATTTTGCCTTTAATTTTTGTACAATCCTATAACGTTTTTTGTCCAGAAAAGAAGCAATGTGCCCATGCCACTTGACAAAGCTGATAAACAAACATATTCACCTGATTTTTCTGACAGTTTACTAGCCAACAGCTTGATAAATGGGAATGAGAGACTCTGTAATGGTATTTGACAGATACAGTTTCTATTAATTTCAAAATTCCTGAATATTTCCAAAAATGCACGGGGAAAATGATTGTTTCTGCTTTAGAGTCCAGACAGTGATATTTTTGACAGCACAGCCCTGTTAGTTTACACTATGATATTTTATATGCAAATTCATATGAACACAACTGAATAAAATAGATAGATGCAACCGTTATGCCAGGCTAGACTATTTTTCTGACTGAAAAAAATATATTACTGAAAATTGGGCATGGCAGCAAGGCAGTGGCAGACCACAACTAGAATGATCAGTGATACCTTACAGTAAGTTTGAGACTTATTGTCCACATGGATCCCACTTCCAGTTTCCATGCACGCCATGCCTGTGAGGTCACATTATTTTGGACAACAGTGTCCACTAGGGCTGCCATTTTGCATTTTGTTTTCAGGCTTCAGGCTCTAATCACTCTATGTAATGATATATATATATTAGAGTTGGTTTTTAATTTTATGGGTGCTCTTCTTCACACATCCTCTCTCTTTTTTAAACATTGTCAGCTAACTGGAAGTTATAGATGACACTGCCAGTGATGTAGAGATGCATCATGGAAGCAACCTGGAAATTAGTGGCTCTATAACCAGATTTTGAGGGACTCTTCCTCCCTACCCATAGAACAGCCTATCCCCATTAAATGTTTATGAAATCAAGCTGGGAAAGGCCTCTCTTTCCCCCTGGTCAGCACTGACCTATCCCGTGCATGGTGGAATAGCTTCATCCTTCTGTGACATTCTCCCCCCTCCTAATAGTTATTGCCCAACATATCAAGTTCTGGGGATAACATAGCTTCAGCCTGCTTCTGCTCAAATACTTATCCATAGCAATTATACCATATTGGGGGGGGGGGGGAGACAAAGAAAAATTATTATGGTCCCTCTAACAGGCAAGAAAATCCCAATGTTATGAAAATAATTATCTGTTGGTAAGTAAACTGGCACATATGTTAACAAAAGCAGATACAGTACAATGGAAATATTCACAAATACATTTTTATTGTGATTCCTTCTTAATCACACAACATGAACATTTCACCATCTATTACTGCATATGTGGCAAAGGAGCAAAAAGTCAGGTATAAGGGTGCCACACAGCTATCATTACTGCATCTGACTTTCGTATATGCTCATGCTGGCTAAATCTTCACAGGCTCAGGGGTAATGTTTGGCTAAGCATTCCAAGGAGGAATTCCTTAGCCACGCCTATTGACTCTTCAAAATTTGGTTGGAAATGCCAAGAGGGCCAGCTCTCATACAAGATGACCCAGTGTGCTCTGGTTCTTGTTGGGATATATTATTGGAAGAATCATCCCTGTACTCTTTCTTCCAGCCCTGACTGGAGCCAGGAGGTGCAGGGATGCCTGGAAACAAAAACACAATAGCAAAAAATAGTGGGAGAAGTAAAGCTGGTCAAAAGTTTTCCATCAAAATGTTTCTTCAATGAAAAATGGCTTTTCAAGTCTAATTTTTATTTAAAAGTTATTTTAGTCAAAAATATTACTTAAAAATGCGGAAAAAAGGAAAAACAAACAATTATTTGTTTTTGTTGACATTTTTCAAGGAACACAAATCATTTCCCGACCAACTCTGGAAAGAGTTCATTTTCACACCCACTCAGAAACTTCAAGTCTGGGGAGACATGCTGGGTTATATATTTCATCCAAGTTGTTTTGTCTATCAACCTCAACACTTCTCAAAATTGTGCTCCGTGGACCCTGGCCAGGCGGTCTGCGGAATACTGGCTGGAAATGCAGCACTGACTTCTCACTGTTCCCAGCTCCTAAACTGCAGTAAGAGAAGCTAAAAATACATTTTCTTCCTTCCCCACCCATAATAACCATACACAGATCTTCCAGCCAGAAAAGTTGCTGGTGGAGCTCCTACTCCTGGCAACAAGGCAGAAGTTGCTGCAGTATGATCCAGAAGGTCAGCTCTGCTCCTTCAAATGGTCTTCTCGCTCTTCCAATACCCCACCTGCTTCTTGTTCCGTGTCCCACACCTGACTACCTCTTCCCTACATACCCCTCTCCCACCTTCAATTCCCTGACTGCCTCTGCCCCACATACTCCTCTCCCATCTCTACCCTTCCTATCCCAGGCCTCTGGCTCCTCTCTAGTAATTTACTTTGCCTCACTAGTTGTTTGTTTCTGCCTCCTCAGTACACCACCGTAACCTTCCCACACCAACCCCCTCAATAGGTTCCAGTCAACTGCTTTCAGGCAACCTCCTCCAAGAGAAAGGAAAAAGAACAAGAATAAGAGAGTCAATGAGGAAGAAAGAAAACTTTCAAACTACACATACATTAAAGTCTCTCTCCAGAGTTTATCCCAATGAGCATTCAAACATGTGGATTCAAAAATGCATGGGAACTTCTGTAAAACCACAATCTTTATATAGATTTATCCTGCAAAGCAGAAAGCCCTAACTATAGCATTAACTTCTGACATCAGATTTCACCTCTCTTTGACCGTCCACAAGGCTCTCCTGAATAATATTTCATTACTTCTCAATATTAAACATTGATTTTCTTTTGTGTTCCATCATGACACATTTTTATTGTGTTTTGGGGGGCAGGGAACCAGGAGTACAACTGTTTACAATCTGATATCTAATAGCATACGCACTAGGCTCCGTACAGATGCAATTACTTTCAGCTTGCCTTACACAGCCTCTTTGTAAGGATGCTCTAGGACAGACTGTGTAAGCTTGCATTCCCCAGAGATCAGCATACTAGTTAAAAGCTGGAGGGATAAGAGATCCTGGAGAGTATCCAAATCTCCAGTGGGAGTTTGCATAACTGATTTAGGTAATTCTCCCTGGAATTTCTTTTCAATTAGGCTCGGTGAATACCCAGCATGCTAGCAAGCACTAGCTTGACAATTAATTTACTTTTCAATAAAGATTTGCTGGTTTAGTTAAAATGGACCTTTGATCGACTGAAAGGAATTCTGTTGTTACAAATGCTTTCTAACACTTTTTCCTTGTTTCGTCCTTCCGCGCTATCTAAAATGCTTTCTCCCTAGGAAACCTTTTTCATTCCCCACAGGGATATAGGATTTTAATAGGTAAACAATTCTTCTAAGGGGAGACAGGAACTCTTTCCTCACTTGATCTCAGATATTTATTTGCATGCAGTTAAGGAAAATTGCTTTATTGTCTAAAGAAATCTGACACCTGATTGTTAAAAGAGAAACCATCAAGGTTGACACATACAATATTTAACTAACTGTCCCTTAATTATGTAATACATACACTTATGTATAGTAAACTGCCTGCTTGATTCCCCTCCCCCCATCCCTATTTCATAGCAGATGAAATATTGTTAAAAATCTAATTCCACAACCATCAAATTACCAAAAAACAAGTCCAGAGCAACCACCCTACAAAGACACAACATGTGATGTTTGGAGAGTTAAGAGAGCAGTGTGATTAAGGCCAAAGATAGGAGGAGATCTAGGTGCTATTCCAAGCTTTTCCACGCAAGTCCTAGGTGTGCTTAGCCAAGTCACCTCTCTGTTTTATAAATGAGATATTACTACCTATCTTCTTCAGGGGTGTTGGGAGAATTAATTCATGTTTTTAAGCCATTTGAAATTCTGGATGGAAGCATTATAGAAGTATGTTATTCTTATTACCGATGTGGTGTCACTAGAAGCACAAAAATGCTCACATGTAGGAATGCTGCTAAAAGTTTTCAACAGTACATGTGTACAGAGTACTATTGGGCTTCATGCTGCCTGCCTCTTGAACCTCATGGTTTGAAATATGCTTATGCTAACTAATCTGTAAAGTCAAATTAATGCACAGTTGAAACCCAATAATGACACCCAGGTGGGGATACAGAGGTTAAGAGTGTGCATATGTGCGCGCATGTGCGTGCGCCTCTCACTCTCTCTGGCAATGGAGCAGGAATCCAAACAGAAGAGACACACTATCTCAGTGCATACATGTTCTCTTCCTAATGTCTGACTAATAAGTCAGGGTTTTGCATTTAGAACACTAAGCACACCCTGACCATCTCCTAAAACCTCATCTGAACAAAATTTCTCAAAGATAGTTCTTAAGAAGCTTGTTAGTGTGGATGATACAATATTTTTGGGAGACAAAAATCAAGTTACAACAATGAATGTCAAAAAAAAAAATCTGATGCAGTAGCTTTGTATGCCTCTGACGTGGCTCTCTGAGGAAAAAAAAACTACAAAAAGCCTTTTCAGTTCCAGAAACTGAAGCATTCCCATGTTAACCAATCATCTGAAATTCTTCCTATAAAGCAAAAAATAAAACACAGCAGAGCAGCTAATGTGGCTACCAACTAAACAAAGTAAAATAAAATAACTAAAGAATGCTGATTCAGCACAGCAAACTTATTTTCATATTTAAAGCTGTATGAATTAAATACATCATCTGTCTCTTTCCATCTATACATTTATCCCTCTCATTTTTCTATCTATTTTTCAATTTGGAAAAAAGACACAATTATTAATTTACTGGTCAACTCCTTCTAACACCAGTTCCAGTTCACTGACCTGCATATACCATTGATTTAACCAATGAACTATCTACAGTGTTATGTATTATTAACTATATTTGGTCTCTTAAAATACTTCTATGCCAATGCATCAAAAAAACACAACTAGCTTTTTCCGTGGTAAAAGGATTCCCCTTCTGTTTTCATATGGTCTTCAATAAAAGCTATTACAAGTAGTATTGTCTGTTTTTTTAATGCCAGCCAGATTCACATCTGATGGGCAAAGAGAGACCTAATCCGGCTTTCATTGGAATAGACTTCAAAGCACCTATTAACTTAAATTAGGGCCCTAAATATCCTATGTCATGAGTCTCATCACAGCGACACACACAGGTAAAAATATAAGGCTTTACTCCTCATGTTGCAAAACATCCTCAGCTCCCACTAAATCCAAATAGAGGGAAGGGCATGCTACATTTCACAGGATGGAGCACACAAGTACTAAACAAAAGGATCTTTTAGATTCACAAGGACTGCAAACATGCATTGAAAGGCTGCCATGAAAAGCTGCAAATTGTTTGCTCTCTCTCTCACCTAGGGCAACTGTCTTCCACCTGCAGGGAAGAGAAACCCAGCCAGCACTAAACTCTATGCTTTCTGCAAAGTCATTGGATGATTCTTCCACAAAACAATGCAACAGACCATAGAAAATAATAGCACATGATCAGAAAAGCTAGGAACAGCTTGGTAAACTATGTTTGGCAACACATTATGGTGAAAACAGCACAACTAGGTTTCAGAGGTGCAGGGAATAAAACAAAAATCTAAGACTTCACTAAGTATTTTGACATGGAAATTGATTATGTTTCTCTTTGCATTTGTATTGAAAACGCATTTTGTTCTCTAGGATATTGGTTTATATTAAGGTTGAGAAAGTCGAGCGCTTTCCAGCTAACACAGTGACATGGGACTGAAACGCCTGGCTACACCACAAGAGGGAGGGAAGTACTGTGTCTCAGACTCATAGACTTGGAGGTCAGAAGGGACCATTGTGATCATCTAGTCCAGGGGTCGGCAACGTTCGGCATGCGGCTCCAGGGTAAGCACCAGGGTAAGCACCCTAGCGGGCCGGGCCAGTTTATCTACCTGCTGACGCGGCAGGTTCGGCCGATCGCGGCCCC
Organism: Terrapene triunguis; assembly: GCF_002925995.2. Lineage (NCBI taxonomy): Eukaryota > Metazoa > Chordata > Testudines > Emydidae > Terrapene > Terrapene triunguis. The sequence continues at coordinate 11,341,424 of NW_020665189.1, read as the reverse complement.
CACTGGCCCGGCCCGCTAGGGTGCTTACCCTGGCGAGCCACGTGCCAAACATTGCCGACCCCTGATCTAGTCTGACCTTCTGCACATTGCAGGCCATAGAACCTCACCCCCTCCTGAAATAGACCCCTAACCTCTGACTGAGTTACTGCAATATGAGTCTATTTGCAATGAAACCTGGGAGCTTCTCCAGCTAAACACTGTGTCCGTTAAAGCTTTCATGCCACGCATATTCCCAGCTCATCCAGGGATAAGTTTCAACTGATATAATAAACCTGACTGTACCTGAAATGGAAGAGAAAACCTGGAGGTGATGTGATTTTAGAAAATATTTGTTCATTCCTCTTCTCATCCATCTTCTAAAGTACAGCAATGGCAGGATGAATTCTACCCCTCTCCTTCCAGCTGAAACAATGAACCTCTCTGGTTGTGCTTTCTTAACCTTTTCTCGTTTAAAGTATGGGGGGGGGAGAGGAGGGAAATGGCTTTAGAATTTTAAATGAGAGCTGACTGATCCTGCCCAAACACACACAGCAAGTAACTAAACCCCTAGAAATATTTAACCAAGAGCCTCTTAACTTCTGGAAATGAGAACCTGGAACCAACTATTGTGCTGGAACATTCTTTTTAACAGCTTTGGTATAAGGTTCAAACTGCTTTTTCTTTACAGCCAGAAAGTTTCAATTCAGGAAAGGCATATGTAAAACATTACAATCTTTGAACCTTAATCCGTGCTGCAGATCAAATACACATACAAAAAGTTCTTTAAAAATAGCAAGAGAAATATGGAAACTACTGATTTTTAACACGCAGACAGTCAGTGCTGGTGGGATACAGTGCCCTCTGCTGACCACAGAGTATTTTACAGCCTCAAACATAATGTTTGTATACTAAAAAAACATGTTAATTAGTACTGTAGTTATGCTAAACTTTTCTGGGCTGAATTTCTCTTCGTTTATTTTATAATGGGCCAGATAAACCCTCAATGAACTTCTTTGCACCAACAAAGCGCTCTGTGTCCTGGGTTGCATGGACATTCACAGGAGTGGAAGGCAGGCAACATTCAGGTTATGTCTACACTGGAGCTGGATGGTGTAAAATCCAGCTCAAGGAGACACATCCACAGTAGCTCTCCTTGAGCTGGTATGCTAAGAAGAGAAGCATAGCTGCAGCGGCGGGAGGAGCTAGCTGTCCTGAGTGTGAACCTGTCTGAGACCCCCGGGTATGTATTCAGAGCAGCTAGCCCCTCCTGCTGCTCATGCCACCACCACAGATACACTCTATTTTTAGCACGCTAGGTCAATCAGAGCTAGTGCAGGTATGTCTCCGCGAGCTGGAATTTACACCTTCCAGCTTCAGTGGAAACACACCCTTAGATACACTGAAGGAGGCTGCTTTCATTTCCATATGGAAGCCCAGAGAATCCCTCCTGTCAGATGCCGCTGAGGGGGTAAACAGAGGAAGCACAGCTCCTAGCTGCCATCACCACTCCTGCTTTTTGGACAGCACTGCCCATGCTTCAAGCAGGGCTGGTTCCCTACAGCCACCTCCAGAACAGGAGATTAAGGCTTTTTGCACTGTCACTCTTCCCCCTCAGCAAAATACTAGAAGTCCTATCCTGTGGATTAAACCAGCAGATAGAGACATAAACCAGGGAGAATTTAGCACTCCATAGCCAATTCAACAACAACGCCCTATACCGCTGATGAGTAAGTATGCACTGCTTGCAGTTTTTATCCACTACTGAAACCCGGGCAAACTTATTACACTACTTGTATCCTGTTGGGTGGATTAAATCATGACTAAATCTAAAAGCAAAAGAATAAACACGTTTTTATGGTCTTACTCCTCTCAGATATTTCGCTACAGATACCCCTGCTTCCAGAACATAAAATCAGATATAAACCACTACATTGACATCGCTGAATTTGCCAGTGCAGTCACAATTCATGACCCACCAGAACTGGGCACTTTGGTTTTCGATGATAATGTTTGAACCACTAAGGTTATCGGGGTTTCTGCTAGAGCTGGGATAATAATTTTCAGCAAATAAGTCATCCAATGAATTTTGCCTCCTTCTCTATTCACTAACTGTCCACAAACAGCCTAAAATTTGTCCAATTAAATCTACAAATAGCCAGGTTGTGAGCATTTGGCAGAGTATTTTTGATATTTAAAATTTGAACTGTGCCTAGGCCACATGGTGTGATTCTGTTTCCAACTTAAGGAGCGTCTCTTTTAGAATCAGGTTTCCAGTGCAAATACTCACATTTATAAAGTATAAATTATCATTTTGGAGACAGTCTCTGAAATTGGCTAAAGATTTGCTGTTCATATAAATATTCCCAGCAGGAAATTGACTGTTGGAATATTTGTAGGAAGTGAACTTCGAAAGAGGAAGGAAAGTGGGTCGTCCCGCTCCTTATTGCTCAGTTCTACTTTCCACTCTCTGTGGTTGTGCCAGAGATTCCACTCAAACCCTTTCTGGTATCAACTATTAAAAACAAGAAAATTTAGTATATCCTGGCTTGACATTTTGTTCTCAGGATAAAACGTCCAAAAGGAGCAAAACGCAGGCAGAAAACAGCTGATATCATAGATGCTGTAACTAGGGGTGTTGCTGCACCCCCTGGCTTGAAGTGGTTTCCATTATACACAGGGTTTACAGTTTGGTTCAATGGTTATCAGCACCCCCACTTTACAAATTGTTCCAGCAGTCGTGGCTGATATGGACAACACATAGCCTATGAAAACCACCATGGGTAGGGCTTGAACTCTCAGTGCATGAGTGAAGCACTGGTTCAACAACCACAGCATGTCACTGTGAGCCAGGGGTGAAAGTAAAATTGAGCTCTTACCATTATGGGGCCAGCTCTGACCCCCCCAGAAGGGGCGGGGCCTTGGGCGGAAGGAACAGGACTGGGGACAGCGTCCCCCAGCCAGCCCACCTGCGCTGCCTGGCCCGCGCCGCCCTGGGTTCCAGCGGCAATTTAAAGGGCCCGGGGCTCCGGCCGCTGCTGCTGTGGTAGGGATCCAGCAGGGCCACTGATGGGGGGCGCAAAAGGGGCAGCAACGTTAAAGCGCTGCCGGGGCAGCGCTTTAAAGTCAGCAGTATGGGCTGGTATTGGCGGCTACTTTTTACCAGTACGCCATACCGGCCCGTACCGCCTTACTTTCACCCCTGCTGTGAGCCATCTAGTTACTGTGATAATATCCCGCCTGCAATACATTTGGCTTCAGCAGAACCTTAGTCTTATTGCACATGCACATTTCAATCTTTTGGGAACATTGGTTGAGCTTGTGCTGACCTGGAGTTCCAAACATTACATACAATAACTTTTTCAATATTGCTTCCCCCCAAGGGCCACTGGGTGCTGGGCATCAACTGAGCTGCTGGGATCAGTGTGGGGGGATGATCAGAGCCACAGATTGAGCCCTAGCTATCCCCCGCTCCTCCCCCAGCCCCACCAAAAAAAAATAATAATCAGGTGATTTTCTAAACAGCTGATTTTATGGGGGCTATTTCTTGGGAATCCCTGGCTCAAATGACCCCAAATTTAGATCATTAATCTTATCCCACACTCCCATGAATTACAGCAAATTTCAAGACAATCTGAATCACCATGAGATTTAGTGCATGGTAATAATAAGAATGATAATCTCTAAAATAGTAAGCGTCTCAACCTTTATTGTAGCAGAGCTGTCACTCCATTTTAATCAGAAAGATATTTGTTCTATTCAACAAACGTTAATCTATTGACTCTAAGCAATATAACTTCTGATGCTGAACCGGCATGCCAGCCAGACAGAAACATAGTTATTTACACTCTTTGACTTTTTTGTCCAAATAATCCAGACTGCCAATTGAAAAAGAGACACTTTGGAAAGATGGTACATTCCCCACTGCAGCAAGTCTGAAGTTTATAGTTTATTCAAATCCTTCCAGTTCAAATGCAGTTCATATTTTGTTCCTGTTGACATAATGTGAGGTAACTCTCTGGGTGCTGGAATTTTACCAATTTTTGCCTTAAGTTGGGAGACTTACTTTGTGCTTTTTGAATGCTTGATATTCTCTCGTATACATTTCTCATTTAAATTTACCAAAAACTTTTCAAAAGAAGCCAACATTCATGTTTTCCAGAGTTTTGTGACAAACAGTAAAAAGATGATGTAGTATACTATCATTTTTGATTGCACACCCTGGAAACGTAGAGGGCATTGTTAAAAAGTCAATTTTTGCCAATAGGTACCAGAGTTATTTTTTTTTTATCTCCCACCCGCTTTCTCCACATATAGATGTACACAATACATATACAGCTAAACTATCTCAGATATGAAAATTCTACTCCTTTTAGTGCAAAAGGCATTTACTCACCAATCAGAAGAAATAATCATTAGTATTTTTTAGCATCATCAAGGACAGCAAAGAGTGGGCTAGCAGAGTTTGTGCTTCAGCTTTACTGACAATACTGCAAAGATGATATTTTAAATATATTTTAGCAATTGCCAGTAAAATTGACATAATTTCTATCTTTGCTAGTGAGTAAGGTTAACACGGTATTTGTATTAGTCTCCAAACAAAGTACAGAGAAAAACATGGAGAGACAGTGTGACCTAGTGGATAGAACACGGGACTGGAAGCAGGAGACCTGTGTTCTATACCCGGCTCTGCCATTGGGTTGCTGGGTGACCTTGGGCAAGTCACTGTGCCTCTGTGCCTCAGTTTCCCCATCTACAAAATGGGGATAATAACGCTGATCTCCTTTGTAAAGCACTTTGAGATCTACAGATGTGCCACCTACGAGCTAAGAATTATTATAGTAATATTGTTACTTGGAAAGGCAACTGTAAAGATTTTATTGGTGCTCACTGTACACATCCTGTAAGTGTGTAACAACTGAAGTTTCACATATATTAGGTGTATGGATAGAAAGATTCCTTTAGCAGATCATGTCTGTCTTTGGGCTACCATAATACATTTTCTAACTTAAGTGTGATTTTTCACAAGCTTCACCCCCTAGCACCCAACCACACACCATGATGCAAACTCATGACTTCAGCATATTTGTTTTGAAACTGATACACAGAGGGGATCCGAACTACTTCAAACAAGTCACCTAGGAGAATGTATGTCTACAACCAACTCAATGCCCAAATATTCTGATTTCGTACATTATATATTTCGTCTAACTTAGCCATTCTAATGTCTTTCTTCTGTATCTGTGGAGACAGGGAGAAAGTGAAAAGTTGGTGTCCAATGCATTCAAGTGTAAAATGATACCACATCGCAGCCTGTTAAAGCTGGATTCTGGCACAAATGAAAGGTAATAAATCCTTGGAAAAATAAACTAATGTCTGTGAAATATTAAGCAATGTTTTCATAAATATTCCAGCAATTACTTATAGATCAATTCTGATTATGGAGACTATATGGAGAAGGCTGCATACATTGAGACCTTCATTTAATGCCCTGAATTCACATCCTCAAAACTTGCTGAAAAATTCTATTTTTGGTAAGAAATGTTCTATGGTTGAAGGTGAACTTTCATAAAAAAAGAACTTGAGCAAAATTCCTTCAGTCATTGTTTCCCCTTTTATGGAAGAACTAAACAAAATTGTACTTTTCTATTTTAATGGAATGTAAGGGGATTTTTTCTCACTAATAACATAGCTGAAGACCAACATTTGAAATTTTTTAGGTTGGCTAGTTATCAGGGACAGATTTATTTTATTGTATGAAAAGAAAACTTAGATTATTTCCACAGTAAATGGATGTATAACATCTGTTGTGTTTAATTTTTAAATGATACTCTCCTTCTGTTTATTTCTCATTCACTCTAACTCTGGTACTTCCCAGAAGATGTCTTTTCATTATCTGTTTTAACCCTGCTGGAAATTAGTCTCTTTACTATGTCCCTGATGGATTTTTTAAAAATATATATTATCTTTGTGGAATAATCTTTTCGAAGATTTAGTCAGAAACGGAGACTATGGGGAGTTCCGAGTAGAATTTGTAGACAGGTGGCAACCTACTGAATGTGAAGGGGGATGGTGATGTAATTAATTCAGATAGCTACATTTATTAATGCACAATATGCTGTCTCTACTGCACAAGGAAAGAAAACTTTACACACTCACAGCTAAATACCTGGACCACCACACTACTGAAAACAATATTGGTTTTCAGTCATCACCTTCCCATTCTTTTCAGAAAAGAGTGAGTGATAAAGATAGAATTCTTTCACAACTTCCGAGAAGTGCAGGGTAAAGGCAGAAAACAGATTCAACCTCAATGATGACTGGCACAACCAGTGTCATGGAAACACTACCCCTGTATAAATCAGATTCTAAATGACCTCACTCAACAAAAAATACATACCATCTCTTTTCCATATTTTACACAAATAATTACACTCCTGGTATTATACACCTGTGACTTTGTACTGGTGTTTTTCAGTCCTCATAATATAAAATGCACTATAAATTATTATATTTGTTCTATGTTATCGGTCTAAGTGCTGTCCTCTTTGAAAGAAATAGGTCAGTCATAGGGACGTGTGAACTGCCACATCAGAACAAATTGTCTGTTTAACCTGCTCTCATATGGCATCTTGTCCAGTATGCTTCTTCAGAGAAGAGCAAAAGGCCATTAAGGCAAGCTGGCTAATACCATGGTGATGGTATGTATTTCTTCCAGACTCCAAGATGGTGATCACCTTATCTGTGGAGAATGATAAATTATTATCTTTTAAGACTTAGCTAATTGAACCACTCCTATTTAAAAAAAAAAATCTCAGTCTTTTTTTTTTATTCCTAGGCATTATATAAATATCCTCCAGCCGTGTGTTCCACATGTTAATTTTACAGTGCATAGAAACACAATACTTCTCCTCCTTAAAACATTAGGGCCTGTTTCTCATTTACTCTAAGGCCTCTTTGTTCCTAGACTGTTATAAATGGACCTTAGGTGTTAATGAGAATCAGGCCCTCTGCCTTTAAGTATCTTTGATTGTCCCACTGGGCTGCCCCTATGAGTCAGGGATAATAGGAGCTTTCAAACTATCTTCTATACAGCTATTAGTTATTTTAGAGTACTTGCACCACCGTTGCTCTTATTCTATTCCTTTTCAAACTTTACAATGTGAGTCAACTGATTTACTATCTTTGTCAGACCTCCAGATTAATTAGAAACTTTGGGCACCGAGCTCAAATGTTAAACCTCTTCATACATGCACAACACCCCCCCCCAAAAACACAACCAATGTAAACTCCCAAATAGTTTACCATTTCAGTGCTTTAACTCAGCTTAGCCCATGACCCCCTCTAATGCTGGCCAGTCTGAAGAATGATTTACTGCTATTAAAATAGTTACACTAACTTAAAAATTCAGCCGAGAACAGGCAAAATTCTTCCCTGTGGAGACAATATTTGTGGGAGACAACAGCATCAAGAGTCAGGACGTCATCTTCTCACTGTGCTTTAAAGATTTTTGCTATTTGAAGAAAAAAAATTAAAAACAAACTATTACTTTGTTCTCTTTTCCCCATGGACTCTCTCGAGGGATTTCTCCTTACTTAAAAATAATGTTTTACTCACTGTAGCTTACGAAAAAACATTGCAAGCTTGAAATTGAGATCTGTTTCTTTCAAATGGTCAACTACATTATTCACCAATTTCCAACCTCATTTATTATTGTAGGGTGGGCCGTAAATGTTAAGATATTGGCACTTTTTTCCCCTCTTCCAGTGAAAAAAACAGCACCCATTCTTTGCTTCTAAAACAAAATGCATACCTCAAAGCATTACTTGGACTAAACATACAAATCTATAGATACATATATATAAAGCTGATACAAGCTTCTAAAACTCAGGGCCATTTTTGTTTCACTTTAAAAAAACAAAAACAAACACAGAAAAAACTCTTTTTTGTAAGCAGTGTGAGTTTCATTTTTGAGTTTGAGCTGGGTAATGACAATTTATAGTTCTGGTGAAAGGTGCTGGAGACAGTCCGGGAAACTGAAGTAATCTATTTGTCCACAGAACAAGCAATGGCAGCATAAGCTTTTCCTAAGAGCCCAGTTAAATGTGCCAACTTAGAGAGACTACTTCCAGAGATGAAAGTATGGTTCATTTTCCATCTTCATTCAGTCCTTGGCCTCTTCGAAAAGAATAACACGTTTACCACCTAGTAGCAGTTCCAATGGCTATTTAGGAATGTAGACAAGAAAGTTCTCTACTATTGTACTGATTCATGTAATAAAACCACTGCACATCCTGTGTTGTCACCAATGTGGCTTGAAGCCTGTGCTAAAAGAGACAGACGAATTTGGAGTAACAAATCCCTTCCGAAAAACACAACCTGCAGTCGCTGGAACAATAGCCACGTCTATAATAATATAACAACAGACACTGCATTACTTACATTTATTGGCTGTCATTCCTTCCAGTGAAGCTGTGAAATTGACAAGGAAGCTGGCTCCTGGCTCCCCAGCTGGGCTGCTGCCGGTCTCTGCTCCAAGCCAGGCTGTCACCTAGGCTCCCCAGCTCAGGTTGCTGCACGAGCTCCCTATTCCCTGTGGGGAGCCCTGCTGCCCCCCAGGGTGTCAGCTCCCCGCTCCCAGTCGGGCTGCCGCCTGAGCTCTCAGCTCCCCACCAGACTCTAGGCATGGATCTCCCTGGCGGGAGCCCAGCTTTCCACTTCCCACCAGATAAACAGCTGCACCTGGCGGAGAGCTTCACACACCTATGTTAGGTCAAATTAAGTTTATAGTGTAGACATGCCTTCAGAGGTGCTAAAATAGCAGGGAAATAAACACAACCATTGGATATGTCTACACTGCAATTAGACACCTGTGGCTGGCCTGTGCCAGCTGACTCGGGCTCAGAGATTGTTTAATTGTGGTGTAGACATTCGGACTTGGGCTGTAGCCCGAGCTTTGGGACCTCACAGGGTCCTAGAGACCGGGCTCAAGCCAGAGCCTGAATGTCTACACCACAATTAAACAGCCCCTTAGCTTGAGCCTCACAAACCCAAGTCAGCTGGCATGGGCCTGCCGTGGGTTTTTAATTGCTGTGTAGACATACCCATTGAGATACAAAGAAATCCTCTTTAGTTAAAGGTTTATCTGCATTATCCAGATTTTCTGACTATTCTAACCTACTGTTTCTATGTCTATGCTGATGTGGCAATCATCCTTCCAAACACAGGACATCTTTCTTTCAACCAGCCTCTTACTGTCCTACTTTTTCCCTACTACCACCCATTAATATTCAATTTCCATCCATCTTCTCTATCTCCCTTTTCTTCCAAGTGCTCAACTGCTTTCCGTTTAAAGGAGAAAACAAATTCAGGAAATATTTAATATCCTGCATGTTTGTAACATGCCACATCTTTTTCTCAGGACCAAAATGTGAAGCTTGCACACTAAGGACATATTACCGGTATATAATATAACGTACAGAAGTGAAACAAAGCATCACGTATTTATTTATACCATTTAGATTCAGCTATGAATGACTAAGTTAGAGCTAATTCGGGAAATGGAAATCTGTCTTACTACACATCTATAGTCACCATATCTCTTTTCCAGTAACTAAATCAGTATCATGAAGTAAGCAAGCACTTTTATTAGTAGAAGAAAAAAGTGACTTTTTACTACTAATTAGGAATAGCATAGCTTGGGTTTTAAGAGAAAACAGCACTGCAATAAAGTAGCACTGTGAATTGCAAGTGAAAGTTGGGGATTTGATGAGTCCACCGCAAAAGTGTTGCTATGGAAATTTCTGATTATAGCACAATATTTCATATTTTTATCCTTGTTACCATAGTTAACTTCCCCGAAATGCTATGCTTTCAGACCGAAGGTTTTCCTGATCTACTTTTTATTTCACACTGACTACAGAAAAAAAGCCTTCCAACCTCAGGGAATGCCAACCCACACCTGGCCATGTCCATCCACATCCAATACCTGTGGCTTGGAAATTAAAATGTTCAATATCAAGTGAAGTCCTCTGTTCATTCAAGGGTTTTGCTCTGGCTACCATTAAGGTCATTTGCAAAACTTCCACTGGCTTAAATCGGAACAACAATCTAGCCTCTGAATTACAAGAAGGTAGGGCTTTCATAAGAGGGGTTTGTCCTCCATACCAAGGCTGGAATGGTTCACAAGTGGTGGGTACCCACTGTGCTAGGCTTGGTACAGCACCTTTCTCGGACACAGCGACCCCTCCCTAGTCTGGTATAGCATCCTTATTTTCAACACCACCACAGGTTCATCCAACTGCAAAATCAAATAACGCTTCAGAAAACGAAGGATACCAAATGGATGTGGAAATGATTTCTCTACAGAATTACAGCATCATTTATAGTTAAATCAGGACGAACAGTTTCTCTCGACATATTAAGTTCTTAGAGACAGAGAGATCGCCTTCCCATATGCACTGCAGCACAAAAAATGTAAGTAGTAACATTCTCATTGTTGCTACTGAATGAAACCAAAACACGTATAAGAGTGTACACACACACATTCACACACACGTATAAGAATGTACACACACACACACACAAACACATAACATTTTTAATAATCAGCCAAGCTAAAGTAAAGTTCTGCTCAGATTTGAATTTGAGATAGTCACTTTCTCTGTCACTATCAAAAATGGGATCTTTATTATTGTGGGTATCATAATAGATTGCTGAGTTATTCACAGGTAATTTACTATCATCACACTTCCAGAGCCCACTCAGCTTTGCCATATAAATCTCATGCACCCTATCGTAAATCCCCAATCCTGCAAGTTGATCCATGTAGATGAAACCTTGTGATCATGCAGAGCCAAATAGCATGGAAGGATCCAATTGCAGAGCTCTGCTTTTCATCCTTTGGTTTAGTCAGAAACACAGAAAAATGAACAATTGTTCCAAAATAAGGTGTGCAATAAAATATCTGCAAGTACATTATTTTCTTTAATTATATAAAGCTTCACCCCATATTTTCAGGTAGAAATTTTAAATGGAAAAACCCAGCATTGTGTTTTTCAGCCTAGTGGTAACAGCCAGTTTAATATCAGTTAGTTTCCAAACAAGATAAAGAAACCAGCCATTATTAAATTATATGGAAGAGGGTCAAAGATTAAAAATCCTCTGCCTCTCATTATTAGACTTGAGATGACAGATTCATTCCAGAGCACAGAAGGAAATATATTATCCCAAAACAGGATATGAAGTTCAGTCCCAGTAGATTAGTCTCTGTTAAGTAAATTTACCATCTAATCTTTTAACTGTCTCCCTAAAGTGCTGTCCAAGAAGCTCTTTCCTATCAGCTTTAAACCCACTCAAAAACCAGCACTGCCTTCTGGTTGTGCTAGGACTTTGATGGAGCACAAACTAAACAGAAAAACAAGAGGGGGCATGGGTAGGAGGGAAAGGACTGTAACTGTAATCAAACAACTAATAAAACCATGATTTATAGAGTGAAGGAGCTTTTTTGTGCGGGACTGGATAGGTAGAAGACGAGAGAGAATAAAGTGAGCATATATTGCCTCCTTTGAATAAAAGCTGAAAGTCCAGTTAACGTGTTCAGCTGTGTAGATTTCTCCTTTGTTAGGTTTACCTAGTAACATTGTTGTAGTTTAAATCCAGACATTGAAGAAAACGTGCAAAAAGCTGCATTTGTACAATGTTAATTTCTGAGCAAAATTAAATGCAGCACAAAGCTAGAGGGTACATCAAACAAACAGCAATTCTATCCCCTTCATTGTTTACCAAGGAAGAAGCAGTCTTCCATAGAATGCTACAATTCTAATTCCCTGTTTAGTCTAATTGTAGCTCCATGAAATTATTTGCAAAGACAGGGATTCCCAGCAAATGCCATAAAAAAAAAAAAGATTTTCTAGGCAGTTTTTCCCCTCTCTTAACTATTTTTTTTTGTTGGTTTATTCTGTATATGAGAAACAGAGAACAAGGAATCAGGCCAAGGCAAAAATAATACACTAAAATGAACTAAAAGAGCTGCATGGCCATGGAACCACTATTAGTGTCCTTGATACCAATGAGGAAAAAATACTTCAGGAAAACAATTACAAGCAACATCTAGCAAATGCATACTGGGCTGATGGTTCATATTGTAGCTTGTATCTTGTCTTTTGTATTTCTCAGTAAGTCATACAAATACTCCTTGTTCTGTTTCTGGTCTCCTTTTATCTGGTACTTAATCTCTGCACTCCACTCACATGTTTTTCCTTGTCAAAGCTGCCTTGTAGCTTTTTAATTTAATACTCTCAGAAACTGCAATTGACTTGGTTTGACCGATGGAGTGTGCTGTCTGTCTGGATGTTAAATCTAGGGTATTTGTGCAAGCATTCAGCGGGAGAGCTTCTATTGAAAATACTTGATTTCTGCAATAAGAAGTTTAAATAGATACCACTCTGTCATACCTAATGTCTAGTTTCCATAGGGACTATTCTAGGACACAATTCTCCGCTTCAGAAGGATTATGGAGGACAGGGTCTTGTAACTTTAGTGCTTGTGGTCTCAAGCAGCAGTTAGGTTTCTTTACAAGCCCTCTTTATTAGAACTAGACAAAATGTTTTGGCTGGAACTTCTTTTTTGGGGGGCGGGGGGTATAAAAATAAATCAAACAGGTTCAGTAATGCCAAAATATTTTGTTAATTCATGTCAGTTTCTCCAAATTGTTTTGGTCAAAAAAGACCTAAACAAATTTTAAAGAACCTGAAATGTTTCATTTTGACATTTTCAGAATGAAACATTTTGATTTTTCAGTTCAAAATGACTTTGTTTTTAATAAAATATAAAATGAAACCAAATCAAAAATGTTTTTAAAAACCCTCAAAATTTGAATGCAACTATACATTTAACCCAAAACATTTTTTTCCAACTTTTCTCTTTGCCAGGAAGATTTTGGATCTAACCCAAACTATTTCTTTTATTTTTCAGTATATCCAGCAAACCCCCCCAAAAAAACAATTATTTGCCCAGCTCTGCTCTTCATTACTTTCTTTTTTTGGGTCGGGTTGCACCAGTTTGATAACAAAGTCTCTAAATTAACTATTGTTACATTGACCAAGGGAAGACTTTTTTCCAGATTCAAGAACAAGAAGGACCTCAGCATGCATTTTAAATGCCCCTCATTTCAGTCCCCAAGTTAAATGAACCCAATGCATATTTATACAAGTTCACTTATTGTTGGAAACTTACATCAGAAAAAGAATCATGGAACAAAGTTATTGCGAAAGTTATTTGCTCTGAAGAATGGAATTCCACAGCATTTTCTGTATCCTCAATGGATAATTTGACACTCCTATGTTCTTTTTAATACCTTATGCCCCATCTTGGGACCTTGGCAGAATGAGAAGTATGTGTCACAGATACAGTAACTGTGTTACTCTAATATTTCTTGTTTTCAGTGTTGTACACATATTTGATCCCACGTTTCTTGTAACATGTGTTAGCCCCTTATGCTTAAAAATCTGTCCCACTTTGTATTTAGCTGTAACCAGTGGCATAGCCAGCTTCTCAGTGCAGGGGGAGCAACCATAAAAAAGGCGCTGCCCCTCCTTGGCTCCTCCTCCGGCCACTCCGCGCCCCCCACCTTGGCTCCTCCGGCCACGCTGCGGCCATGCTGCGCCCCCCCTTGGAGGGGCTCGTGGGGGGGGCTGGGCGCGGGGAAGGGGTGGCGGGCGGGTGCTGCTCGCTTCTCCCGGGGGCTGGGGGGAGCGGAGCAGTGGGGCAGGCAGCAGCTGGCGGGCAGATCCCCTCTCCCCGGCAGCTTCCTGGTTCCCTCTCCTGGGCAGCCCAGCATTTTTTTCAAAAGCGGAGCCTGCTGGGCCGCCGCTGGGCTCCTGCAGGCAAGGGGGGGCAGCACAGCCGGACTCTGAAGGAGCCATTTGGGGAGGCGGCCGGCGCGGCCGGAGGAGTGAAGCGGCTGGGCTCCTCAGCCATCGCGCCCCACGCTCAGCGCGGCCGCCTCCTGCGGCGGCGATGTTGGGGCCGCGCAGAGCATGGGGTGCGATGGCCGAGGAGCCGGCCCCTTCGCTCCTCTGGCCGCGCCCGCTGCCCACCCCCCGCAATGGCTCCTCCGGAGTCCGACCGTGCTGCCCCCCCACTTGCCTGCAGGACCCCAGCGGTGGCCCGGTAGGCGCCGCTTTTGAAAAATGTACTGAGGAGAAGCAGCTGCTTCCCCTGAACCCCCCTAGCCATGCTACTGGCTGTAACAATTGGGTTACCATTCCAGACCGGAAGAAGAACTTCATGAAGCTCCAAAGTTTGTCTCTTCCACCAACAGAAGTTAGTCCAATAAAAGATATGACCTCACCCACCTTGTTTCTCTAACACCCATTGTCGATTAATTCTCAGGAATGCTCCCCCTAAGATAAGCAAAGAGGTTTTGAAGGTGCAGAACCATAACATCCCCCATACATTCACTGCACCCATTGTAATCAGTATGGAAATCATCATAAAGTGTGGAAAAAACATAAGAAGGAACACAGGAAACTAGGCAGCCAATCACACTATATGAAATCAATCACATAGTCCTTTCCTTATAGCTTAATTCTGTAAACATTTATACATTGGGAAATTAACCAACAATACGTTTGTTTCATTATGTTGATGTAAGAGACTTAGCAAGCAATTTACCTCTGTTTCCTGCACTTGGATGTCACTTTGAACACAGTGAGCAGGCTAAAGGGCAACAAGTGGACATGTCAGGCACCTGTAAATCAAACTCACAATCCAGCATACAAAGACATTTACACATACACATGCAGATTGCAAATCCCAACCCTGCAGGTGTGCTCAACGGAGCAATGCTGCCAGGGTCCTCTTCACACGTCCCCACATTTCCACCTGTAACCTTTGTGCTCAGTGGAACAAATGACATGAGCTCTAACCAGTGAAACTCATGGGTATTGAAAGAACTGCACAAATCCACCGCTAGCCTGAATAATGTAATGTTACTGCAAATCAAACTCAAGCTGACAAATGTAGTGTGTAGGCTATTAGGAAGTGCAGTGTTTATGGATACGTTCCATCAGGACTCAGAATAAAGTCTAATATTCATTTCCACAGGCAAAAACAGAGGAATGGTTTTGGGAGCATCTACAAACGTATATTGTTTTGTAGGTAATAATAATAATGCAGGAAGAAAATGACAAACAGTAAAGGAGCTTATCCAATGAGGGACAGCATATATTGTTATGATACAAACCTAGAACTGATTCAACCCAAAACTAACATCCTTAAATCCTTATCTGACAGATATATACTTCTAGCCAAGGGAGAATATTAGGGACCTGTTCTGGAGCCCAACAGCATCCATATCAGTCACAGATGATGTGCTCCTTCCTCCCCAAGAGCTTAAGGTGGTTCTCATCCCAGAACCAACTGAACTCAACTGTCCTGTATGGTATTAAAAAGCAACAGCAATCACTAACTACTGTACTGGCCCAGAATTTCATGGCTTTCAGGAGCTTTATGGTGTACAGAATTCAAAACACCTGATAAGGTTTTCGGCTGTAGTATCCTTTTTCTCCCGCAGGTCAATAAACTCCTGCTTAAAACTGCTAAAAAATATATTCTGTCTGTATCTCATTTCGATTTCCTACTAGAATCTATAATGGGTGTATTAGCATTTCCCTTAACAATGGGCAAACCAAACTAGTATTTTTCCTCACAAGTTTCATGAATATTTTGACGAACCATACATTTAAGGCAAGGATTTTCATATTACAAGAGAAAACTCACTACCAAAATAAGTCAAACTTCAAATTTAAGAAACAGTGAACCAAAAACAACAGAAACTAAGTGACAGACATATTGCTTTTAATATCTTTGATTTATACTAGGCTGTCAGCTATCTTTGTTTAAGCAACATACCCTAAGTCACAGAGGATTATTTTAGTTTTCTGATCATAAGTAATAAGATTTTTTGGTATGTGTCAAGAGTCTTCAGATAAACATGTACTCGCTGCACTGTTTCATATATGATTTTTGCCAAATTTTAATAACAACAATCGCATCCAGGATGTGGCTTTTGAAAGTTCATTCAAAATGTGCTTTAATTTTTGGACTTAAAATCAGTGATTCAGTCTCCAGAGACACATCAGTGCATTTATACATATTAAGACCAGAAAAGACCATTAATATTCATTCAGTCTGACCTCTTGCATAACACAGGCTATAAAATTTCATTTAGTAATTGTTCATGCTAATCACAGTTTGGCTTTTCTTCTTCTAGCCTTAGTCCCATCTATATGGGGTCAGCTCTTCAAGTCCTTCCAGTCTGTCTTGAAGCAGGGCCTGAGAAACTCCTCAGCTAATCACATCATTTCATATGACATCTATCCATCCAAGTTCTTCTAAGGTTAACACCTTGTTTCATATATATTCTTCTGATCTTCTTTTCATATCTCCCAAACCGTCAAAGCCTCCGTTTTTCTATAATTGGTATCATCTTCATACTTACCCTAATTCATTCGTTCCGAACATGGTCCATCCTTGTAACTCCAAGCTTTCACCTTAACATTTTCATTTCCACTGCATTCTGCTCCTGTCTCTTCCTCAGTGCCCAACATTCAGAGCCATGCAAAACGGCAGGTCTATTTACGGTTTTGTAGATCTTACTTTTCAGTTTGATAGGCATTCTCCTATCTCAAATCACTCCACTAACTTCATTCCATTTAGTTCATGCTTTTCCTGTGGCTTTTGTCTATTCTTTGTATCTGTACTCAGTTTCTTTCACAAGATGTTGCATTCTACATCAATTCTAAGCAATATAACTCAACCAACAATATATAAATAAAATGCATGGTCACTAACATTTTAACAACCATTTGCTACAAAAGACCATGCCTGAAATTAAAGTTCCAGTGTGGTCCCAGAGAACTAGCAAAAAAAGCTATGTATAACACCTCGGCTCCAATATTAAATAAATCTAAACTAAAATAAGGCTAAGTTAGCATAACGCAATAGAATTCACTGATCTCAATTGGCTACAATCAAAGTTGGTATTGATTTAAAAACTCTTCTGCATATAAATAGAGCTTTTTGACCAGAGAAGAGATTCTTACATACATTATTCCCAGCAAAAAAAATAAAAATAAAAAAAATCTGAAATTATCTGAAGCTGCAGCTTTCCCCTCCCCCTCTCCACTTCTGTTTTCACATCAACTCAATGAAGGCTTAGCATTCTGTCATTTTGATTGCAAGATCTGGAGTTCTTTCCCTTGTGGTATATAATGGGCTCGCCTCCTCAGAAACTTAAATGTTTTGTCGGCTACTTTGAAAAGATTACAACACACTTTCCTACAATAATAAAGTACTATATCCATAATCCACCTTCATTAAAGTCTTCTGGCTGAAATGATGCCCAGGTCTTGATGACTTGCAGTCATTAGAAAAGCCAACCAAATTCTCTGCAAGAACATGGCTGGTCCAACTAAATTCCACTTTTCATTACTACATTGTGCCCTTTAGATTTCACTGATTGTGGTATTATTCTTCACTTCCAGCCCTCAACTATTGTGTGATGTTGCTGCATATAAAACAGTAAACATGCTCCACAGGAGACTACAATTCACTGGCCAGTGAAGTAATTTTTGACTCAATGACTTTAGGATCCTACAGGATAATACTAACATGTACAAACATGGTAAATGTACACATGCCACTAGTCCTACTACAAATCAAGAACTTAGTAAAAAGCTAAGATTTCTCTTAGTTCTGGAACTAACTCATGGAAAACTGATTAATTATTATGTTTCACCAATGGCTTCTAAAGACAAAGAAGCAGCACATATCATAGCACTGAATGATTAAAGTATTAATTAAGATGTCAGCTTATTAGTGCTGACTATATTATCTATGCACATTCTGTATGTATCCATATTATTCTGAAAAATGTCATTATTTTTGCATTGTATAGTGTACAAAGTTTCAACACTTAAATGTAACATTCAAACATAGCATTTGATTACTGGTATCTAAAACATTGAATAACTTTATATGTTCCATGCTGACTCCACCAGTCATCGTAATAATAATATTCATGTATTTGAGCAACTTCCTTAATGAAATGTAATACAACAGATATGGGCAATTTATGAAAAAAAATTCCATTTGTTTTGGAAAAATATACATCCCCAAAAGAGGAACTGTTATCCTAGTGGCTTTAGATGATGTTTGAAAAATGAGAACTCCAGTGTCATAATGAAAACCAAACACACTGAAAAGGCAGTCCAACTTCTTTCAATTAGTAGACAATACAGCCAAACTCATTGGTCATTTCTCTGTGTGCCTCCCACTAATATACTGTTTTCAGAAGAATTGCTACAAAATAAGTGAAAGAAAAACTGAAAGGAAAACTCTTAGTTAAGTATAAGAGTCATGATTGCTAACAGGAAGACTCAATTAATAGAGTGTACATTCTACAAATAGTATTCATTAGGGCAGAAATGTAATATGCCACATGGAACCTCTTAGAACTGTTTATTTTCAAGTCATTTAAATTATTAATTGGTAATAAAGTCAAGTTTGAGAAGGAGTTTTTGTCTACACTTTATAAACAATGTGCAAAATAAAATAATCTGGAGTTGAAAAACCACTGAAGCTACACTAATGGCGATAGGGTACATGTGGGTGGAAGCAGTTTGGGATAGAGAAGAACTGATCCACACAAAAATACTGATTTGGTTTCTTTTGGGCTCAAAGTGTGGCATGATGAGTGTTGCTACAGGAAATATAGAAAGCTAATGTGCTAGCTGTTTGTTTGGGGCATGAAGCCAATGGGAGTATCTCTATACTATTCAGTGGAAGTTGGACTGGACTCAGTGCAGATACAGAAAGCTTTCGGCTTTATTGAGAAGTGTGGATAATGCTCAGCAGCATGAGCAAACCCACACTCCCACAATGGACTCGTCACTGATGAAAGTGGAATTCATGATGGACAGAAATAGGGTGTGTGTGCTTAAATGCTATCTACTGGGGCAAATGATGTCCACTGTTTTAGAATAAAGTAATGTAGGTACCACATGGTACTATGCAAGGTCGCAAACCTAAGTTCAAATACAGACATCGACATTTATCTTGTAAAATCAGCTATTGATCATGAATTCCCAACCACAGTGGTGGTTCTAGAAGGAATCTTGCCTAGGATGTGACATTGCAGAAGTTACCTAAAGTGTTGTACCAAGTAGAATAGCTAGTCTGCCGAAAAACTTTTGGAGTGATAGTTCTCTATAGGGATAGGGTGACAAAAAAGTAAACAAATGAAAGATCAAATACAAAAGGAATTTACGTGAAATTTCTTTGCATCAAGTATCTAATTGAACTTTTTTGGCACTCCTATAATTTACAAATGGCCTGATAATTATTGCATTGCATGTTACTCAAAATTAAACAAAGTACATGTGCCTGTGGTGAAACCCATTAAGTCATATCTGGACTAGAGGGAAATTATTTATAGTTAAGTTACATACTATGTAGCTGAAAATGCATCTATGATGGAATAGCTGACAAACTCAACTACAGGACATCAGCATAAATGGTGCCACTATAATTCATTTACTTACTCGGGTGCCAATTTTATCCTAACAAACATTAATAATGGAGTGAAAGTTGGGGAAAACCAGGTCTCATCAAGGCTTTTCAAGGCTGCTTGAAAAACACTACGAGAGATCTTTTTCTCTGTTTTGGGCCAGATTCTTCCTTGTTAGTGCAGGGAACTTTATGTTCCTCTACTAGCTGTTCTTGAAAAAGGGAGATTCACCCAGGGAAAGGCAAGTGGTTGTACTATGACAAGTATTCCTTGATTGTTACCACCAGCGATTTGTGGGTTAGAAAACGGAACAGCTTTAATTTTCATCCAAGACTCCATAGGAGTCTCATTATTCATGGTGTACACTGGGAATATCCTCAGTCAGCCAGTCCCCAGACTCAAGCTTCCTTCCTGGTTAAGACCACTCACTTTTTAGTTGTGTTGCCTAACACAGGGACCCTGGCAAATCAGAGATGGCAGATGCTTTCCCTTGTATATTAGTTCCCCAAGGCCTTCCTGTCTTCCGCCATATTCCTGAGCTGATTCTATCCCTCCCTATAATCCTAAACTGATTATATCCCATACCACTAAAATAAAGTCTTCATGCTCTAAGGAAGGCATTTTAAAACCTGAGCCTAAAAAATAAGTAACACTCATTCTGAATGAACATTCCCTGTCAGGGACTGACATACAGTCCTTAGGAGAAACACATCCATTACACACACCAAGGAATTACACTTCATAACCAATCAAGGATTATTTACTAACTATACTGAATGGACAAAACACTTCTTTCTAGTTCCCATGCAGAGAGAATGGTATTGGTGTCTAGTTTCTTCCAATATTTATTTAATGAGGCTATTATAGTCACATTAAAGGCTACAATGATGCATATCTGTTGGTTTACCTCTTTGTTCTAGCACATGGTGGCCTGAAATTCAACATGGGCAAAGTACCATCTGATCAAAAAGTGTTCCAAATGTTGGAAGTCACCTGTTTATTACTAACATTTATCACCTGACAGCTATGGATGTCTCTTTCTTTGCCAGAGCCCTCCATGTTCCTGATATATGTTACTTTCCACATGG
Source organism: Terrapene triunguis (assembly GCF_002925995.2). Lineage (NCBI taxonomy): Eukaryota > Metazoa > Chordata > Testudines > Emydidae > Terrapene > Terrapene triunguis. The sequence goes on along the minus strand of NW_020665189.1, from coordinate 11,320,787 downwards.
CAAACACAGATGGTGTCTTTTCCCTTAGAATTAGGAGGTTACCCTTGCCACACTCTATTTAGCTTTGGTCACTCTATATTTTAAGTACATTGTACTTCTAACTTGGTTTCAGGAACCACAGCTGATCCAGATGTTTGTGCTGCATAAACTTTATATATAGAGTGCTTTGCTCCAGAAATTCTTTATAAGCCAATAATGAGGCATTAAGCTCCCAGGCACACCAAACACATACCCTGACAAAGTAACTGAGCAATACAATATTGTGTTTGATGCTTTCTGTGAAATTACAGATGTGCTATTTCAAGTCCAATATGGGGATTAACTATTAGAAGTAGAGGCAGACGCTCCAGGTTCATCTTGGCTTTTGCTTTAATACAAATAATTTACTACAGTGGGAAGAGCAAACTCTCCTTGCTAGCATCTAATTTCTTTGCTTTTCAGATGAGCCAACTACGTGAAAGAACCCTAAATAAAGAAATCTGCCAAGCAACTGATGAAACCCTAAAGTATTAGGACACCGGGTCCCAAGATACCCTGTGAGAACCTTTTTTCCTCCTTTATATTCAAGAAACTAAATATCGTTTTCTTGACACTTCCACTCTATGATGGTTATTTTCTATCCCTCAGCCTTTCTAACAAAATGGTTAGAAAGTTGTGTCTAAGTACAGGTTACAGACAGAAAAACTGGGTGGCAAAACTCTAAGGAACATTTTTTTATCATGTAACTAAAAAGTGCACACTTCACAGCCAACTAGGTGGGGGGTCAATCTTATCACACCCACTGGTTTTGTTTTTTAGATGGGGGAAAGTATTTCCAGAAATATGTATTCAACCCCCCCCCCCCAAAAAAAAAACTGTATTGGAAATAATAAAAATCCTATTGACTAAAAACCAAAGTATTAATATTGCATCTTTACATGTATGGAAATGTATAAGTTTTATGGTAAGGTTCACGACATACAAAGATGTAATATCAATGCATTGCTTTAGACTACGAAGACTGGGTCCATAGTAATTTTCTATATTATATAAAATAATAGAAGGTTCATGTGTTTAAAGGGTCCAATTCTCTCAGGGGAAATCTTCCTAACAATGATTCAGAACTATTCAGATTTTCTCAACAGGTAACAAGGTGCAAATAAGCAACTTTGTAATAACTCTACATTTTTGAGGTTCTGTAGAGATCCTTATACAAAGGCAGAGAACTAAAGAATGGCTTCCTGACCCCAGCAAGGGATCTGGATTTCAATTCACTTGGTACTCAAGTAAACAAAATGTCACTGAGAATGTAAGTTCTGAACACTGAAGAACAGTAGTCCTGCAGTGATTTTCAACAGCTAAGCATCCCTCAGTAGGGGCCCAATTTAAATACGATTGAAAACTGAGCAAAAAACTCCATAGACTTTGATGGAAGATGAACCGGCCCTTAAAGCATTCCTATCTCACATTATTTTTCAAGTTCCAGAGCACCACATGCAAGTTCCCTCGTTTTCCCTAGAAATTAAGGGCTTGTCTTCACAGTGTGGGAGTGCAAAAGAGAGGGCTGTGAATTCTAATGCGCACCAGTATGTTGCCTTCTACCTGACCTATGTATACCCTGTTGGTGCACACAAGAAGTTCCTTACTGTGCATTTACATAGCCCTGTTTCAAGCAGTACTTCGTTAACATGCATGAGGGAACTTCTAGTGCGTACCAGCATGATCCACATAAGTCAGTTAGTGTGCAACATACTGGTACACATTAGAATTCACACCCCACTTATGCGCCCAGTAGATAAACTGTGTAGACAAATCCTAAGTGTTCTTATCATGTAAACTTCCTTTTATTTTACCAAATACTAATTTTTAATCTTTTTGAGAGCAAATAAATGAAGGGCTTTTCTACATGAACATTCCATTCAAGGCAAGTTAGGGTGTGAATCTATCCCACACTAGCCTGCCACAGAAGAACTGTTAATGTGCATCAGCTGGGTCCACATGGACAGTTCCTCCATGGAAGGCTTGTGTGGGATAGATTCACACCCTAGCTTGTCACAAAGTAAATGTTCATGTAGACACGATCAAAACTGTATAAATGTGTAGTTCAGTTCTCTGCTGTGTAATTTACTCCTCGGAGAGCAGAAGATATAAAGAACTATACTGCTAGACTACTAATATGTAGCAAGAAGCCAAGTGAATATAGGGTAACTCTCAAAATATATATAGATTACTCAACACAGCATTGTGAAAAGTCAAGGGGGGAAACTAAAATAAGAGATTTTGACACAAAGGACGGATGGTTGCAAAGACCAATTGTCAAGCTAATAATTGTACACCTTTATAGAACATTGCATACATATTCTAACAACATAATCTAGTAGGTTACGGATTATACACCCCGTTCCATGCAATGTTTTGTTCATGCACATCAGCGTAACGTGCCAAGTGTAATAATCTTTACCCAACACATATGTGCGAGAACACTCAAAAGTAACATTGAAATTCTTTGATAATTATCATTTTTCTACTTGTTGTACCCTTTTTTTGGTTCTTGGCTTCATCTACTTTCCCAAATTAAGTGCACAGTCAGCCAAGTCTAGACACTACTCTAAGTCTAATTCCAGTCATGATACTGAAAAGCTGTCCCACAGCTATGCCCTGGCTGGCTTGCTTCTTTTGGTAGCAGCATGGTGCTGCAGCCCATCCTACCAAAGATCAACTTTCTGTTTGCACAAACTATCCTCTTCCCAAACCAAAGTCAAATGAACTTGAAGGCAGCATCTACGGGACAAGCCATAGGCAGAAGGCACAGCTTTAAAAGATTAGGAGAAGCCATTGTTTTCATGTCCGACATGTTTTTATAATACAGACCATGTCTATCCTTGTCATTTCAATTTCATCATTATGCCAGTTTTTCAACAGTCACTCGACCCTTTCCCACACCACAGTTTTAAAGGCTCATAAACATTATCTTATTTAGGGAGATCCAACATTTTAAAACAGATGTGAACCTCCCTCCTGCCAAGAACCTACACACAGTGTGATTCAGTAGGATGTGGATGCTGTAATGCACAGAAGACAAGGCATTTTAAAATTTACAAAACCTTGTGATCAACTCTCTGAAGGCTTATTTTTTGTTCCCCCCAAGAAACCTGCCCAAGGGTTTCTGTATTGGCGTGACAATAATTGAGAAAAATGACCTGTTTAGGGACACTTTTGCATATAGAAAATCAGACATGATAGTCATATGATTAATGTAAAAGGGAGAGAGATAACATTTTAGAACAGTTGAATTTTAGCCCTTTGCCTGCTAATGTGGCAGCACAGGACTAAGGCAATTTATCTTCCACTGGAAGCAGAAATGACATCACCTGTGGAGGCTGACAACAGGTAAGATTGAAGGGAAAATTCAGCCCACGTTTCACCAATATCTTCACTGGGGCATAGCTTGATGGTTTGTGTTTAATGACCATGAGTGCTTTTTCTATTAGTTAGTTTCTTCTGGGCGGGAAGCCATTTGAGTTTCCTGCTACCCCCTTTCTCTCCTTGAGGTTTTGGTTTTTGCGTGCTTTTGTTTTGTGCTGTACATCCTGGAATACAGAAGGCTTTTGGGTTAGGAAGACATTTTTCCCACAGTGCAAACGTGGCCCATCCAGCATGGGTATTTTTGATTACCTTCAGACACTAGAAGCTCTGTTTTCTTACATTTCAGATAAAACTTTTATGTAGCAACCTTTGTGGGAGTATTTCATGGTGATTCAAGTTTGCAAGGCCCAGCTGCCAAGATGACAGCTTAATTACTGAGGCAATCTGAGGGCTTCACATAATAAACTGGGCAGGGATATGGATCTTAAAGGATTCATGCATCCTGAGATGCTCCTTCATGGCCTAGGAGTGGCAAGGGAATGTGTTTGCATGCCAAATCCCTTGTGACTGGATTACCTCCCCTCTAATGGCTTAAGCCATCTAAAACTGTTTTGTAGTAATTGCAACCACAACTGAAACCTAAGAGGAAGGAGATAAAATTATATTGTTGCTTCCACGGTATCTCTAGAGGATGGTCACAGACAATACAAAACAATGACACATCAAGGGAAGTCTGACCAACCTGTCAGTTGCATATTTTCAACTCCCAGTGACTGCAATGGGAGCTCTAGTCAAGTGATGGTAAGATCAGGCCCCAAGTGTTTGGAAAACTAACCTACAACAAACACACACAAGGTAAACATCAATTTCCACAGTTTTTAGATCACATTGTTTTGAAATTAAAATGGTACTACAAGCACTGCTGTTGGCCAGTAGATGGCAGCTATTTCTGCAGCCTCTAAGGCCTGGTCTACACTAGGAGGTTATGTCGAATTTAGCAGTGTTAAATCGAATTAACCCTGCACCCGTCCACACAACGAAGCTATTTAGTTCGACATAGAGGTCTCTTTAAATCGATTTCTGTACTCTGCGCCGACGAGGAGAGTAGCGCTAAATTCGACATGGCCATGTCGAATTAGGGTAGGTGTGGATGGAATTCGACGCTAATAGCTCCGGGAGCTATCCCACAGTGCACCACTCTGTTGACGCTCTGGACAGCAGTCCGAGTTCGGATGCTCTGACCAGCCACACAGGAAAAGCCCTGGGAAAATTTGAATTCCTTTTCCTGTCTGGCCAGTTTGAATCTCATTTCCTGTTTGGACATCGTGGCGAGCTCAGCAGCACTGGCAACGATGCACAGCTCTCCAGCAGAGGTGACCATGCAATCGCAGAATAGAAAGAGGGCCCCAGCATGGACTGATCGGGAAGTCTTGGATCTGATCGCTGTGTGGGGCGATGAGTCCGTGCTTTCGGAGCTGCGATCGAAAAAACGGAATGCGAAGATCTAGGAGAAGATCTCCAAAGCCATGACGGAGAGAGGATACAGCCGGGATGCAACGCAGTGCCGCGTGAAACTCAAGGACCTGAGACAAGGCTACCAGAAGACCAAAACGGCAAACGGACGCTCCGGATCCCAGCCCCAGACATGCCGTTTCTACGAGGCACTGCATTCCATTCTAGGTGCGGCCGCCACCACTACCCCACCACTGACCATGGACTCTGACGATGGGGTATTGTCGACGGCCGTTTCCTCGGAGATGTTCGCGGACGGGGAAGATGAGGAAGGAGATGAGGAGGACGAGACAGTCGACAGCGCATACAATGCTGATTTCCCCGACAGCCAGGATCTCTTCATCACCCTCATGGAGATCCCTTACCAACCCTCCCAACGCGTTAACCCTGACCCTGACCCTGAATCAGGGGAAGGATCAGTTGGTAAGTGTTTTAAACATGTAAACATTTATTTTGATCAGAACAGGAATGGAATATTAACAATGGGTTTTTCATGATTACTTTGCCCTAGGCGCTTTACTTTTTAGTCCTTGCCAGTGCAACTACTGCAAAAGTATCTCAAAATGTCCGGTTTTGCATGATTACTTTGCCCTAGGCGGGACAGGGGCAGCATACAGGGATCTTTCCCGGGGACAGCCGCGAGGGGGGAGGGACAGGGGCAGAGTTCATGCTGGCCGGATTGCCGGCAGCAGGAACTGGCCAACGCTAGGGGCATTGCTTTGAACGTGAAGGAGGGCACTGCTATAAATTAAGCTCTCAGCAGCCAAAAGTCTATGGCTTACCATGTCCGCCTACTACCCGAATTCCGCTGTCCTGCCCCGCTTGTGTGATCTGTACTCCAAGACCCCAGGCACTGAATGGGAAGTCCGAAAATTCGACCTTGTCCTGAGTGCGCATGTGATAGGTGCTGTGCATGGTCTTGTTCACAGAGAAAGACTATGTTCATTGTTCACAAACATGTATCTTTGTGAGGAATTCACTCCCTTTTTCCCATTCCACAGCTGCGACTGTCTCCCGACTGACCCCGGCATCCCCCTACCAGAGGCTGGCGCAGATTAGGCGCCGAAAGAGAAGGACACAGGACGAGATGTTCTCCGAACTTATGGGCTGCTCCCGAGCCGAGGCGGCACAGCAGACCCAGTGGAGGGAGAACATGTCGCAATACCAGCGATCACTCAGTGAACGGGAGGACAGGTGGCGGCAGGAAGACCAGCAGGCGACTCAAACGCTGCTTGGACTAATGAGGGAGCAAACGGACACGCTCCGGCGCCTTGTAGATGTTCTGCAGGACCGGAGGCAGGAGGACAGAGCCCCGCTGCAGTCTATCTCTAACCGCCCTCCCCCGCCACAAAGTCCCATCCCCCCCTCACCCAAAGTCCCAAGAAGGAGGGGCGGCAGGGGCCGTGAAAACAGTCACTCCACCCCTGCAGACTGCTCAAGTACCAGACGGCTCTCATTCCCAAAGTTTTGATAAGTCCTTTCCTTCACTCCAAAAGCACCTCACCCAAGCCCTCGTCCCAGTGTCATCCCCTAACTGTGTAGTTGTTAATAAAAAATATGTTTCTGTTAATTACTGTTTCCGTCAGGTTCTTTTAGAGGAGAGTGTGTTTGAAGGGTGGAAGGGAGTTGGTAATTGGAGAGGACAGTCACCTTTACCAGGGTACAGACACGGGAGCAGGTTCAGCAGCAGGTCACACACACATTGCAGTCACTAGGCACCCTGGTCAGTCTGGGAGGTGGTTTTCATGTTCGGTGTGGGGGGGCTATGTGAATTTGTGGCGGGGGAGGGTGGTTACAGATCTTATGCAGCGGTCCTTAGCCTGGATGACAGAGCCACACAGCAGGGGATCTGTAACCGTCCTCCCCCGCCACAAAGTCACATAGCCCCCACACACAGAGTTCCGAAAAGGAGAGGTGGCAGGCTCCGTTGAAACAACCAGTCCACCACTGCGGACCGCTCTAGGAGCAGGAGCCTGTCATTCCTCGAATTTAGAAGCGTCCTTTCCATCACTACACCCGCTCCCCACCACAGTCTGCGTCCCAGTTTCAACTCTTTACCATGAAACCCTTAATAAAGAAAACGGTGTTAATGAATAAAGTTCCATTTATTTTATTTTTAAAGGTGTGTTGGAAGGGGGGCAACGGGGTGAAGGGGGTATGTAACTGGAGAGGATAGTCAACATTAAGTGGGTAAAGAAACGGGGGCAGGTTCAGCTTCTCTTTAAACAAACTTAATAGTCACAGGTTACCCTGCTCACTGAGGAACCTAGCTTTCAAAGCCTCCCGGATGCACAGCGCGTCCCGCTGGGCTCTTCTAATCACCTGGCTGTCTGGCTGGGCGTAATCAGCAGCCAGGCGATGTGCCTCAACCTCCCACCCCACCATAAACGTCTCCCCCTTGCTCTCACAAAGATTGTGGAGCACACAGCAAGCTGCAATAACAATGGGGATATTGGTTTCGCTGAGATCACAGCGAGTCAGTAAGCTTCTCCATCTCCCCTTGAGATGTCCAAAAGCACACTCCACCACCATTCTGCACTTGCTCAGCCAGTAGTTGAAGAGTTCTTTTTCACTGTCCAGGGCGCCTGTATAGGGCTTCATGAGCCAGGGCATTAGCGGGTAGGCTGGGTCCCCGAGGATCACTATAGGCATCTCCACATCCCCAACAGTTATTTTGTGGTCCGGGAAGTAAATACCTTCCTGCAGCCGTCTAAACAGACCAGAGTTCCTGAAAACACGAGCGTCATGAACCTTGCCCGGCCATCCAACGTTGATGTTGGTAAAACGTCCCCTATGGTCCACCAGTGCTTGCACATACAAGACCCTAGGCATGTTCTCAGGGCAGCTAGCCCCTCCTGCTGCTCACACCAACATGGCTATACTCGATTTTTAGTGCATTAGCTTGATTAGAATAGCATCAGGTATGTCTCCTTGAGCTGGGAATCAGACTCCCACCACGCAGCACAAACATACCTTCTGTGTCATAAACCCTATGCTGTTATCATCTAATGGAAAATCTTTCTTAGCGAAACTGCTTTCAAAGTAAGAGGATATGAATTATATTTTCGCTGATGCCAAAACAGTCAAGTAACCATGATATGAAGCATAAGTAACAATCATCAAGTTATAGATTGGTTTGAGCATTTCACAGAATTGAAGAAAGCAGCAATGTTGGAGGAGAAAGTTTATGTTAGCACCCCCCACCAAAATAAAGCCATAAGCAACTGGGTCTTGAACATTTTGTTTTATTTGCAAGAGTTCAAAACTTAATTCCACAGCAGTCCTCTGAAGTAGGCAGCTGTATGTGATGCTGTACGGTATACTCCTAATTATCTGAATAGCATGGGGGACGTGGATTTTAATTGGATAAACAGGAGTTGAGATAATCAAGAGGGCAGTAGAGACAGAGGCAGAGCAGGGAGCCCTCTGCAGCTCTGCTGTCATGGTCCCGCTCGCTCACTCCTATGACAGCAGAGTTGCAGAGGGCTCGCTGAGCTGCCCCAGGAGGCATTCAGTAGCAAAATGGTCTTCCTCACTGCCAGCGGTCTCTGCTCTATTATCCAAACTTCAGCATTTTTCCAGATCCGTTCCCGGTCCCCCATGCTGGGCCAGGATTTGGATAATTCAGAGGTTTCGATAATAAGGTTTCAGAAAATTGGGAGTATACTCTACTTGCTAGCTGCATTAATTGCTTATTTAAAAGCAAAGTAAACACCAATATAAAAAAATATGTATATAACAAGCTCAGCGTGCACGTTGGGACCTGCCTTGGGCAACGTTTTCAAATTTTCCTGAAAACTTGCATTTTGTTCTTTGGACCAAAGCCATTTCTCCTTCTGCTGGCTCTGCCCCCTCTGGGCCACGCACCACTCAGCTGAATAGCTGTGAGGTTGCCACTTGCAGGCAAGGAGGAGGGGGGGTTTACTGGATCACATTTTGTATTTGGAGGACTTGTTTTCCACATTCTCTCCTTCTTAGTCAAGTTCATAGAAATTCCACTCAAACTCTGTGTAAGTGCTGTATTGAGATCAAAAGTTCACTAACAGATCCAAGGGTTTCCCTACCAACCAAAAGGGGGAGTGGGGGGAGAGGAATAAATGCTTGCATGGAGCAAATTAGCCAATGAGTTTGCCTAAGCTTGCTCATATTCCTCTAGGGACCTATGAAGACCGATCTCTGAATAGGGCTGGCATATACATACAATCACAGCTTAGATCCTGTGGAATGCCCCTTCAACTATAACAAAAATTCTTTTGAAATTCTTTCTCAGAGCTATGGAGAGGACCAGAAATAAAATTCACATTACTGTACGTTTCAAACAGAGAGAAAGGAGAGGTTGTTTCGGAGGGCAGGGGGGGATGGGGGAAGCAAAATTTCTCTTTGCTTTGTCCCATATCTAAGCAAACTAGTTTGACCCTACCAGTTGCTTTTATCATCTCAAGTGAAGGTTAATAGAATGCAAATCAATGCAGGAAAGCTAGCGTTAGCTGAACTGATTCATGTGTTATTTTTATTGGTGTAGTTACAAGCTGTGATGTTTCACACCTTGAAGAAGAATAGGAGATGGGATGAGGGAAGAGGTATCATCTTTTGGTCACTGGTGGGTGGCATTTTGGCACAAAGCAGGGGTGGCTATAAGTACCACACATGTGATGTGAAATTATGATTGTTAAAATCTACATCCTATATAGGTGAGGACATTACAGGATAGCAGTCTTTCAAAACTAACGTACAGGTTTCCTTCTAACCCCCATATGGACTGAGGAAATTGGAGAACTAGAAAAAAAGAAAAAAAGAAACCTAGATTACATTTCTTAAGAGGTATCAAACTAAAGTTCTGTTAAACTGTAACAGTAGGTTGCATAGATGTGTACAATTCTAATATTCAGCTATATGTTTAGCTTCAAACAGTGGCTTTATAACATCACATGTTAATTCAAGTTCTGCATTATAGCACTCTGAATGACAGAAATTAGCTTGAAGGCAAGTTGGCTTGTAATATGAAAAAGCTTTCATTAATCCCTAATTAAATATTTCTGCACTCATAAGAAGTTAAGCATACAAATAAGAAATACAATGAAAACAAAAATTTTCCAGGAACCCAGAGATCAGCAAATGAATCTCAAGAGACTCTAGTTTCTAATTTCACCTTTTTATTGTTCTAACTTTTCCTCCAGTCAGATGCTCCTGAATGTTTTGATGAACAGCCCAGTTATTTTTGAATAATTTAAAAAGAAATCCAGGGATACACCAGCACATACTGTGAATTTGAAAAAAGATCCCAGATGCAGACTTCCACATACACTACTAGTTCTGCAGAACCACAATTAAGGAAAGATTAATTCAAAACAGCAGTAAGTGTCGCTGTTACCTGCCTTAGTCAGTAGCTTGATAAGCTATAACATTATGATTTAAATTAATAGATATAAAAACAGAAAGCAAAACAGAACATAGCAGATCAGCATGCCAACCTCTCTTTTCCAGTTTTTATCCTGCCTCTGTTTTACCAGTGCAAACAAGCTATGTTATTAACATCACAAACAAAATTCCCCTCCACTGAAAGAGCCTGGGAAAAAACAACCTAATGCATAAGTTATAAAGAAGACATACTTTACATTTTAACCTGGTTAGTATTCTAAATTGTTACATTACATAAAAGAAACTTACAAAAATTATTGAATTGAATTGGCAGAATAGAGTGTCACTGGTATAAAAAGAACACTTTTGTATTTTAAAAATAAAGCCAGGCAGAATATGTGATACCTTTGCAGTCTGTAGCTTCAGTCTAGTATCTTATTTTCCAGTTTTACTCGCATTTTCTCCTTAAAAATATTGTAGTGAATGATGCTGGGGTTCATACTGCAGCCTTTATTACCTGGTAAAGCAGTTCATGGTTGCTTTCTTGTGTCACTCATGCTGTTACAAAAAGTAAGCAGACATAATGGTGGTAGCCATGCAGTGATGTCCAGGCTACAGAAACAATTAAAGTAATTTACCTGTGTTTCCACAGAATTAAGAGGTCTGACACTTCAAAATTAATTGAATTGAAACCAGTTGATGGTTTCATTAAGAGTATGCATTGTAAGAGTTGGTTCTCCAAAAATGGGGGTTTACTGAAAATATTGTTTTCCACGGATACCGTCATTTTTTCCTCATTTTTTTAAAGGGAATTTTTAAAACAAAATATAAATGTTAATTTCATTTTAAACTGACATTTTTCTTAGTTTTGTTTTGGTTTTAGAAAACTTGATTTTTTTTTAAAAAAAAATCATATTTTCCCCCGTATTCTCTATTTTTCTTTTTGTTACTGAATGTAATATAATGAACGTTCTTTAGCTTTTTTTTTTTTCCCCCTCTCTAATTTTTCTAAATTTCTCCAGCTTTGGAATGGCTACAGAATAGAAAAAAAACAAAAAGAAAAACCTTTGCCACTCTAACATTTCAAAAGTTGGAGAAAGTGCAGCATTAGAAGGAAAAAGGTAAAGTGGGAGGTGAAAGAAAAAAATGAAAATGAAATGAAGATATCATTCATTTTATTGCACATAGTGGCAAAAAGGGGGAAAGGGGGAAACTAAAATCCACAATATACACATTCTAAAAACTATTTTTTTTTAATTAATTAGAAAAATGGGGGGAGTTCCATTTAGAATCCAGTGAAATGGATACCACATCCATTTTTTGTGATATATTTTTATCCATTTTTTACCAGCTGTAGCATAGACCCATGAAGCTCATTCCAGATAGCTTATATATACACACACATACACACACATACACACACACACAATCTTTAAAAAAATCAGTAGTTGGCACACAAACCACTTTTTATTAATAAGTGGTGAAAATACGCATTTGTGAAGTAACATCTGGATGGATCATTAGATTATGTTTTCCTTTCACTTTGCAACGTATCTTCAAGAAACTACACTTTGCGCTGGGAGGAAGCAAGCAACACACTACAGAGACCAAAGGAATAGTTCCTTTAAAAGGGATACATTTATTCCCACATCACTACCCCAATCCATTATACTCTGAGTATTCAGAGTAATGTGCATCTCTCTCTGACCATAATACTCTCTTAATTAAATACTGAATCTGATTACTCAAAATTATTGCATCATCATTGCCAGATTCGAGCTCTGTATAATTTCACACACAGTTAAATCCCAGAAATAGCCAGTAGGTGGCTCTACACTACAATTCCCCCCCATTTAATAAAGCTCACAGAACTCCCCATGTTTAAAAGTTCTGCTTATATTAACATATGAGAAAGTCTTTTAACTAAATTGAGATTATGCTCTATGTCTAATCATTAAGACTTGTTAAATCCAATTTAACAGGGAAAGCTAAAGCTGGATATCCATACTGATTAGCCTGAGTAGGAAGAGGTTCTTTCAGAGAATTTTAGACTTTAACTGGAAAACATGTATTACGTGAGTTTATCCTCCAGTGTTTATTTAGAATTGTTCCCTGAATCCTCTAGTACTTTTTCCAGTATAATTTTAATATGTTTAATATGTACTGGAGCTTTCATGCACACAACCCACTCTCTTGTCAACAAAACATAGGGCCAAATTGAAAGTATGGACTAAGCTCCCCCAAACTTAGATATGTTCCAAGGCACCACACCTGAATCAAGTGATTTCATTGCCCAATCTCTCTAAGGAACAAGGTGCCAGGTTGTAGACCACCATCCCAGGAAGTAGTAGCCCAACAATCGTGACTGATGATGCTTGAAAGTGCAGCTTGAGTACACACTTCAACATACCCAATAAGATTCCAGAAGCACAGTGGTAGCCACCGTTGAAGTCTTCAGAAATGGCTTATCAAGCAACTCACATTTCCCTGCTATTCCCTATGGGAGATGTATGTGTAGTATATATTAATGCTGCTGAGCTGATCAGTTTTCTATGGCTTAACAGAATATTATTCCAATACACCTGCGCTGCTCTTTATATTTCTGAAGTAACTAGAGATGAGCTTGAATTGTAACTTCAGGAAGGTGTAAGTTAAAATACATCACCACTTACTTTAACTCAAAAGTTCTTAAGAGTCCTGAAGTGCAAGTAGCATCAAATTAGACTCATAAGATATATTTACATTAGGGACATTTTTGCTAAATTTTCCTATTTTTGCTACTACCAGTGGTAGTAACAGCGACCACTAGTGTACACACAATGCTAAGGAGGCCACTGCTGTTTTAAGCACTACGTTGTGTCGACCTATTCTGAGCAGGATTAGGTGACAACATACTTTAAACATCCCGACTGCCTGAAGCCCTGTCTACACCGTCTGAAAAAGTGCTAGCAACAGTGGGACATTTTAGCAAAAATGTTTTAGGAGAGACACAACCTTACACTCTCCCCACCCCCAATCAATAAGTGGGTGTAGGTAGCTCCAAGGGAGACAAAGTCAAACTAAAGGATACAAGTTATTCCCAAAGTGGTGCCTAGAAGCAAATTTTTCCATTCTGGTTTCATTACAGTAACAGTCTTCTCACTCTGACTAAACTATGCAGTGTGGTTGCTCCTTAAACAAGACGTCCAATTATAAATAAAGCAATACGAAGAGAAAAAGTGTTAGTAAGTGGTTCCACTCACCACTATAGCCCCCCTTGGCATCAGGTTGTGGTGTTGCAGGGATTCTCATCTCCAATGCCCACTCTAACATCCATTTCTTTGGCCTGCGATGGGCTGTCTCTCTTTATATCTTTCACAGCCTAGCCCCTCCCGGCTAGCTCAGCCCTCTTTCTAGGGTGACCAGATGTCCCGATTTTATAGGGACAGTCCCGATTTTGGGGTCTTTTTCTTATATAGGCCCCTATTACCCCCCATCCCGATCCCAATTTTTCACATTTGCTGTCTGGTCACCCAACCTCTTTCAGGGTAAAAAAAGTTCTACTAAAGAATCCAAATAAGAGTCCAAACAGATGACCCTTCTGCATACATTGCAGTTCTCTGCTCTACAGCCTTACTCCCAGGCATTGCAGAGTCTCTTCTTTGCCCCTTAGGGCTGACACAGCCTCCGAGGGCATTTTTCCTGTAGGCCCTTCTTAGCAGGGCTCCCCACTGCCTTCCCTCCCCTTCTCTCAGGGACCTCCCCTGCTTCTTAGGGTGCATCTCCACTGCAAAAAAATCAAAAACACAGAGGCAGCGATTCTGAGGGTCTGCGTCTATAGGCTCAGGGTGGCACTACAGCACTAAAAATAGCATTGCAGACATTCCTGCACAGGCTCCGTCTCAGGTTGCCAACTTTCAACTCGCACAAAACCAAACACCCTTGCCCCACCTCCGAGGCCCCACCCCATCTCCCACTCATTCCATCCCTCCCTCCTTCTGACACTCGCTCTCCCCAGCCTCACTCACTCACTCACTCATTTTCACCAGGCTGGCTCAGGGAGCTGGGGTGTGGGAGGGGGTGAGGGCTCCGGCTGGGTGTGTGGGCCCCAGGGTGGGGCCAGATATGAGGAGTTCAGGGTGCGGGAGGGGGCTCCGGGCTGAGGCAGTGGGTTGGGATGCCGGAGGGGATGAGGGCTCTGGGTGGCGGTGCGGGCTCTGGGATGGGGCCGGGAATGAGGGGTTTGGGGTGCAGGAAGGGGCTCTGGGCTGGAGCTGACAGGTTCAAAGTGCAGGATGGGGATCAGGGCTGGGGAAGTGGGTTGGGGCGTGGGAAGGGGTCAGGGGTGCAGGCTCCAGGCAGCACTTACCTCAGGCAGCTCCCGGAAGCAGCGGCATGTCCGGCCTCTGGCTCCTACGCGGAGGCACGGCCAGGCAGCTCTGCATACCACCCCATCTTCAGGCGCCGCCCCCACAGTTTCCATTGGCTGTGGTTCCTGGCCAATGGGCGCTGCGGAGCTGGTGCTTATGGCGAGAGTTGCATGCGGAGCCCCCGATTGCCCCAGCACCTAGGAGCCGGAGGGGGTACATGCCACTGCTTCCGGGAGCCGCAGGGAGCCTGCCTTAGCCCTGCTGCGCTGCTGACCGGACTTTTAACGGCCTGATCAGCAGTGCTGACCGGAGCCACCATGGTCCCTTTTCGACCAGGCTTTCTGGTTGAAAACCAGACACCTAGCAACCCTGGCTCCATCAAGCGGTGAGGGGGCCTCCTAGCCTGAGCTCCAGCCTGAGCAGGAATATCTAGATGACTATTTTTAGTACCGTAAGCATGAGTCTGAGTCTGTAGACTGGGGCTCTGAGACTTGCTGCTGCAAGGTTTTTTTTTTTTTCTTTCCAAGCAGTGTAGACATATCCTTACAGACCCAAATTGCAGGGTGTGCACAGGAACCTACTCTGCTCTCTATAGTTTTCTCCAGCCTGCCTCCGCTCGGCCCTCCTCAGAGAGAGAGAGCTCCCTTTGCTCCTCTCTCCTGGGTCTTCTCTTCCTGAGTTCTCGCTCATTATCTAGTCCTCCCTGACCCTTTCATAGCTGGCATCACTGAATTTAGCCACCTGATCAGGATCAGCTGGGGGATAACTACTTGATCACAGGCAAAGCTGAATCCAACACCCCTTAAAGCCAGCCATCCTGTGACAGTGTTACTGAACATGGTGGAGTTTTTGTCAACACTGCTGAAATTCTAGCAAGTATGGGACAAAGCTATCCAAACTGTTGGGTTTGGGGGGTTTATAGGGCTATAGGCCTGCCATTTGGCTACTAGTTATTTATTTATGTGTGGACAGCAAACACTAATGACAAGAAGGCTGAAAACTAGGTAGAGTGCAGAAAAGAGCTTGATAATCAGCTTTATTGTTCCACCTCTCCCGCTGATGTGTGTTCCCCCAGGTCATAAATGTAGTCAAGTAAATTTGAAACAAACTAAACATCCTGTTGATATAAATCAAGTTGAGTCAAATTAAATCAATCCAATAAAAACTATGGAGTACAAGTGCTCTGTTTATCAATGAGGGATAAGCATGCTTCCAAAGAAATATGTTGCAAGTTATTTTATTCCTGAATGGCTCATCATACAGATTTGGTCATCATATAAAACTTTACATGTTGGTGAAACTTATTTCATTTTATTGTCAACCAAGCTAAGAAAGCACTATGCATTTGCATCTGGTCTTCAAGTCTGTCATTGAACTAGACACCAACTTTCAAAATATCTGACTCTTTTACTATATGAATCTATCTTCCTTCCCCTAACAAGTACCTCCATTAGGTGTTCACCTGATAACTGTTAAATGGGTAAAGACTGAAGTGGATCTTTAGAGACCTGTGTGATGTCACAGTGCCACTTAATGCAAGCACTTGCAATAGGCAACCAGGGACAACTGAAAATAATGCACACTGACAGTCAAGGTATTATGACCATAAATTCCTTAATGGCACTCAGGGGGCATGAAGGCAAACAAAACTCATTCTTTGTGTGATACAATGTCATTTCTCCATTATTACACAATACCTTTTTTTTTTTTTTTTTTTATTAAAGCAAGCCTGAACAAAGGAAGTGGCTTATCCATTTTCATATGGATGAAGTATCTGGTTTTTAGATCAGACAAGTTCAGGACCTACTGGTGTCAGTGCAGAAAAGGGAAGTGACCTGAT
This sequence comes from Terrapene triunguis, assembly GCF_002925995.2. Lineage (NCBI taxonomy): Eukaryota > Metazoa > Chordata > Testudines > Emydidae > Terrapene > Terrapene triunguis. The sequence goes on along the minus strand of NW_020665189.1, from coordinate 11,304,383 downwards.
TTATCATAGCTTTGAGACGCTAATGTTCTTACACTGCCTGAGAAAGTGCAGAGAAAAGTCTTTCTGGTATAGAGGCGTAAAAGAGATGTCTGATGGACACACTGCAGGTTGCTATAAGTTATAAAATGGCATTTCCTCCAAGCACCCAGAGTCACTTACAAAGAGTTAAGTCAAGCTAGACAAACCTTTCAATCCATTTATTAATGCTCCTGCAGTCGCCATTTCAAGGGAAGTGAAGCAATAGCCAATATTGAGCAGAGGAAGTCATTCTATATCCAAAGACATGTAAATTAATGCAAAGTTAAAGTAAAATTAGAGCTAGACTCTTGGGCCCTCTTCAGCTCTTAAAGTAAGTAAATAGAACTAGTCAAGCTCAAGAAGGGGCACAAACCAAGAAACTACAGAAATGTAGGCTTTGTGCAGTCTGGGGCCATAGCCAATGGAGTAGTTACACTGATGCAACTTACCACAACTTAAGTTGTATTGGTACAAGCTGTAGTTTATGGCAGTGCAGCTACATCAGCATAGCTACGCTAGAGATTAAAAACCCTAGTGTGGACAAGGCCCTTAGTCACAAAACTACTTACATCAAACATTTGCTGTACCCTCTTCCCCACACCACTATCTTAAGGAGAATGGTAAAGAGACACCAAAGGAGCACCCGAGATGGTTGAAGGAGAACCAAAAGGATCATGTACCAAAAATGAAGAGGGCATGATTTCAAGGAGGAGGATGTGCCTGAGCATAAGTAGCAGCAGATAGAGGGTTTCTAAAAAAACGCTTAAGTGATTTAGCAGCACGAGTCCTATTGATTTTCAATGGGGATTGTTCTTCTAAGCCACTTTTAGAGGCTTTTGAAAATCCCATCCAAAGGGTAAAGGAGTATGAAGGTGGATTTTTGTCTGGAAGAACGCAGAGACCTTGGTGAGAGCAGCTTCAGCTGAGTGAAGAAGCTGTGTAATAAGTTTGACCGGAGGGGATTCAGATGATGTTGATGAAGAGGAACTGAAGGCAATGCTCTTGGTGAGTTTGAAGCAAATTAACTGAAGTTTGTCTAATTTCCAAAAAAAATTCACACCGTTTGGAAAGAAAGTTTAACAAAGTTTTCAAACAAGCTCTAAAAATGAGTTTAAGTGAAATTTAACATGTTTGTTTGAACAAAGAGTTCTTAGTAGTTTAAGCCCCAAACGTCAGGAATTTTAATTTTAAAAATTAAATCTCATACAAATAGGAATCTTTTCATTTTACTTTAGTTGGCAGGTTTTGGTTGGCTGTTTTTGTTAGTTCAAGGACATTCCCCTGCAGGGTTTGCAGCCCCAACACTGCAGTTTGTAGTTAGTTCCTCATCTAGATTATGAATAATCTAGTTTCACAGTTCAAACTCAATGAAAAAGTGAGCTAACAGCATAGAAGAACTTTTTATGTGTGTAGTTTTTATTCCTTTTAGCAGGTTCTTAGTATTCCCTTCTCACATTTTGCCACGTGCATAAAAACGCATAGAAACATATTTTTGTTAAAGAAAAGGCCTGTAGAAATTAATATGAATGGAAATATTGCATTGTCATATCATTTTCTAAAGAAATGAAGTCTTTTCTATACTTTTTTAAAGACAATCTGAATTTTTTGTTTCTATTAGGGCATTTCAGAAAAACCTATAGAAAGGCCATTAATTTCTCTGAAAATCAATAAGACTTTACCATAGCTTAATGTATAAAGTGAGCATTAATTTATATATTAACATACACTATTCTGTGATCATGAAGAAAAAGAAAGGAAATCAAAAGTTAACTGTAGTTTTATGTCTGGTCTCATGTTCTGTATCTGCGGGAATAGCTTGGTCTGGTTTTAGGCCTGTGATTGCTCTGTCAAATCAATCAAAGAAACTATAAAGATATAAGAGTCAAGCAGCACCAACTGGGGACTTTTTAAGGACTCTTGCCAGACATAACAAGAGTAAATATGAAATGGCTTCATATTCCAAGAATGAATTAATGTTGGGGTTGTGACCGGTAAACACAAAATAGCTAAACAGCCCCTGACTTACTGACTCTGCAGACTATGGAGCCCATATTCTGACTGGAAGGCTTCTTTTATTGATGGTATCACATGCCTTGCTGTCTGGGAGAGGTTTCCCTCTCCCAGGCACCCTGTAACGAATTCTCACTTAAGCAAAACAGTGGTAAATCATCAGCATAATCCGGGAATTATTTATTTTTGCAATGTTAGCAAGATTTCATTTTTTTATCTGCTTCTCATTTTCTCTACATGTGCTAGAGCTATCCTATTACTTTAATGTAACCCTGGCTTCAACTCTGTTACCAGTATGAGAAAAAAGTTTGGAAAATTATGTAAGTTCAGGAAGAACAAACAGAACTCACCTAAAATATTTACCTAGGGCTTCACAAAAAGCCACGTTGTATTTCTTTCCAGTTGGTGCTGCACGGACTGTTGGAAACATCTCTGTTTACTTTTTGTATAAGTAACTTTGCTTGTCACCTTATTCCAGTTAATGGGTGTGTTATCTTTCAACTGTCCTTCATAGTCTGAGATGACCTTCATTTTAGCCACACATTTTTTCTTGGTCCCATACTAATCCAGTTTTCTCACATGGTTGTTATTGTAAATTATTGACAACAGAAGTCAAATCAAGTAATTGAGGTTAGGAAATGCTGTTTATGCTGAAGAAACAATATTTTGGGAGGCTTCGCTGGAGCTTTCTTTTTATGTATACTTTAATTTTAAGTCTTTCTCCCAGATAATTTGAGTCGGGTTGAGACATAAGAAAAAATACTACAAAAATTAGCAAAAGAAAAATTTATACAAAAATGCAGGAGCTAATAAAGATGATATTGGTTTCCCTTACTGATTAAGAAAATAAAAGGGATAAAGATGACATAAATCAGTAAAATGTCACTGTAAAACAGCCTGGTACACATATATCCACAGGATTATTCAGCTTTCCACCATTCTATAAGAGAATAAATCATCCTTATTTGGTACCACACTGCCACAATCTAGAAAGCGCATTTCTCCTTTTTAAGAAGATCTGAACTACTACCCCACTTAGCTACACAAATCAAGTCCTTATTGAAGTTCTTAAAAGGAAATAAAAGTTGTGTAATGATTTTCATCACTTTGCATCAGAAAACTACCATTTTTTTGCTCCCGCCCCCAATTTTCTCTAAGTGAATCCCATCTAAAATCCAGTCACAAATGCCACATTTTATTACTTCATGAACTACCCCATGCAACTTTACAATGGTTTGTAATAAAATACGTTGAGGAGCTCAATGAATAGGTGCTAATATGGGAGAGTATAATTCCTTGGATTGGACAGAGGATGTAGCAGCAATGACGGTTGAAAAATGTAGGATATATTATTTCCTTTACATTAAGTGAAGGCACGGCCTTTCAGCCACTTACTTCCACCTTACAAGGGCACGTTCCTGGAAAAAGCAATTATTTTCCATGGGAATTGTACAAATGTTAATAAGTCAACATTTTAGCGGCATCATTTTCTGAGATGCTTAGTACCCTTAGCTCCCACTTTCTTCAATGGAAACAGCAGATTATTCAACATCTCTTGTGGGGCAAGAAATCACAGCATAGGTGCTCAAGTTTTGTACGAGAACTTTGTGTCCAACTGACACCTGCTATGATATACACGGTAGCACAAGACTGAAGACTAATTGCAAATGAGTGAGCCCCCACAAAACCCCAGGCCACTATCTGGCTTGACATAGCTTCCTCTGTGTGTCACCACTGGGATTCTGTGTAACAGAGGACACCACCAGTCCTGTAGCTGTGTCAAAGCCCCCTACACAAAGGAACTTTTTGAAAGAGAGTTTCAATGTAAGGAGACTGTTTTCCCCTTACTAAAACTCAGTGGGGTGTTTTGGTTGGCTAACTCCCAGTACCAAAAGAAAGGGAAAGGATCAATGGGAAATCAGGACCCTGAGACTGACAGTCCCCAGAAACAATGGGGAGAGGCCAATGCTTCAGGTCAGCCTGACTGACAGGGCGGGCAGGCTAATCAGGAAGTCAGGAGACCAAGGGGGTCCCGTCCTCTGTGTGAGCTGGAATTGCCTGGGTCAGACAGAGTGGGGCCGAGCCAAGGAGAAAGCAGGGGCCCAAGCTATGTGTTTTCCTTTAACCTTTCCCATTTTTTCCTTCTTTTTTTAAATCGATTGCTGTTTAATAAATTGTATTTGCTTCGAACTCTATGTAATGATCAGTGGGTCAGGGAAGCATCCAGTGCAGAGAGAGAACCCCGGAGTGGGGACACTCTAGCCCCTGCCCTAAGTGACCACGACAAGGCTGGGGATCGAGCCCCCCAGGAATCCTGGGCCCAGCCTTGTTGGGGTTTTGAGGACTCTGCCACACAGGAGAGTTGGAGGGGAGCCCTTGAGGTCAGGCAGGCCTCTGGGTAAAGGAGCAAGGACTCAGTTCCTTTCGCTAGCCCATTTCACTGGGATAGTGTATAAGCCAGGAAAGTTCCCCACAATAGCGGGACCATTCCCCTGCTTACATAGGGTTTTATGTTTTTTAAAGTTATGAATATTAGAGTTTCAAGTTAACATAGATCTTTGTGATATATATTCATGTGAGACAAAACTTCAACAAAAATGGCTAAAAAGCCTCTCCTGTAAGTTACACATTCCTATATTTAGTCAAGGTCCATCCCTTTTCTGTCTTTCTTTCTTTCTTTCTTTTATTTTTGAGCTAGACAAACCAATTCTATATGCAAGACTGGGCTATGTCTTGTATAAAATGAAATGGGTTTCACATGTAGACAAAACTTCTCTCAACTGCTGCTGAGTTATCTACATTAAGTATGAAGTCCCTACCTATCAAAGATAGAAGTCCTATCAAGTGAATTTGTAACAAGAAAATCAAGATAGGGTAGTAATTAGAGGTGACAAAATTCAGTTTTGATACAATTTTATGTAATTTTACAATTTGTGATTCATCTGTTTTCACCTTTTCCAAATTGCATGGGTCAAATTTTAGAAATACACCGCTACCTTGATATAACGCCACCCGATATAACACGAATTCGGATATAACGCAGTAAAGCAGTGCTCTGGGGGGGCGGGGCTGCACACTCCAGTGGATAAAAGCAAGTTCAATATAACACGGTTTCACCTATAACGCGGTAAGGTTTTTTGGCTCCCAAGATCAGCGTTATATCGAGGTAGAGGTGTAGCTGAATTTCTGATATAACAGAATTGATAAATTTTGAGTAATAAATTTAGATTCACACCACAAATTTGGATATAGGTTCGGCTATTTTGGAAAAACTTTAATGAATTTATGTTTTTGTTTTGTTCTTCTAGCTGCATATATTAAATTAGAGTCCATTATATCTCAGCTATAATAATTATATATCACAATTACAATTCATGAGTTTTAAAATCTTTTACTACTTCTCCATCGGTGTTACACAGGCATTGTAAATGGCTAGGGAGTACTAGCTATCTTAACCAAAGAGATTTGATAAATTGTGTGTTCATACTGTTCATGGTACAGAGACCCAAATAACAGTGCAAGAAACTTATAATAATAGGGATCAATCTCACTACCACATAACATTTCTTAATTATTTTAGTTTCAGGAAGTGGCATTACTGATTTAAAAAAATATAATGCAGTACAAGAGTAAAAGTGAGATAACAATGGGTATGTGTAAACTGGAGTTAAACTAAAGCAAGCTGAGTTTCAGTTATCACAACCATAAAAAACTGTAACAATCAATCAGTTGTACCAAATATGCAAATATATATTTTTAAGTCAAGACCATTACTACCACAGTTTTACAAAACTTTTAAGCAAAACAGCGCTGTTTTTACCAAATATTGTTTATCCAGAAGCCTCAATCTATGTTATAAAGAAGCATGCACGTCATACAGTTGCAAAATTAAAGCACAGGGAAAAATATAGTTTTTCAATTCAGACCACTTGGAACTGTGCCAAAAGCTAAGTTACAATGTGAAGTAATTAGAACCAGTTATTATTAGGACACAAAGACACTCCCCAAAGTAGCTTTCTCATTTTGCATTCAGGAAGTTTCTGTACTGATAAATTCATTGCATCAGAAACGGAAGAATAATCTGAATTCTTTGGGGTCCCCTTCACTACTATTTCCAAATTCTCTGCACAGACCTATACATATGTGTTACAGCCATGAATTACTACACGTTAAGGCCGGAAACCAGGAACTATGCACACAATACTATGTTATGGGTTTATATAGTATCATTCTGACATCACTAGGTCTTTTGATGGAGAAAAAATAAGCACAATTACCATCTGTGTGTACTTGAAGCTGCAATTTCCCAAATTTTGGCCATTAGCAAGCATTTTTTTATTTGGAAGCAGAGTGTGTCTGTCAAGTTCAGTTTTTTTCTATATGAAAATGATGAATTCATATAATAATTTAATTGGTACTTGTTATTTCAGGTATAAACCTAAAATGATCATCAAGGTCTCTGGCAAGCTACATAGACACCGTTTATTATTAAGTTGTTAAAAATAATAGAGAGTTTTAAAAGTTCTCAGTTATCAGCATGCTACAAAGCCAGCTCATTTTTCTTCTTTCTAGGAAGCATTAAAAGTATTTGGTTTCCCATACCATTCCCATTGCAAAACCAGCTATTTTCCCTTGATAGTGCCAGATTCAACATTCCTTGAAGCCTCTGAATACTGATTCACCTCTACTTCTTATCCCACACAGAAAAAATGAAATTTATATTAACAGCAAGCAAGGCAATCAGTACATTGGATAAAATTGCCTGAGTGAAAGATAAATAAGAGAGAACCAATATCTACAAGGGACTCTAATTACATTAAAGTAATATTAAAAACTGGACTTAACAATTTTACAAAGCGTATGCATCTGCCTGGTAAACTACAATACAAGAAACTGCTCCCTCGCCCCCATTTCATTTTTGTGAAATCCTCATCTCTGGATGGACTACTAAAATTCCAGAAATCATTTTCATCTCCATTATTTATCTGACCTATTAGTTCCGATACTGCAAACTAAAAAATCATGAGTCAGGCCTCCAAAACCCAAGAGATTGGATTAAAAACCACTACATTTTTTATAAAAATTATACTTTTGGGGTTCTTTTTGCCTTCTGGTGCTGGAGCATTTAGGGTTCATGTTTACAAGCTTTGATCCACAGCCATAAAAGCTAGAAGCTTAGATTTTCTTTTAAATGAAAGCGAAGTTTCTCAATTAATAATCTGATTCCAACTTAGTGGAACTTTAAAAGAAACAATAATCATTGTGAGACTTGTTAAAATCACAATAGACGGCTCTTTGTAATTCTAAAACCTGTCTTTTCCCACTGTATTTATTTCATTGTCAAGATTCATTTATAATTTTGGCTAAAATAGAACGTATCACAACTCCTCTATCCACAGTATGAAGGATTTAAGAGACGCTGTAGTTCTTTGGAACTGTAACAGGGACCACCACAGACTTCTTGGGGTGGCCTACACTCTTCCAATGTCCACAGTCAGTACTAGAGATTAACCCATCTGCTGTCTCCTTGCTGAATCGTCTTATTCCTCATATGACCAAAGGGTTGATCTCTGAAATCAATGTCCTGCCAAAGACATAGGATTTGGGGAACCCTCCCAAATCTGCTATTCTTATGGGGATCGCCCTCTTTCTCGCCAATCTTTCCAATTTACCTATCAAATTTCTTCTTTTACTGGGAAATACATAAGGCTACTTGCCATGCTCATTCTACACACAGCAGTCATTCGCAACAGTGGGAGTTGCGCAAATGCATCAATGTCAATATACAATACTGTAATTATAAAGATGTTGGGAATGGTGTAGAGGCTACATCTACTAGCTTAACAATTCCCAATACACAAGCTTGTTACAATTAAAGGAATGGAGGAAAAGCTTCATAAAAGAAAAAAGTTCTTCCTAGCACCAAAATGGTGAGACATGACATGCATCTTTCACAAGAGATTAGGAAACTATTACTCCAGTTGCATACAACTAAATTGCTGCTGCATCCCAATATCAGTTGTAAACTGAAGCGATAAAAGAGCAAATTGCACATGAGATGATTAGCCTGATCCGATCTTACTAAACATCTATATTTTTGGTAGACTTGTAGCTAGGAAAGTGGAGGTACGTCAACTTTGTGGAAATAATATGTAGTAATGTTATTAACCAGTTTGCACCCTTGGCTCAGACACTGACACTTATGTCATTACCTGGTATCTGTAGCATAGCTGCTGTTTTCCCAGCCTAAATTACTGAATAGTCTGGACTGGCTGATTGCAGCAGGAAATGAACATTCCCTCCTCTTTACCAGAGTGAGTGACCTACACAGGAAGTGACCCAGGAAGGAGAGGTGCCCTAGGTCAAAGAGGGAAGGCTTGCAAGAAAGGGGAAAGCTATTTCAAACAGGCCCTTGCCTGCCACTCTGTACAGGGTAGCAATTAGCTTTCGTGGAAATGTGTTAATTTGTGGACATACACTTAGTTTCTTCATTGTAATAGTTTTAAAGCACTAATAAATCACAAACACTTGTGTGTGCATGAAAGCATGTGTTGCCAGAACCAATTTGGGGGAAACATTCTGTGCTTCCCTGACACTGCAGAAATAGGGATTCTTCTCTTGCGAAATCACTGAATCTAACTGTTGGAAATTGCCAGTGCTTTAACACAGATTAGCAACAGACAGACAGATTTGCTGCTATGTGCCGAGTGAATCATTGGTCTCTTTAATGAGATAAAGGGACCAGTGGAGGCAAGAAAAGAGAGGAAATGTACTTTGGAACCTGTTTTTATCCCTCTGTAAATTCAGATTTAAAGTTTTTAATCTTACTGTGGATAAGACTATAGTCCAGGGTTTGACACTGACAGTGGGGTCAAGAGCCAGGATAGTAACAATAGGGAAGTGAAACAAAGCACTCCCTCACAGTGGTTATTGCCCATAGAAGAGCTGTCTTTGAGCTGCTAAATTAAAATTCTCTTGGTCTGACTGCCATTATCAGCAACCTATTGCCAAAGGCAAGATAATAGTGCACTAAGTGCCTGCAATTATCATTACACTGGATAAGGGGTACAGTTGGTGAAAAAAGAAATGTTATGTGGAAAAGGAGGCAGAAGAGAAAACATGAATGGAGTGGAATAGACTTCTAGCAAAAAAATGAGCTTTCAATTCTATTGCTAGTCTCATTCTTCCTTCTTGGCATAATCCTTCTTCCTTCTGATTAACAGCTGGGGGAAGGTAGGATATGCCCTTCGTCTGAAAATTATACACCCATATTAGCAAGGGAGTAGATGGACTAGGGTAGAGGTTCTCAAACTGTGGTCTGCGGACCACTGGTGGTCCGTGAGCTCCATTCAGATTGTTCACGGATAGTTCCCTCTAAGGTTCGCGCCTGGGCGGCTGCACAAGAAAAAATGAAGGGCCACCCACCTAATTAGTGGAGCCGCGCAGCTGTGGCTCCACTAATTAGGTGCCTGGACCCTGCAGAAGACGCACATGTAAGGTGAGGTGGTGGCCTTGGGGGGAATAGGGGGTATGTGGAAGGGGGTAGTAGGATGAGAAAGGGGGGGGATTTGGGATGTGCAGGGCTGAGGTGGCCAGAGAAAGAGGCAAATTTCCCTAGCTCCAGGGCTGCCAGGGAAAGACGGCCCTCCTTGCCAGCCTCAGTGCTGTGGTGGGGGAAAGACCCCTCTCCTTCCCAGCCCCAGCTTAGGAGCTGCTGCAGCGGGGGAGAGAGGGACAGACCCCCCTCCTTCCCAGCCCCAGCTCGGGGTCTGCCACGGCGGGGGAGAGAGGGCACATCCATCGCATTAGAAAGGTAAGACTACTGATGTTAAAATGTGAGTTGTGTGCTTTTATCTGTAGAACAAAAAAGTTTATTATTATTAAGCGTTTTTTAATATAGCACTTTTATCTAAAGCGCTTCACAATAGTTAGCTAATGGTACAAACAACATTTGGAAAGATCCTTAAGTGGTCCACCGAGACCCTCAGCAATTTTCAAGTGGTCCACACAAAAAAAGTTTGAGAACCACTGGGCTAGAAGACCCATTTCAGGCTCAAATAGAGCCTCTTTAAACAGCTCATATGTCATAAGGGGCTGAAAAGCTGGCATAATAGCCACTCAGAGCACATCACCAGGCTGGCGTCCCCTTACTACCATACCTTGTGCAGTTCCTGAAGTGTAAGAAGGGAGTATGCCAGGACAGGTATGGGAGTGGCTGGAGCTATTTGGGACCTGGCTATTCTCAGATACAGGGCAGCCCAGTGGCATCCATGAGTACTTACAATAAATTAGATCTTCCCATTTAACTCAGTAGGAATACTCAAGGGCATAAGTGTTCACAGGATCAGGACTTAAATATTCCACACTGCTAGTGATATTTCAAAATCCCCTATCCATTATGCTGAAGTACCATACATTCCCCTCTCTCCGACCCAGTTCACAACCCATTGTTGCATTCACTGATTAAAATAGTGAAGCATTAATTTATTTTATAGATTCAGCATGCACTCTCAAGAAGATCATGATTTTTTTTCTATCAGCTGAAATGTTTTGAAGCACTTTATATTATTTTTCAGAAATTCAAAATGCATTACAAATTACTAAGTAACTGGAACACATTCTGTTCTTATTTATTATGTACTGCCATTTACAGATTTAAGTACAAAACAGAACCAATTAGGCGACAAACTGCAGAATGCAAGTCCCTGTCAATTTACTTTATTGTATTTGAAGTTTAGGTCCTTCATTGTAGCATCTATGGTAGAAGATTTCAGAGTAGCAGCCGTGTTAGTCTGTATCCGCAAAAAGAACAGGAGTACTTGTGGCACCTTAGAGACTAACAAATTTAGTCTGGTAGAAGATGTTATAGTTAAAGATGTCAATAGACTTTCACCGTTATCCCCATGTTCAGTTATTGCTACTTTTTTTCCCCCTAGAACATTTAATTTGGGTCTGAAAACTTCCCATGTTTATTTTCAGTCAAAAGGTTTTTATATAAACTTGAGATAGACCAAGTCATCGGGTCTGTCCCATCCCCATTATTTCAGTGAGAAAAATAAATATTCACCATTAGAAAATGAACAGAATTACATTATTATGAAGTATTTATTATTGGTGGGCTCAGAGACCCCAGTAAATCAGTATGTGAACCTCAGTGTGTTAGGACCTGTACATACATAGCATTTTTCTTACTAAATAGACTATTAAATATTTCTGCTGGTATACAGAATACGTATAATGTTGGTTAATATTACAATCAGAACACGAATTCTACTTGTTACATAGATTTATACTGTTGACAAGGATTTTATTTCATGTGCTAGTTATATTTGTCCCCCTCATGTACATAACATACCTGATCCTGAAAGCACCTAAATTGCTCTAACTAAAGTATCATACAGGACTTACCCATTGTTGAATAGCACATCCTTCTGGAGAGGAAAGCAGCAGCAATGTTAAACTTCACTTTTTAGACGGCAGGAGTGACAGCAACCAAGTTACTGCTTCCACTTAAAATTTACTTGGTTATATCACAACCAAATAGCAAGTAAACCTCATCCAACCTACATTTAGAAACTCGCTGGGAAACTATGGGTATTTGAAAGTGCTACATGAAATTTAATTTTATCTTATACCAGGTCCCGTTTATGAAAGGCACAACAACAAAAATTTAGGCTAACGCGTTCATTCTGTGCAAGTTAGATGGAGAAGCCAGAGACCAGAATAATCTCTTTTTACTGTTTGTGGTTCCTGGAACAACATGACTTATTGGTCTGACTACTGCTTCTTTTGTTCATCTTCTCTTTGTCCGTAGGACACCCACTATTAGACAATAAGTTCACTTGACTGCCCAGCCCATAGTAAAGTTGAGCTGCTGACTGTGATTTATGAGGGAGCAAGCTGTGCAAAGTATTAGAGACACTGACCCTTGTGAATTGCCTGTTAGGCCATGGAAAAATACAATGCTAAAGAATGTATGTTAGTAGGAAATCAGCACATCTATGCACTGAAAGTTCAATTGTTGCTTTTGCCATAACTCATTATCATATTTTAAAATGTCATTAGAGAACCAAAGACGTGGTAGGTAAAAATTTATGCTAGCTGATTATGTAATTACCAATCTCAATACAACTGCTTTTGCAGTTATAGGAGATGTTTGCTTAGTGCACAGCAGGGAACCAGATACACAAATCTTTAATCCAGTAGGAAGCAGAAAACATCCTTCTCCTCTTTAATGAAAACAAGAATCCATGTTAAACCTATTTCATGTGGTCTGAGCAGGAGACTGTCACTGTAAAAACAACACAACAGTGTCATGTCTCATTACACTTCAGTTGCCCACCTGAGATTACAGAGACTGACTAGTCTCCTTTGAAACACCAGTGGATTTCATTTCTCATCAAAACAAGAGTGAAAACATAGGGAGGCTCTCTTAAGAGTTGATTTCTGCAAGGTTGCTTAAAGCTGCTGAGGAACAAACTGCAAGAATGCAGAGAATCAAACAAGTATGGAGAAAAATTACAGCCACTTTCTTTATGCAAAACCACTGTTGACCTCAGATACATGACTGCTGAACAGTAGATTGCAATTCCAAATAACTGCCTTTTTGCAATGTTTTCATTTCAGTATCAAGATTTATTTGTAATTTTAAACCAAGCTTGAATGTATCACACGAACATGACTTGCAGCATAAGGGACTAAAAATCAGGCTAACCTGACCTTTGGAAAGGTCAATAGGTAATAATGTAGCACCAGAATTATAAAAAGACCCTAGCTGGAGGCCAACATAGCAACTAGTAACTTGTAAATGTAGAGCCATTACTCAGATTTCATTAAGAGGCTCATTAAAATTTACAACAGTTATAATGAAGACAAAAGTGAGCTTTTGAAAATAGTTTGGTTATTTTTTCTTATTCCGATAAATATCTAGGGATTGAGCTGTATTAAGCAATGTTACTTGAAATAAATATGCTTTAATAATCATTTAAGTTGGCAGAAGAGGACACACTGTAATATATCACATGGAAGTTTACTTTAAGGAGGTTTTGCTAATTGCCCCCACAAAAATGACTTAGCTTATTCATTTCTATGTACATAAACTTCAAATCTGCATATGTTGGTGAATTATGCCCATAAAAATACCATTTTACATACATTATTAAATTAGTTTGTACATGCAAACAGATATGCTCACAATTATTATATTTAAGAATGATTGTGTCTGGGGAAATAAATATCAATGATATGGTCATTACATTATCAGTCTAGTCAATTACACGGTCTTGAATTGGCTCTATACATTCAGCATACAGTGACTAAATTTCACTCTGCTATTTATAAAGGTGTCCAACTCTTACTAGGCATTTTCGCCAATGGACATTTCTACAACGAAACAGATTATTTTGGTTTCACGTTTAGAAAATATACAGTATTGTGCAACTCAACAGATCAAAAATCATGAATCAGATCCCCAAAATCATAAAATTGACCCAAAATCATGAGATTTAAAAAATAAAAATGTATATTGAGTTATTGGTCTATCTTTTGATTTTTGAATTCTGTCACCCATTCTCAGAACATATTATATATGTGTGTGAGAGTGTGCGTGTGAGAGAGAATATACACTGAAGCTAGGAGGTGTAATTCCCAGCTCGAATAGACGTACACGTGCTAGCTCTGATGGAACTAGCCCACTAAAAACACCAGTTTGGCCACAGTGGCTAATGTGGTGGCTCGGGCTAGGAAGGAATTGTACTCAGATAGCTAGCCTGAGCCACCGCAGCTGCACTAGCTCTATCAGAGCTAGTGTGTGTCCATCTACCCAAGCGGGGAATTACATCTCCCAGCTGCTGGGTACATGTACTCTTACTGCTGCTCACTCTCCCAAATTTATTGGGTCAGATGATTTTGGATCCCGCTGCAGGAGTTCTTACCCCTGCATCTGCCTGTCCCCTGCCCAACAATTAATCCTGCCCACAACCTCCAAATCAATCCTGTCCTCCTGCCCTCTCCGCTCCCTTCTGTTTTTTCTGGGGTTCTTCATCCTGCCTCTCTCCCAGGCCAGGGGGGCGGGAAGGGGGCAGGGTCTGCAGCAGGTTTCCCTCTTCCCCTTTCAGGCTGGGGGAGCAACTCCATGGGTTCTTCACACTCTCTCCCTTCCCGGGATGGGTATTGCAAGGTGAGGAGCAGAAGCATTGTCCCTTTACCACTCCTCACAGGAAGAGAGGGAGAGGAAGGAATGGAGCCATTCTCAGCAGCTGGGCTCTTTCTGCTTCCCCTGCCTTCCTGGGAGAATAGTTTGGGGTTGTTGAGGGGAGGGGGAAGGAGAGAGCACTCTGCCTGCAGCAGCTTTGGTGGTTCAGCCCTAGGAGGTGGACAAGTGGGGCAGGAAGCCAAACTGAGTAGGTTATTCCTCCAGGCATGGCTTAAATTCGCTAGAGGTTCTTGCGTCACAGTAAGACTGGTTCCATCCCCAGCTAAAATCCAGTCACTTGCAAAAAAAAAATCACAAGAGTTGGCAACACTGCACCTATAACCAGAATAGGAAAGCCTTCTAGACAAACTGAAGGGAGTACCGTGAAGGTTCTTGGGGTACCCTGGACTATGAGTCACCCCTGCCTCTAGCGAGAGGTAGCCTTGCCTGAGTTGGCTGGGTGTTAGCTCCTTAAAGCCTGGTAGGCACTTCAGCACTCTACTCAGGCTATGCCAGACCTGTCTTTTCCGTGCAGGTTAACAGCTGCACCCCAGTTCCCAAGTTCCCTTGAAGCGCTCCACTCTGATACCACAGAAATCCCAGATCCTCTGTCCCCAAAGAAGCAGTGTACCCCAATTTACGAGGTTTACCTTAAATCACTGCCTCTGTAAACCACACAGCACTTGTGGGCACTTTCAATAAAACAAAAGTAGGTTTATTTAAGAAAGAATAGAGATTCAACTAGAAACACGAGAGAGAGGGAGAGAGTGATGGAAACAAATGGTTGCAACACAGAATAAAATAATAAGACATGAACTAGGGTTTACACTTATCAATAGTTACCTTTTCTATCTAATAAAGCAAGTTTTCCCCACAAAGTTCATTCTGTTGCAGTGCTGACTTGCTTCACAGGAACCAAGGTACAAACTTTCATGAAAACACCCCTGCTCCTCAAGTTATTTCCTCAGTGAATGGATACAGAGTGCCTCTCCCCACTCTGTGTTATGCTGAAAGTGTTTTGTCTCTATTCATAGATAGGGTGATCCACTGTCTGTTGTAATGTTCCTTTTTTACCTCCCAGTGATCTTGATTGTCTATAGTTGTCGTTGATGGTTTTCCATTGATAGTCTTGGGATTGTGCAAGGCTAGATAACTAAACCTTGCATCACATCACCAGCTAACAAAAGAGGGGAGACAACTCCCTCCTGTTTTAATGGGCCATCACTGAGACTTAGCCCCACTGACTAATGTTTACTCCAAGACCATAAAGCATACTTTCAATATAGTTACATTATTTAAATATTACATGTACATTCATCTCGCAGTGATTATGAGTTTTGATAAGTTACAAGCTTTCTGTAGGCACCTTACAGGTTACCCGTTATGAATAAACACGTTCAGTGTAATGAAAGTTGTTTGCCAATAACCATCAACTACTTTAACATTTTCTTCTTCATCCACCCCACACACATTCTATATACATCCACTGCTAGGTACAAATTATGCATGAATATTGGCAAAGCACACTGATTCTGACTTTTTACGCTACACATCAGGCATTGTGTGTGCACTCAAGACGGGTATGGACTAAAGCGTGCTTGCTTTTGAAAATCTGGGCTTATGAGTATGATACTTAGAGAGAGAAAAGATGAAACCTCATATCCAAGCCCTTTGAGTTTTTAGGAAGTGGGAGAGTTGGCTCTGAATCCCTGGATTTGAATCTATTCCTATGATGTTAGGTCAAGATTGCAGCCTAAACTGAAAGGGGGCTACTTTCCAGCTGAGGGTCACATGTGGCCCAGATTGCACCTGAAGACGTTACAAAATTCTAGTACTCTAGAGAAAGAACAAAACGGAGAAACAAATGATTTTGCCTAACATATTTCTGGTTTTGTTTCAATTTGGCCCACTGAATAGGCTCTCTGATCACTTGGCGGAGATGCCCAAAGCATTCTGGCATTCAAGCCTTGTTTTCTCTATTTGGCTCAGTAATATGGACAGCCTACAAAGTCTGAGGACAAACTGTTTTTTACTACCCGCTCTTATGAAGAGTGAGCCAAGAGGCCACTGGTTTCCAACAAAGCAAAAATTCTTCATAGTCATAAATATTAATTAAAAAGCCATTCAGTGTATTCCCATGTAGAGAAAAACAGCTTAACACAGTTCATTATAATTTCTAAACTTTGTAAAGCATGATAAAGACAGAGGTCTCTTTGGTTTTGTAATTAAAACGGAAACACGACCTTTCTTCCTAGAATCTCAACTCCAAGATCAGCTTTCAACCCAAGTACCTTGATGTTTATTAAACCCCAACCTGTCTAATGTATTGAGTTACTCAACATTCAACAGCTGCTTAACCTCTTTCACTTAATTTCTTTCCTAGGTGACAACCCAAAATGAATTAAATGTTTTCTAAATACATGGCCTGGGGCAGAATCTAAGCCAGCTCTATGCCGCAAGCAATAGAGGAAGCTATTGGAGACCTCTATATGAAGAATAAAATGTTCATGAGAGTTAAACATATAACTTTGGTGTCAGAAATTTATAGGGATGTGTAAATATAAATCACTGCAGTCTACAGTTTGATAATATGTAACAGTGAAATCCTTTTATGAAGCTTACAGTGTGTAGGATCAATTACTACACTCCTATAATCTGTTATTTTTCATTGAGAAGTTGCTGGTGTCAATTAACAGGTTCAGATAACCTTGAGGTTAAACTGCCCACCCCTCACCTCATGAATGTTTCCATGTTATTGAAGCTGTTCTCACCAGGGTGTCTTATGGTCTCCTCCTGGATAAATCTCAGGGCCTCTACTCTACCATGATCCTCTGACCTCCTTCCTGCTTTTGATTCTGACAATCATCATCATCTTTTTGATGCCTTATCTTCAGTGGGTTTGCAAGATACCGTTCTCTCCTGATTCTCCTAACACCTCCAGCATTTTTGCATGCTTCTTTCCCCTCCCTCTTCTCCTGCTCTCTGTAGGGTTACCCAGAGATCTGCTCCTCCTATGCTTCTCCCACTTTACAATCTCATAAGATCACATGGCTTCAGCCATCATCGGGATAGCGATGATTTGTAAATCTCTTTCCACATCGCTGAACTGTTTCCTTGTACCATCTTGCATCTCAGTTTCTCTCTCCAACATCTCCTCTTTGATATCTCTCATCTTAAACTGAATATAGCCAAAAACAAATTCTGTATCTCTCCTTCCAAATCTCCTATTCTTCCCTCCTTTTCTATCATTGTCAATACCACCACTACCCTGTGACTCAGGCCCACAAATTGGGACACTATTTAACTCCTGCCTCTTCCCTTGCACTCCCCACACAGCCAAACCATTTTCAAATCCTATTGCTTCTTCCTCCTCTTAACCTCCAAGATATGTCCTTTTCTCTGCATCACCGCAGACAAGTCTCTTATTTAGGCACCACCATTCTTTCCCTGTACTATCCACTGATTACTGCAACTTTCTCATTTCTGATCTAGCAAATACACACACAGAACCCTTCTTCAGTTTGCATAAAATGCTGTCATCAAACTTATTTTCTTTACCTGTTTGATCTTGTAACATCCTTTTCTCAAGTCCCAGCTCTGGGTTCCTAACTGACGTATCAAATTTAAGGTTCTTGTCAGTTCCTTCAAAGCCCCATATAAAACTATGCTAGTCTGTATTTATCCTCCCTTATCGAGATTTGTTTTGTCCCCTATCCCGTTTGCTCTGCGAATGCTCCCACCCGTATCCATCTATTTGTCAGATTCCATGCAATCACCTTCACACTTTGTTCTATGCATACCCCCTTATGCATGTTATAACCTCCGTGAGTTCAAGTGCAAAGCTCCTACTCTGTCCACAGCGAAATCTCTCAAAGATCCACTTTTGTCATGTTGCTTATAATGAATCAAGTTGCCAGTTACTCCCTTTCCCATGATCTATGCTTTTTTGTCCCTAGACTGTGAGTTCCTCAGAGCATGGACAATCCTCAAATCTATGGAAATTGCCTAGTACACAGTGGATGCTACCACAAATAAATTACAAGCGATCTAGGTCACCTCCTTTGACAATGCAAGATTTCCCTCTACAGTGGTTTTCTGGTGCTTTACCTAATAGAATTCATTGTTAAGAAGTTGTTCTCATTATTTGGTCTAAATTTTCCTTTTCTAAATTTCATCCATTGTAATGAACTGATGACAACAAACAATAGGCACAATTACTATATTAAACAGACACACAGCATGAGCTGGGACTAGAATCCTGGTTTCTCAGATACAAAATGACAGGCATCTTCCACTGCAGCTACAGGTGAGATACATACTGGCATAGATTAGGCACCTTATCCTCTCTGTGAGCCAGCCAGTAGAGGACAGTAATACACGTTTTCATATAAAGTCAGTACATTACACTGTGAGCAGTTTTATCCCCTCAGACCAACTAAAATTCCTCTCCCTTCTTGTGCTTATAAGCACCTACGTAGTTATTTCACGCCACATACCTATATCTGCAGTCATAATTTAGCTACCTCAATTTAGCCACATCAAGTATTTCTTTCCTCCAGTCAAATTAATGAGCTGATTTGCAGTCTTCATCTGTAGTGGGTTTTTTAAAGATATCCAAGTACAATTCATATAAAAAATAAGAGAGTGGGAAATGCCTTCAGTAAGATAAGAGGTGAACAGAGAAAGAGGCATCTGCACACTAAAGTATTTGTAAGTGAGAACAGGTCAATATAAATTAGGTGGTACATATGGCAACATCCCTTGGCAATTACCAAGCATCCATTTGATACACTGGCTTTCTCCATATTCCCCAAATGCGAATCGAGTGCTTTATCTGTACCTGCTTGGTACACCTTTTACTGTCCACTTTGCAGTACATTTTCTATGGGCTGTTATATTAGTGAATCACCACTATATAGCCTCTGACTGGTACACAAAAGACATAGGCAGCTTGGAGTAGCATTTTGACATGATATTGAAAGTCTCTCAGAAATGAAGTAAGCATAAACACAATCTAACAGGACAAGCCAACCTGCGGTAAGGGAGACAGTAAGAAGAGCTTGAAACTTATACACAACACAGTCAATAAAACATTTATTCCAACAAAGGGCACATGAAAGAGACCCACAACATTAGTAGTAGAAATGGGCCAAATGCACAAAGCTGGATTCTAGAGTAAGATTCAAATCACAATTCTCCCATAGTTTGAACGGTTGTGTTTTTTTTTAAATGAAAGCTGTCAGTTCAAGACCATCTCTAGCACTGACACTACGTGAACTGATTAATAGGAACTCTCCTCCTGGAAATAATGAAGTGGCTGAATTGTATCACAAGCTTTGTAGTCTCATTACTCTCTGAAGCTGAAATCCAGAGCTCCAGTATCTGGGTGGAGGGCTGAACATAAATTCTAAAGATGAGCAGAGCTCATCCAAAGCGGTGAGGAGCTCTACCAGAAGCCACTCTATAGGCCTTCACATGCTCTCCTTTCCCATCCTCCATCTTACCCTGTCCTATGACCTCCCCATGCTATCTATGAAGCTACATCTCTCTGCTTGTGGGGAATGCACATTTATTAAAATTTGAGACAATCTGTTCTTGCAAACATGAAGCACTAGAAATTAAAATCCTATATAAAGGTTCATAATTACTTGAGATGTGTATATTTTTTAACTAAAGTTGCATGGGCAGGGAATCTTAGCATGACTGACACTGATGTGCCTGTAGAATTGGTGCAAGAACAAACAAAGCTTACTGAATTTCACACATTACATACAGAATATATCCCCGTAGGAAGGCATAAAGTGTTAATATGATGTATAGGGAATGGTCACACATTTCTCCAGTTCCCATGAATAAGTTATGATTGGCTAAGCTCCCAATGCATCACTCTGGAAATTTGTCTCGACAGAGGTTCCTGAAACATAATTGCAACCCTGCTTTTAATGTTATGCTCATAGCACTTAAAAGAATATTACAAAGTTTTGTAGGAAATCAATGCGCCATAGTGTGCTATCAGTCACTTCAGTACTGTTAGCTAAGCGAAATGCCTCCACTCATCAGTGTGAATATTAACAGTACCTACCCATATGGAGATGTCATGGAACAAGCTGGGCCTTAAAAAGGAAAAATTCCTCACAGATCATGTCATAGACTGGCCACGTGACTATGGCGATGGCAGCAAGATTATATAAATCTGCCTTTCCATAGTTACCAGAGAGAAAAAGAAGAGGCCAGCCTCCTGGGGCTGTGGAAGTGAGCCTGGGAGGAGACCTAGGGACAGACAGACAAACAAGAGAAGGGTGCAGAACCTTGGGAAGGGATAAAGCATGTGAAGGAAAAGGACTGCAGCAACACAGTAATGGTGTGGGCTCCTAAACTGGTGTTTACACCGGGGTTTACTTATGAGCCCCAGGCATAGACTTCCACTGAGGGCGGGAGGAACTTGCACCTTCCACTCCCCTGTATCGACATGGATGAAATCTGTGACCTAGGGAAGGCCAAGGAACGCAATGATCAGTCCTCCATCAACAGTGTCAGAGACTATTTAGCACTAT
This sequence comes from Terrapene triunguis, assembly GCF_002925995.2. Lineage (NCBI taxonomy): Eukaryota > Metazoa > Chordata > Testudines > Emydidae > Terrapene > Terrapene triunguis. The sequence goes on along the minus strand of NW_020665189.1, from coordinate 11,283,608 downwards.
GTTAACAAGATCAGAGAGTTCATCCCAGCAAGGCCTGAAGAACTACCACACCCAGGCACACCTCATCATATTACAAAAGGGAGACTACAGACCAGAAGGGAAAGAGGCCTTGCCTAATCTGACAGCAGAGAGGTAAAGACCCACTACACACAGGCAAATCTACATGACATTCTGTAGCAAAAAATTACTATCCAACATCCATCACCTTGCATGCATCCATGTGAAGTTCAGACATATGCTGCATCTCTTAGACAAGGTCACTAACTGATTTGCCTGCAAAAGACATCCTGTGTCAACAGTAAAAATATTTTTACATTTGAAATCTTGACTAAACTGACATATGCCAGCTTCTCCAGCAATGTTTAAAACAGTGGGGCAGACTGAGAAGCTTTAGGCTTGCTAAAGTCTAGTCTGCTTTTCCCATCCTATATTATGCCCTGGGACATTGACAGCTCTAAGTTAGTGCTACCTGTGGCCATTTTTCATACTGAAATTCCCAACTCCAGAAGAGAACAGGCAAGCAGAGACTTCACAGATTTACACCACAGTACAGTGCTTGTATAATCCCACAAAACACCTTGGAATTGGAGGAAAACCCTGCTCAGAATTGAGAAGATTGAGAAGCAAAGCACGAATTTGTGTGAAGAATCATTTCCTACAGAAATGAGATTAAGAATGTGAAGAGAGAGTAAAAGGAAAACTGAAAACAAACAAATCACAGGATCTCTCAAAGCCAAGCAGCGGCGCTGTAGATAGGGTGACCAGACAGCAAGTGTGAAAAATCGGGACGGGGGTGGGGGATAATAGGAGCCTATATAAGAAAAAGACCCCAAAATTGGAACTGTCCCTATAAAATCAGGACATCTGGTCACCTAGTTGTAGATTAGAGGCAAATTACAAGATACAATGAATACTTAATTCAGCAGAGATTTCTAGGGTGAATATCTCTGCTAACCAGGGTAATGATCACTAAAAAAAATTTAAGTATTTGTAATTATTTATATTGTAGTTACTTTTGCTGTTCACTTTCCAAACAGAGGAAGATATTTCCTTTCCCAAAAAAGTGCACACATAATAAAATGTACAATTTAAATGAACATGCTCCATTTTTAAATACCAGAACACCACATCACACATACCAGAAGTCTCATTACAGCAATATAACCTTTGGTATTTGTGATTGCACTGAATAGGGCATTCTGGGATATACTCCCCTAACTAGATAACACCAAGAAAGTTTTACAGATTTTTTTTTAAAGGTTTTATTTAAAGACTTGAGCTACTAGTCACATTCAACTGTACTTAAATTTGGCCTTACCTCATATTTTAATTTTTGCTTTGTATCACCTTTAAGAAAAAACATTTATAATTCTCTTCACTAGTCCTGTACCTAGGTCATGCAACAAATGTTTACTAACTGGAGGCATATTTCTTTCTCTTTTAAAAGTCAGAAGTGTAAAAGGACCCTGGGAACTGAAGTTGGGCATTCACATGGGAGTAAGATGAGTGGAATGAATTGTGAAGGGCAAGAGAACAGAGTGTTTGTCAATAGGAAACAAACACGTAGCTGCGTGCTGCTGACCACTGTGATCACTTGGTTTCTATGTTATAACTTCCCCTTCCATCTTTTGGCTCTTTTTAGACTGCAAATACTTTGGGGAAAGGGCTTTGCCTTCACCTGTGCTTGGAAAGTGCCCACAGCATGGTTGGTGCTATTGCCGTATAAATAATACATGAGAACAATCATGAAATCAAAGGGGATTGGGTCGGCAGGTGAATGAAAGAAGCTCTCATGCATAATGTGTTGCAAAGAATGGAAAGATCCGAGAACCACACAGGCAACAGCACTATTCTATCAGAAGAAAGTAGCATGGCAAAGTGTTAGTAATCATAAAACAATTACTAAATAAACTAATAAATTACTAAGTAAATCAGTGAAGCTACCAATGGATGAAATCTGTACATTCAGTATATAGAAATGATTAGGTTTTAATTAAATAGTTTATCCTTGTAAAATAATAAAATTCTAGCAAAGCAAAATAAAATCAAATAAAAATAAAACCAACAAAATAAAAATAATAATAATAAAAAAAACCAAATGAAACAAAACAAAAAACCCTGTATGCATTCATGTTATCTGTCTGGAGCTCTTTAGTACCCCATGGCAATGACTGTCTGACTAAGACATAGAATCGCCTGTTACTAGCCCTAGTGACACACAAGGCAACCCATTTTCCCCACTGCTGTCTGTTCAAAGGAAAGTTTCAGAGTATCAGCCGTGTTAGTCTAATCTGTATCCACAAAAAGAACAGGAGTACTTGTGGCACCTTAGAGACTTAGAGCTTATGCTCAAATAAATTTGTTAGTTTCTAAGGTGCCACAAGTACTCTTGTCCAAAGGAAGGTGATTCATTCCATTGCAAGTTGTCTCCATGGTGACAGCAACCTTTTCAATTGTCCTGGGATAGGTTATTCTTTGTCCTCCTCACCTTCGTTTCTCTCCAGGTGGTATCCAGACTAAGATGTACCTTGTGCTTCTGCCATGGGGCAGCCTGATGATGTGGCCAAACCACTTGTGTAGTCTTCTCTGTCTAATTACTGAGTCCGCAGTTTGGTGACCCATGTGGGGCAACACTTCGACTTTGCTTACACCATCTCACTAATGAATTCCCAAGATTCTTCTTAAACAACACTGGTGGAATGCATTGAGCTTCCTGTTGTGTACTTCCACCATCTGCCATATTTCTGAGGTGTACAGTAGCGTTGGGAGCACAACAGTGCTATTCAATCTCATTTTAGTGTGTAGATCTATCTTTTACACTTTCAGACGTTTGACAAACAGGAAAATGATTCACTGTATTTACCTATTCTTGCCTTCACTTCTGCAGCGAGCTGACCATTTGCAGATATTTTACTTCCAAGCTAGACAAAGTCACCATCTCCTTTGTACTCTTCTCCATGATCACACATACACCAGCAAGGACAACATTCTCCTATCTCCATGGTCTTATTCTTCTGAGTACAGATATGAAGTGTCACTAAAGCAGCCTCTGCTTTTATGTTCATAAAGAGTCTTTTCATTCCATCCAAGTTGCAATCCAGTATGACTGTACTATCTGTAACATCTAAGTCTCGCAGCTTATCTCTTGCCCAAACAATACCAGTATCTTTGGCAGCAGGCATCACTCTTCTCATCACAAAGTCTATGACAATGTAGAAGAGCAGAGGGGACAGTATGCAACCTTGCCTTTCGCCAGTAACAATCTAAACCATGCTCTTTGTCCTGATGCAGCATGCAGAATTGTCATTCAAAGCTTTTATCAAATTAACAATCTTTGTTGGAATTCCATAGTGCCTCAGGATCTTCCAGAGGGCTTCTCTGGGGACACAATCAAATGCTTTCATAAATCAAGGAAGTGAAAAGATATTGTATTTGCAAATCTGTGACAAACATATCTGGTTCTGTAACAGAAAGCATTTTTGGTTGTAAGCACAACTCACAACTCAGGAGGATCATGGCAATGAGGTCAGATCATATCCAAGATCTTACTGGAAATCTAGTGAAAATTACTTTAAAACCTCCTAATAAGCCAGGATTACTTAGAATCTAATGGCTCATACAATTAGAATGCCCTAAATATATACCACCCTACTCTTGGGAGGTGCTCAGACAGTCTGGCAATGAATGCCAACATGGAGATTTACAGAGTTGGATAAACAAACAAATCCTTAGGAATTTATTCTGATGGAACTAATAATGACTTTTCCTCCCATGTGTATAAAATGCCAGTTTATTATTATACTATGTACAGGAGTCCATTATATTAAGCATCAATTTTTTCATACAGATTGTACTTTCTTACTGAGACATTTGTTCTAAAAAACTTGTGAAAAAACTACAACTGCATATTTGTACTGAGAACAAAAAATAATACATCCAAAATGGTACTAGCAAATTGAAAATGTTCATGTTAGAAATGGTATTAGGAGACCTGGTCAGGAAATACAGATTATTTCAGAAAGATTTTTTTTTTATGAAAACTGAAAGAAAAAAAATTGAAAATGGAAATTCTCCCAAAATTTTCCATTTAGTCAGAAAGACAAAATTCTGTCTAAAAAAAAAACAACTGGTGACTGTTCTTCCTCCAGCTCTATGTATCAGTGTGCTGGTGCAATTGAATATCATGATAGTAGCTTACTATAACTTTGGGACACATTAGGTGGGATTCCTGAACCAGGGCAGAGATTGAGAGAAGGCATTTTGCAGCTCTCATATTCAGGGGCTGCTATTATCTGTTGTGGTCCCTGGAAGAATCCTGAGGGCTACTTAAATATGCACACTCCTCCTCAATGAGTCCTATAGGACTTTTTAGGGTCACAGAATACTGAGCTGACAGTCCCTGTCCACCCCCACTCCTATTATACCCCCTACTATCTACAGTCTAGCCCACCCACACCCTGCCCCACTCTGGAATGATTCCTGCACCCAGGGTTCCTGCAGGAACAGCTAAAGGCTGCCACCAGGTATTGGGCTCCACTGCACTTCAGGGTGTTCACAGAAAGGGGAAGTAATTCTGCCAGCCTTGCTGGCATAAAAAGACCACAGGGCAATGATGAATAGGGCTCACTATACTGGATGTGCTTGCTATGAAAGATTACTCAAAGTAGTTATTCATATGCTCTAAACTAATGCAGGGTTGGTTGTTTTCTTTTTGCAGAGAATGAAGTGCCAAGCCAGGGTTCTGATTCAGGTGCATCTCTAATTTAAACACAAATCATTGAAATGCTGTAGTAAGCCTCCCTTATTTTATCTGAAATTGACATCCATACATCTGACCTTTCATGCGGGAGATACTGCTCTCCAGTATGCCCACTTCTGCAGGTTGCCAGGCAACAGAGCAGCATAACCGAGTATGTACCTAGCTGTGTGCTCCTATTGTACAATTTTTTGAAAAAATGAAAAACTGGTTCAAAAATATGACACTTTTCATTTTCGCAGCATCATTTGAGGTTGAAGCTTCTAAATGCACCAGCAGTTCCGTGGTAATTCATATCCGTAGGTGGACATGTCCATATTGCCATGCCATATTATAAATTAATTTTCCAATCAACAAGGCAAAAAAAAGTGATTGCCATTTATAATTGCAGAAAAATCATATTCAGAGAAGCAGAACAAACAGGAATAGGTGACAAAAATATAGTAACAAATCTTTATGCTGCTTCCTTAAATTCAAATACATGCAGTATGTTAAAAACAAAACTCAGAGCCAGTAGTAAATTCCTAGAGGCATATCTAAAGGCATAAAAAAAACTGATTTTTTTTTTTGCTATTTAATCATTCTGTTCCTGTGCCATAAAATGTTGTCTTTGTAACATATCCTGAAGTTGTTTCCTTTTGAGCAATTCAAACTAACTAGTATTGATTCATTTCAAGTAGGAGTAGCACTCAAATATGCTGTACCCATACACTGATATTCAGCACTAACAACCATAGCATAGTCTCACAATATTTGGTGTCTTTCTTGAAGACCCAGTTCCTGGAGTCATGTCATTATGTGAGAATCTCACTTTTCATTTAAAAAAAAATTCTGCCCTCATAGTTGCAAAGAAAAGCTGAAAACTGATCCAAATGTACTCTAAAGGCTCAAAAATCATAAGGCAAATCAAGAAAACCCCAAATGTTTTTTTTGTTTGACACTCATAATTTGTCACTGCATTTTATGCTTTTTGAATGCTTGGGGTTGCCAATGCTGTATTACTTCAGTGTGAATCATTGAATCAGAGAAATGTAAGACTAGAAGAGACCTCAATAGGTCATCTAGTCCAGTCCCCTGCACTATGGCAGGATTAAGTATTATCTAGACCATCCCTGACAGGTCTTCGTCCAACCTGTCAATGACGGGGTTTTGTCAACGTCAAAACTTCCATTGACGGAGATTCCACAACCTTCCTAGTTAATTTGTTCCAGTGATTAACTACCCCTACCATTAGAAAGTTTTTCCTAATGTCTAACCTAAATCTCTCTTGCTGCAATTTAAGCCCATTTCCTCAGTGATTAAGGAGAACAATTTATCATGCTCCTGTTTATAACAACCTTTTACATATCATGCCCCCTCCTCAGTCTTCTCTTCTCCAGACTAACTAGATCCTGTTTTTTTCAAACTTTTCTTGTGAGTCTTGTTTTGCTCTCCTCTAGACTTCTCCAATTTGTCCACATCTTTCCTGAAGTGTGGTGCCCAGAACTGGATACAGTACTCTAGTTCAGGCCTTATTGGTAAGGCTACAATTCTGTCACGGGTATTTTTAGTAAAAGTCACGGACAGGTCACAGGCAATAAACAAAAATTCATGGAAGTCCATGACCTGTCCCTGACTTTTGCTGAAAATATGCTGGGAGAGGGGGAAGAGGGGGGACAAACAGAGCACTGCCGGGTCTTGCAGCAGCTCCAGCCCCACCGCCACTCCCAGGGGGGCTGACCCACTCCAGCCGCTGCTCCATCTGGCCAATCGTCAGCTGTTCCTGCAGCCACTGCTCCAGCAACCCCAGGACTGACAGCTGCTCCAGCCCTGCCCAGAAGTAGTTACGGAGGTCCCGGCAGTCATGGAATCCATGACCTCCATGACAGAATCACAGCCTTACTTATCAGTGTTGAGTAGAGCGGAAGAATTACTTTTGTGTGTCTTGCTTACAACACTCCTGCTAATACATCCCAGAATGATGTTTGCTTTTTTTTGCAATAATATTACACTGTTGACTCATATTTAGCTTTTGATCTACTATAGCTCCCATCACCACCACCACCACCAATCATTTTCTGTAGCATTCCTTCCTACATGGTCATTTCCATTTTGTATTTGTGCAGTTAATTATTCCTCCCTAAGTGGAGTACTTTGCATTTGTCCTAACTGAATTTCATCCTATTTACCTCAGAGCATTTCTCCAGTTTGTTCAGATCATTTTGAATTTTAATCCTATCCTCCAAAGGATTGCAACCCCTTCCAGCCCGATATCATCTGCAAATTTTATAAGTGTACTCTCTATGAAGATATTGAATGGAACCAGACCCGGAACTGATACTGCGGGACCCCACTCAATATGCCCTTCCAGCTTGACCGTGAACTACTGATAACTACTCTCTGGGGATGGTTTTCCAACCAGTTTTGCACCCACCTTATAGTAGCTCCATCTAGGTTCTATTTCCCTATTTTGTTTAGGAGAAGGTCATGAAAGAGAGTATCATAAGTCTTACTAAAGTCAAGATATACCACATCTACCATTTCCACAATCCACAAGACTTGTTACCCTGTCAAAGAAAACTTTCAGGTTGGTTTGATACAATTTGTTCTTGACAAATCCATGCTGACTGTTACATATCATCGTATTATCTTCTAGGTATTTGCCTAATTATTTGCTCAATTTTCTTTTCAGGTACTGGAAAGAAATGACTCAAGAGCTTTTGAAAAATGTATCATAGAAACATTGTAATTATAGTCCAGTGGTATAGTGACTGCAACTATTATAAAAAGTAACTGAACAACAGGTTTCCAGTGTAACCCAAGCAGGAATATGGTTCTGCTCTTGCAATTATTTTATATTCAATTCAAGGCAGAAATTCAGAAATGGTGACTGAATTCCTTAGCAGCTGCTGGGTTAACTAACATCCAGACAATCTACTTGACACTTCTCCTAAACCTCCTTTATCTTCACAATGTTTCATCAGATGGCATATATGAAGTGAGTTAGTTATTTCAGTGCAATTCCTAGCGGGCATGTGTCTGTATCACAAAAACTACTACCACAGTTGATCCAAATTGACAGATTCTGGCAACATTAGCAGAGAAGCCAAGTATTAAATAGTCCTGGAAAATATCTCCCTCTTAATTGGGTTGGAGTACATTGATGGGAGAGAATTATATTGTCACTGCCTTTGCTATACTCGTTCTGTGGACAGTGGAGGAATTCAGTTTATGGAGCTGTCAAGTAAGCACATTTCACAAGGACCAGAATTCCTTCTAAAACTCACCTCCCCCGGTATAACTTGTATTTTCAGATATTCAGAACTTACTCTTCCAAACAATATACTGACAATTAAAAAAAAAGAAACAACAATCATGTCTCCGCCCAGCACGCATGCCTAGGTAATTATTTTTTTAAAAGACAGGTCACGGCATTTCATTTCTCAAAATTAATCTATTTGGGGATCTAGAGCTTTGCTATAATTAAGAAGTGTCTGAAAGCCTAAGGATATTATTTGTTTGGCAAGATTTTTAAAATGTCTAACTGATTTATATTACTGTAAATATAAACTAAGTGAAAACTGATCTTATCTTAATAACAAGTATTAAAAAATAAGGCTTCCAGGCCAAATACTGCATTGCCAAGATCTCATGTAATGCCATCTAAAATGGCCAGTATTGGAGTCCTGTGTTGTTGTTTTTTAACGGAAAAGCTGAAACAACTCACAGCGGCACTTCTCCAGAAACTAATATTTTTGTTTAAATGAAGACTGAATGCTTCCCCAGGATTTTTTTCAAAATTAGCTGTCATTTTAGGTCAGTCTCATCTATTCCATAGGCAACAACAACAACAAAAGTCCTTTGTAAGTATCTTTATGAGCCAGAAATGACAGTTATTCCTGACAGGGATGGCTTAGTACACTCTAGAGAGGAAGATGTACTTCAGAGTCAGGCAAGACCTCCCTCTACTGCATCAGGGCTTTTTAATACAAACACTGAGCACAGTAGATGAAGCACAGGCATTTCACTGAGGATTTAAGTCTTCTCGGTCATTCCAAGTAAAGTGGAGTTTAATATTTTCTATAGATTGCCAAGTAATTCCTGTCAGAAAACCACACACATTTCAACATAATAAGCAGCCTCTGCTCAGCATCTTTTCTTTGAGGCGGAATTACACACCTCACCCACGGGCAGGGTGGTCCCTTCACGTTAATGCTGAAATCTTTTTGGCAGACTAGCCAACATGGTTGAGTGCCTGGTGTGCAGATAAACAGAAGGAATTCAGCAGCAGTTCCAGCCCTTAGGATTCAGAAGCGAAAAACATTTGGCAAAACAAGCAATGAAAAAGCAAGTGAAAGAAACCTTCTTTCTTGACCCTTTCATTTAATGTTTATGAAATTACCCCATCCATACCACTGTGTATCACAGAAACAAAACACTGTATTACTAGGCTTAGTCAGGCAATACCTTGTACGCATTATCATCACTTTAACTGCAAAGAAAATATTTAAATTAAAAAAATGTGAATGGTTTTACTAAAGCATCAGGCCCTGCATACAATAGCTCAAGGGACTGGTAACAGGACAGAGCCTCTTTCCCAGCTCTAAGTTGTCCATTCAAAGTTGAAACATTTGCTACTTTCTGAGGGCTGTTGGGAAGTATAGAGAACAAGAAATAAATGTGAGGCTCTCAAGCTAGTTCCCCACAAACTGGTGTCCACATCTAACACATTAACTGACAACCTTCTTATCAGTGTTAGCAGAAACACCAAGCCTTGAGCGTGCCCGGGTAATGAACTATCCTCTCACCCCTATAGGTGGGTCCTCTCAAGGCAAATGCGCACGGGTGGGGCAATGTGTGGAACATTGATGCTGTTCCCTGCGTTGGATCTGATTACTTGGATAAGGGGCTGTAGCCTCCAAAGCTGCCACTTTAGTACCTTCCACAAACACTAAGCTTGATGGTTGTAGTGTTCTGCATCATTACCAAGTGTTCCTTTCAACTAGAGCTCTGCCCTAGTGAGTTATTCAACTGTACCATTACACATTTCTCTCATTTGAATGTAACAACACAGACATTTGGTAAAGATCTCATTTGTCTACTGAACACAGAGCTTGTCGTGCTGTCAATTTGGGTTCAGGTTTAGGAAGCTCAATTTTTTCCCTCCAAATAAACAGAAATTGAACACATTGTATACACACTAGAAGGTGTATTAGAACAGCAGTTTTCCATCGGGGGTCCGCAGCCCCCGGGGGCCCATGACCCATTTCAGGGGGCCACGGAGCTCTGCAGCTGAAACCCCGTGCCCCAAACCCCAACGCTGAAGCCAGAAGCAGTGCGGGGCTGAAGCTGGCGCCCCCTCCCCAGCCCCCAAAGCCGGAAGCTACGTGGGGCTGAAGCCTGCAAACCTCCACCCCCAAGCCAGGAACAGCAGGGGGCTGAAACTGGGAGCCCAGTGCGTCCCCCCCAAAGCTGGGAATTGCACTGGGAGCCCCCCTGCCCATACACCCCCCCACACACCTGTACACAGCCCCTAGATACCCTCTCCCTGCACCCTGAGCTACTCCCCTGCCTGCACACAGCCCCTAGCTACCCCCTCCCTGCAGCCTGAGCTACTCCCCTGCCTGCACACAGCCCCTAGCTACCCTCTCCCTGTACCCTGAGCGGTTTTCAAACTTTTTGAACTGAGTCCCCATTTTGAGTTACGTTTTTTGGTTGCGTTCCCCCCACAGACAGGCTGGGTGGTCTCCTAAGTGAGTCGGGGGTGGAGGTGGCGCTTTCTCCCTGAACCGTGCTGTGTGGAGCTGGCTCAAGCCCCGCCAGCCCTTGCCCCACCCCCCCCCCAACAGAAGTAAAACTATGCCTACCCCCCCCACGCCCCCCCCCCCCCCCGCCCCCCCGGCCAGGCCCTGGCATTTTTATAACATGTTGAGGGGAGCCTCAGCAAGAAAAAGGGTGGGAACCCCTGTACTAGAACACACATCTTCCACTGCAGGATATATGCTCACCAATACCCGAGCATGGGAGGAGGGGAGAGACACCAAAATTAACCTCCGTCCTAGAAAAATATTGCTCATTTAGAGGTTACATGGATTTTATTTCTCACTGTGACTCCTCTGATATAAACAACTATATGAGTGAGGATAGAGGACTAGATGGACATTACACTGTTTCAGAATGGAAATGTCCATGTTTACAGAATCTCACTAATAAATATATTCAGTACTAGAGATCAATCCAAATTGCAACCTTAGATCCAAATGTGCCCTTCCCCACCCCCTTTCTTAGAAAAAAAGAACCTGATATAGATCTAAACTTTCAAGTTAACGCCTGAGGAAGTAATAATATAATTGTACATCCTTCAGCAAATTTGGTTGGGGTTACGCACCTGCACAATACACTAATGGTGGAAACAAAAAATTAACATAGGCATTATCTTCCGCTTGACATTAAAAATGGAGGTCATGAGGCAAAAGAACGAAAGCTGTGCTGGGTCTTGGTTAATTAGGAGTACTTTAAATTAAATAACACTCTAGCCCCCAACATAAAAGGACTAAGGAGGTTAGAGAACAAAAACAAATGGTGTGTCTTAAACTCCCATTAGAAAACAAAGGAAAAATATGATCAGGAAAGGATTTATAACTGTCAATTTAAGTTCATTGCCACTTGTAATGTTCCTTAACATTACAAGTAATATTGCTTTTCAAATTCCAGACACAGACACTGCTTTCACCATAGATATTTTCTTCCTCTCTCTCTCTCTTTCTCTCTCTCTCCTGGTGACTTATTCCTGGTAATTTGATCTTGCTTAGAAATTACTCTAATTCTGGTTCAATGCCATGGACTCAGAGGGATTCAATAATTCATAATGAATGACTGCAGAATCCTTATAGATTCAGAGCCTGGATTACCAATTGAAGACTATATCTCTGATGTCTTTATGCTCTTCCTATTATATTATTAAGCTATTACAATAGCCACTTGCCTCCCCCTTTTCATCATCTTATCCAAATTCAATGCATTCTTAACCTGCATGGGAAAAAAAAACATTTTACAGTTAATCCATAAGTAATATTTGGAAGGGGAGAACTAGGTTTTTGCTGTCGAAAGAGAACTCAATTTAGCGCTCACGTTACTTCATTTCGTGGAAATGAGAGTGATAACTGCTTCCATAGAAAAGCTTTTCATGAATGCCACATGGTACTAGCAAAGGTAGTCACACCTTCTTTAATTGTGAGGAATAACTTCATTTTGGATCAGTTTAACCCTATAATCACAGAGTTCAATAACCCAAAGAAATGGTCCACAGCAAGTACCGGTATATTCTTGTACTATTGAGAATTCAATTTGTGGTGTGCCAGGTGCCAGATTCTGGACTCCACTGGAGACTTCCATTAACTTCAATATGCTGTGAGAGACACAACTGGAGGAGAGACAGGAATTTTAAAGCAAGGATTACCTTCTGAGAAAGAAGGAAAAATCAGGAAATATCAATTTGAGAATTTTTTTATTTGTGTAAAAAAAATTAAAATCTTACTTTAAAGGATAAAAGCATAGCCATTGGGCAACTTAATTTGAATGCTGAACTCTGATTCAAAGGGTAGAAAGAAGTGTTAAAATTGTTTTATCCAGTAGAACTATTGCTGAGGTTTAGGGTTTTGTATATCCACACCTTTTCTTACAATAGCAACAGCATATGGAAACCCACTCAGCGTAGAGACACATAAAAATGTTGGGTCGTCTTTATTTGAACCTTAAACATCTGTCTATGTGAAGTTGTGGTTTCCTAATAAAACATTAAAGTTGGCAACACAGACATTTTTATCAGCCATGTTCTTAGGAAGGAAAAGGCAATTAAGAAGACTAAACGTAATTACCCTTTAGTACTTATTACTGCAAAGGCATGCTTTGACTTAAGACTTACAGAAACTACTTAGCTTTCTTTGTTCCGCTACATCTCATGGTGACAAAACAGTGACAGGCCTGTCTAAATATTTAAACATTTCCACTATCGTGTTTTTGTTGTTAGGTCTTCTTACAAGCCAAGGAAAGAAGTTTAAACACATTTCTTCCTATAAATCACATTCCACTTAGGGATAAGGATAGAAAACTACTGACTCATTCTTCTCCAATTCACAGTGTAAACCCTAGCATTAGCTAGGTAAAGCTATGGCATTGGATTCCTACCTTGTTCAGCAGCCTCTATAACACCTGGTTATCTAATGTCAGCCCCTGTGCTTCCATTCAAAATGTGCCCCATAATTCTTTACAACAGTTGAGAGTAGGAGAATGTTAGCTATTCACCTTAGTTCTCCCTTGCCCTGGTAAATGTTCATACTGCACACCCCCAGAGCCCCCAACGATTTATGTAGTCTCATGAGCAAAAAGCCCTGGAAGAATATGAGATATCCAAGGCAACTGTTATTCCATATGCAAATTTTAAACTGCATATTTGTCCTGAATTATTTATTTTTCTATCTCAGCTTAACCAGACATCAAACATCATCAAGGAACAAACAGTCAACGCAACACATATGAGATATAGCTTCATTAGTTCTGTCTCAAGTCATATTCACCTTTCCCCACGTTACTTTTAATAAATATTACTACTGTACAACCACAAAGCTGCAAGTAATTAGAACAGATTTCAACAAGCATTTTAGATAAATGTGCCATCAGTATAATGTCACAGCTTTTGAGTAGTTTAAATCTGTTGTCATACTTTTGGGTTTTTTAATTGGACTTGGTCCACTCCAGTCAAAATGAGCTCTTGGATAAAATAATTCTCTTTCGTTGTTTATTTTGATATCTTTTATAGGGGAGGGGAGGGGAAGAGAGGAACAAACAAAAATAAATCAACCATGTCCAAGTTATTTGCATAAACAAGAGACCACGGTAAGGACCACTTCTAGCAACTGCACCTTTGCTTTTTTGTACATCATTATTCCCTTTATTTCTCAATAGATTCAAATGTTAGGCAAGAATTATTTTAAACATTTTTATTCCAGTATCGGTACTTCTAGAAAGTGACCTGGTGCATCGATGATTGATGCAGGCTGAGGAACAATGGTACTTAAAATAAATTGTTCTCTCCCTAGCCACATAATTAGGTCCTGATGTAACTATACAAGAGTAGAAAGTAGAACGAAGGCAAAAAAAACACATGGCATGTTCTCAATAGCATGCTCTATTGTGTATCATCTGAAAATTTTATAATTCTAAACTTCTGACAGAGACCCTGACAATTTCTGAAGTACCAACATCACAAGTAACACTGAAGTATCTCAAATATCAGAAGCAGTCCCCAGCATATTTCCAGTTGAAAGACAGAGCTTTTGGGATCATTAAAACTACACCTCTACCCCGATATAACGCGACCCGATATAACACAAATTCAGATATAACACGATAAAGCAGTACTCGGGGGGGGGGGGGGGGGGGG
>NW_020665189.1:11229684-11269331 GCF_002925995.2 Terrapene triunguis | reverse complement strand
GGGGGGGGGGGGGGGCTGCGCACTCCGGCAGATCAAAGCAAGTTCGAAATAACGTGGTTTCACCTATAACGCGGTAAGATTTTTTGGCTCCGAGGACAGCGTTATATACGGGTAGAGGTGTATGTTTGCTGCCTTTTTCTAAAAAATTTGCTACCTGGCCTATCTTGATCATTTGTATTGGTACAAGAGGAGCTAGAGAAGAACGGTCATTAGAATGACCTTTAAATTCTAATTAGTTGTCTACAATATTAATCATTTTCATATAGTTGACTAAAGAGCATGGATGAAGAAAAGGTAAATAAATATACAGGAAGAATTAGAAAGTCTTGGGTGAAAAAGATCTATGCTTTAAATTAAGCAATTATTTTTCTATGCTACTCTTTGTAACAGTAACCACAGTAAGAGTATTTATCACCACCCTGTATATTATTGTTATTCACTCCCATGCGAAAACCGTAATATGCTATCTAATCAGATTCTTAGCAAATAACATCCACTTAGCCCTGGGGTATGTCTTTTTTCCCCCCATTGAAAATTAGCCATCTGACATGGCCAACTGACAATAAAACTAGAAAAAACAATCCAGGCTGGGTAATGAGCTACTTATCTGGACCAGCCCTTGGCTACCCTAATCCATTCAGCTGGCTCTGTATTTATTATGACATGCAGTCACTTCTCAGTGCTCACGAGTTTCACCAGCTCTAAGAAACCCTTAGAGCTGCTGATTTTGCAAGCTGTTATTAGAGAATTTGCCCACTGCAAATTCGATCCAACCCCACAAGTATCCAGATCCTCAGCTCTTCTGATGCTGACCATTAGGTGGATCAGGGCCTGTTCCAGCTTTTTTGCCGCCCCAAGCGGCGAAGGAAAAACAAACAAACCCCGATTGAGCTGCCGCCGAAGTGCCACTGAAGATGACGAGAGGGAGTGAAGGACCCGCCGCCGAATTGCCGCCGAAGACCTGGACGTGCCGCCCCAACAACGGACGGAGTGCCGCCCCTTTCTATTGGCTGCCCCAAGCACCTGTTTCCTTCGCTGGTGCCTGGAGCCGGCCCTGAGGTGGATAAAGAGTCATGATCTCATGAGCTTTCTCCACTAAAAATGAACCCACTCCTCCTTTACATTCTGGTCAAGGAGCACTACTTCTCCTTTCTTGTTAATTCCCACACCAATAAGTTTGTGAAAACATGTTTTGGTCTCCCCATACTATGTGGATACAATGTGGGTTTTGCACACCCTTTGTTCTGTGGTTCCAGACATGCACTGCAACATGTAATTCTATGTGCATCTGAACATAAGAAATATGCAGTTTCTTTGCTTTAGTACCAGTCTTTTTTTTTCAAATTCAATGGATATTTTTCACATTCCTACCAAAGCCTCTCAGTTTACAGCTTCTTCTCTAAGCAATTTACAGTCAGAAGATCCAAGTCTACCACAGGAAGCTTAGGTGATAGATGTGCTTATAAAAATACTAAATAAAATGATAAGTTAAGATACTATATAAAATTAATTTAGACACACCCTAAGAGTAGTATGATCAAAGGCTGTGGGAGGAAAAGAGGACAAAATTAGACCATTCTGAAATCTTCCAAGAATACATGATGTTATGACAGAGATTGCTTGAAGCTTTTTTGAAGCTGGTGAGCAAGATAGATGTCCTTCATTCAGGATAAAATCATAGAATCATAGAACTGGAAGGGACCTTGAGAGGTCATCTCGTCCAATCCCCTGCACTCATGGCAGGACTAATTATCTAGACCATTCCTGATAGGTGTTTGTCTAACCTGCTCTTAAAAGTCTCAAATGATGGAGATTCCACAACCTCCCTAGGCAACTTATTTATTCATTGACTTTCAGTGAGACTTAGGCTGCTAAGTGCCTAAACCACTTTTGAAAATAAGATTAGGCACGGGAACACTGAATGGGACACCATTTAAATACATTTTAAAATCTGGGCCTGAGGCCCTTAAAAGCCTCAATGAAAGTCAAGGAAATAATAGGTTTCAGAGAGGTAACCGGGTTAGTCTGTATCAGCAAAAAGAACGAGGAGTACTTGTGGCACCTTAGAGACTGACAAATTTATTTGGGCATAAGCTTTCGTGGGCTTCATCAAATACTTAGTCCTGCCATGAGTGCAGGGAACTGGACTAGATGACCTCTCGAGGTCCGTTCCAGTCCAATGATTCTATGACATAGGCTCCTAAGTCACTAAAGTGCTTCTAATGTGTAAGCCAACTCTGGCAGGAGCTGCAGTGAAAGGCTCTCTAATCAAAGCAATACTTAAAAAGATAAGGACTTACTGAAGATACTCCCTGCAAAGACTAGGAAAGAGACTGCCTGTGGCAGCATAACAAATGCAGCAGCCTGACAAACAAAGTTTCATACTGTACGTGACGCTTTTAACTCCAAACAACTCCTTTGGAACGTAAATATCTTAGGCCTCTCCAAGGCCTAAGATATTTGTTATTACCAATAACAAATTTGCAGGGATAACAGCCAAAAACATCAAAGAACTTTATAACATCTGTCCCTGCTCTATATATGCTATGTTAAATTAAAAAGGCATTATCATCCTCTCTCAAAAACTCGCTATATGGTGTCTAGTTCAACGCAATAAATTTAGAGTTTATAAAAATAAAAATACATAATTTTTAAAAAGAAGTTGCTAGAGATCCAAGGAGAGTGCTGGGTTTTAAACATGTGAAGGAAAACAAATCTCTTCTTATGATGGAAAATACTATTTCAGAGTAGTTAAAGAGCGTTAAATCAGATGTCGGTCAAACAACAGAAAACACAGTGAAATGACTTAATTACTTCTTCTTCCATAAAGAAAACAAACAAAAAAAAAGCATTTCACTTCTGAATATGGCAATGTTTTTTTAAGTCAAATGTTTAAACGGGGATTAGCAACACAACAGGTTATAACTCAATCTTTAGTTTGTTTTGTTTTTCTTGACACATCATGGGGATATTTTGGCATAATTTATTTTTCAGTTACTTCCTCAAAATTAGATTTCCTTAATTATACACAGCTTTTGTAATTTAAAATGAATGCAATTCCTTTCTCTGTTTAACGGTTATTGAAGTACAACAGCATTCACCAACAGCTAAAAGCTCAGCTTTTACTTGCTAATGTCATGTTCATGCAAAGATACATGCTGCTGTTGCCAGAAGCCATACATATTACGAAGCCCTAATATTAAGATAGGCATCTTGGTCAAATGAGTCTTTGCAAAGTTGTTTTGACTTCTCTTGAAGTACACTATTACTTTCTGATTAAGTTGTCTGAAGAACACAAAACTTCTGCTCATCTTACATGACTTCAGATGTAATTTGAAAGTTTTGATTCTAAAAATCAAAACTCAGCATCGGAGCAGGAAATAATAATTGTATGGCATATTTATTGTACTACTAGATGACCCTGGCATGCAGTATTCAAAGGCATTTGTGCAGCTACACTAAACATTGTATACTAAGATGTCAATAAACAAAGTGGGAAAAGTGAACTTTTATACTGAGTCTGCAACTGCAACAAAGCATCAGGCATGTTTATAATAAAACTAATTACAAAAGTG
The DNA here is from genome assembly GCF_002925995.2 of Terrapene triunguis. Taxonomy (NCBI): domain Eukaryota; kingdom Metazoa; phylum Chordata; order Testudines; family Emydidae; genus Terrapene; species Terrapene triunguis. The sequence goes on along the minus strand of NW_020665189.1, from coordinate 11,265,756 downwards.
CAGCTGCTGCATTTTGTGTTTATTCATTATTATAGCTGTACAGAACTGTGTTTGCATATTTTCATGAGCAAAACATTCAAGCCAGCCAGAGCCACTGAGGACTGGAGCAAGAATTTCTCCAGGACACTCTGGTTAACAACCTTACTCTCCCAAAAAACGCTGTGGGAGTATTATTAGTAGCAGTAATTTTAACAGGGTTGGATTAAAGTATACGTATTACAGATCCATATCTAGGATCCCAACTCCTGGAGTCATGCAATTACATCCAACTCATTTTAAAAAGTTCTTAGCCTTTTGGGTTGAAGAAATTCCTAAAAAAGGGACCAATGCAGCAATATCTGTCTGAGTCTGCAGATAACCTGAAACAACAGTTCTGAGATGCATGAACTGCCCCCATGCATCTCAATGGTATGTTAACTCCAAACCCCATTGCTCCAGCAAACAGCTGTCTGTATGGCAGGAGTGCAGCAGGCCCAGCCCACCCTAGAAGATACCCACTCCTGGAGTGTAAGAACTGGGGCAACCCCTGCAGCCGCCTTTACTAGACTAGGTATAAGGCATCAATGCCAGCACAGAGTCAGTACAGGAGAGGCCTTTGGAAACTCTCCCAGTTGGTTTGGATGTGGAGACCAGAGAAGAAGAGGAGCTAGTAACCCCATGTCTCCATGAAGGCTTTCCATTCTGGAGATCTGTTCATGCAGCTGGCTCCTAGCTTGAGAAACATCTGTAGTGCCGTCAGTGGACCTCAGCTGTATGACAGACATGATAGAGGTCTTGTGGAAATACAGCACGTGATCATGTAATTAAATGCTGTATTAGAATACATATGTGCAAGAGGATTGAATTAAGGTTGCACAGAGGGACTTAATTCTGGCATTTCCCAATTTTTGAGTGCAACCTAATACTGCTATTTTAATGTAGCTTTTGTGTGTGTGATTTCTTAGTTTTTTTAAAAAATCCAATTGAGAAAAACAGAAATTCCATCATATGGCTTCATAGTGACGCTCACATGGACCACCACCGGGGTGGAATCTTTAAATCCACTGCACAGACCTCTCCCACTTGATCTAACAGAGTAACTGACAGCCGTAGTAGTTTATCATCCTCTATGTCAGGGGTGGGCAAACTATGGCCCGCGGGCCGGATCTGGCCCGTCAGGGCTTTGGATCTGGCCCGCGGAATTGCCACCCTCCTGGCGCCGTCGGGCTTAGGCAGGCTCCCTGCCTGCCCTGGCCCTGCGCTGCTCCCGGCAGCGGCCGGCACCATGTCCCTGCAGCCCCGGGGGGGGGGGGGGGGTGCGGGGTAGAGGGCTCCGTGCATTGCCCTCACCTGCAGGCAGTGCCCCCCGCAGCTCCCGTTGGCCGGGAACGGGGAACCACAGCTAATGGGAGCTTCGGGGGAGGTACCTGCAGGCGAGGGCAGCACACGGAACCCTCTGCCCTTCCTCCATTCCCCAGGGGCCACAGGGACGTGGTGCTGGCCGCTTCCGGGAGCAGCGGGGGCCAGGGCAGGCAGGGAGCCTGCCTTATCCCCACTGCGTGCCACTGCCACCCTGGAGCCACTCAAGGTATGCAGCGCTGGGCCAGAGCCCGCACCCCGAACCTCTCCTGCACCCCGCACCCTAACTCCCTGCCCTGAACCCCCTGTCGCACCCCTCCAGCACCCCAACCCCCTGCCCTGAGCACTCTGCTGGACCCTGCACCCCAACCCCCTGCCTTGAGCCCCCCCTGCACCCCGCACCGCTCCCTGCACCCCAACCTCCTGCCCTGAGCCCTCTCCCACACCTCACACTCCCTCCCACACCCCAACCCCCTACCCCAGTCCTACATTCATGGCCCTACATGCAATTTCCCTACTCAGATGTGGATCTCGGGCCAAAATTTTGCCCACCCCTGCTCTACGTGGAGTGTCACTAATGGGGTATGGGACATGTGACCAGTGGGCTTCATGGATATTTGCTGACAGCAAAGGAATGGTGAGGCTCAGGAAATGTGGGATCCATTCCAGGCTCTGGAGGGGAATGTGATGTAGCGGACACAGACTGGTCTGCTCATTTCCCCCACTCTTGACCCTTTCTGCCACTTCCACTCCAACATACCACTGTCCCAATCCTCGTCTGTTCCCCACCCCTGGTACTTCATCACAGTCCCATTCTCCATTCTCAGACTTCTCACCCCCTTCCAAGTCTCCATGCTCAGCAAATCCCTCTCTCACCCCTCCAGTCTTCCTGTCTCCATCTCCATCTCTCTCACCCTGTCACAATCCCCTTGTCCGGCCATTCCCAGTTCCTCCTTCCACTCCTGGCTCCTCATCCAACTTGTGTCTCTCCCCCTGGCTCCGTCATTCCTCACCCATACACTGCCCATGTTCCCCATCCCCATTCATTCCAAGTCCCAATCTCCCTCCCGGGAGATCTCATTTCTCGTCCACCACCCCCTGCTCTTCATCCCAGTCAGCCCCAGCTCCCCCCCGCCCAAATCATCAGATCTGTTGTGCCTCTTCCTATTACTCCTTCCCTCAGTGCACCACTGGTTCACAGTCCCAATCCCTTTGCCAGTTCCAGGCTTCTCCCAGCATCTCATCCAATCTCAGTCTTCCCCACCTACTGGTTCCCAGTCCCACCCTCGTTTCCCTTCCCTGCTCTTAGTCCCAGGCTCCTAGACCAGCCAATCTCAGTCTGCCCCTCAACCAACTCCCAGTCCAGTTTCCTTCTCCAACAGCCTTTAGTCCCCGTCTCCCACCGCATTGTACTTGTGCCAGTCTACTCTCCCCTTCCCTTCCCATTGTCCTGCTCTTGTTCCCACTGCATTTAAGTCAAGCCACTTCCTCTTCTGTGCTCTCTGGGCACCAGTGGGCAGGGGGTTCCATTGAGAGCACAGGAAAGACAGGCTCAAAGCCGCGATTGCAGGGAAAGCCCTACTCAGTTCTGAGCTGGAGCATGCCCAGTGTGCACAGAATCTTTGGGAAATTTAGCTGCTAAAAGCTATGTCTCTACTGAACACATGCAAAATGCAATTTTTGAAAGGCTTATAATTTGGTCAAATTTGGGCAGATTTTCATGGTTATGGCAGAATGCAAATCCCTGACACAAAGGCCATCCCCCTGCCAAATTTCAAGTCCCTTCCCCAAAGTAAGGGGGCACTACAGCTTTTCAAGGTAAAGGTTGCCAGAATTTTTAACAATGGCAAAACTATATATATATATTTTCCCAGCCTCATTCTCAGAAGACAGCTGAATTGTTTTGCCTGCAATTTTCCAGAAAATCCTGCCTGAGGCATGGAAAATTTCAGCCCAGCTATAGTTTGGCAGCATCATAAGCCACTGAAAACAGGGCCTTATAATGGAAAATGTTGGACAACCTTAATAATAGATGGTGTTTTCAGTCTGGCATATTTTATATATTTAATTTTTTTACACATTTCTATTGAATAAACTGATTTTATTAATAGGAAACATCATTGTGATCCAACACTAAATATATCTGGAGCACCTCTATTTGAGTCAGTGGAATCAACCTGTGTACAAATGGTGTGTTAGACCAGGAACTTTATGACAAAAATTGATGCGGCAAGACTCTTGTAAAGATATTTGTGTGCCAAATGCACAGAACAGTGACAGGCACAAAAGATTGGTACTACTAAAATGGTATTTAATATGGAAACTGTTCAGGTTTTTTTCATATTTACACCACTAAATATGTGCAAATGGAATGGACCTAAGCCACAAAGCTTGGATGTGGCTCCAGATCAGAACTTTTCCAAATGTCAGATCTGGCATCATGGTTTGATATCATCTCTACTTTTCTATAATGCAACATACCAAATCCACTGGGGAAAAAAAAGTCTGTTTTTTTTGCCAAGTGCCTGATCAAAGCCAAGATACTCACAATTCTGAATAGCTCTGTTAATCTTAATAGCAACATGCCAATCTCTGCTCACACGCACACTGCTTTCACTACAAAGCTTTACCTCTTCGCTTTTCCCACCAGGAAACACATATAGAAATGTAAGTTGCAAGAATTTTAAGCAATAATTTCCAAAACATTGTGAAACTGATCTAATATAAAGAACATAACATCCTGAAATGGGAATGAATAAGATATCATACACTAGTGCACTGTTTCAATTCAAAGCAAATTTAAAAATTGTGGGCGTAGTTTTAATTTTATGGATAGTACAGCAGTATCTGAAAGAACCCTCTTTTTTCTCTGTGAAAACACAAACCCAGATCTTTTGTCTTTTTATAATTGTAAGCTATTTTGATTACTGAAATACTTAGAGACAACAAACCACATTATGGCATTACCACAGCTAGATTTACTACTATTGTCAGCTTTCCACTCTTAGAATCCCTTCATTACAAATATTTCACGCTAACAGGAAATATGGTGGGGTTTAAACCATGATCCAGCAAACACCTTCACGTTTTGCTGAACCAAGCACAAGAGTAGCCTCATTCAAGCCAAGCAGGCTACTCACATGATTGATCAAGTGATTTACTTTATCAGAGCCTAGGTGAAGTACTGAGCTACTGACCAATTAACCCCTTCATTTCCAAATTTAAAAAAAAAGTGGAATGAGGAAGTGGGAAGTCATGGCAACTGGGAGACTGCATGCTGAAAGGGGAGGAATGTCATCTGTCAGGACTGAGAACAGTGAGCAGGTGTGTAGAGGCACCAGGAAGGTACAAGAAAAGAGTGAAGTAATTCAGAACACAAGGCCGCCAAGATGTAGCTGTAGGATATGAGCCATGCTGCACCAACTAGCAAAGAGATGTAACGATGTATCAACAGAGAAAGGGCAGGCTCAGGAAAGGTGATGACCAATCAGCCCAGGAGAAGTGGGGTCGAAGATCCATTGCAACCCTTGGAAATTTAAACCCACTCCTGACATGCCATTTTAAGATATCACATTCAGAATTTAAGGTATTGTTCTTACTTGCAAACAAGGGGTTTATGCCATTTATCAATTATAGGTGGAGCTGGTAGCAATACATATAGTTAAAGTTTGCCCAATATTTCCCTGTTTTCAGTTGCTGATAACTTTGCCAAAATGTAACCATTGGGGCTGAAATTTTCCATGCTGGCTATCTGCCTCAGACTAAAACTTCTATTTTTAAGTTTTCTGTAAAGACAGTTCAGCCATTTCCAAAAATGGGGTTAAAGGAAAATACCATTTTGCCCATGTCAAAAAATTTCCCATTACTCTTTTGTTTAGAAGTTCTAACGTCTCCAAGCTTTGAAGCAAGGTCTTAATATTTGACAGGGTGGTTGCCCGGGTACCAGAGATGTGCCTTTTGCTATTCTCATTAAAAACTTCCCAAATTTAGCCAAGTTATGAGCCTCCACATATTGGATGCACACGCATAATATATTAATTAGGAAAGGGTGAAATTGTTCAAGAGAAATAAGCACAGACTTGAAGCTTTGTACTGAGAATAAAACACTTCTTATCGCAATCAGATATGTGCCAAACGGAAGGCAAAACACAGTACAAATCAACCCTCCTATGAAATAAGAGTGGAAAGCAGTCAGAAATAGTAACCTTAAGCACAGTATGTGATTCATATTGTATACTGTATTGATATTGAGTACATATCTTTTATAATTGTGTTAACAAAGCTGCTCCATCAGATCATGGTTAACTAGAAGAGCTAAACATAAAATTCTCCCATTAAGCCAATTTACTAAAACAGAATCACTTGGAAAGGAAATATGTTTGCACACTCTGAAACAGCTCCTCCAGTGGTGAAAACTGACATCACTCCATTGATTTCAATGAAGCTATAACAATACCAGCTGAGGATCTATGCCCTCGTTCACATTAACAAGGATTTGAGGCAAGTTCATCAAGTAATTAGAGCAGGAGTCTGGACTTTTGGTTTCTGAACCTGGCACTGCAAAAACAAAAACAAAACCAAAAAAACCACCCAGCCTTGTCACAAAACCAAGTTTTCTAATGTGGCCACTGATTTTAATATGATTTACTATAAACAACATTTACCAGGAATTATATTAAACTCAGCTCTTCCGAATGTACATAATATTAAAACATACCTTTAAAGGGTCTCATAGGTGTCTCCAGATGTGCAAGGTATATCAATGATCACCCTTCTGAAGAGAACAGAACAGCTCCATGATGGCATCTTATATGCCCATACCATTGTTAAGAGAGGAATAAGAAAGTTGATCTCATTACTTGTGTATCCAGATTATCTTACGTTAATAAAACGATACTTGGAAATACAACCACATACACACAATCATCAAATCATATTACAGTTCATTCAATATGCTTGCAAATTAGTCAAGTACCCCCATTTTGGGTTAAAGCAAACACTTTCAGAAGTGGACACTGATTGTCAGTTTCTGGGCACTCAACTTGACAAATCTTGGGCCTGATTTTCAGAGATGCCCAATACCCACAGTTCCCCCTGCAAAAACGTGTAACGTAACTCTTAGTAAGCACACACTGTGTTTATATTAATTTACGGTTTGCATTGCACCGCAAAAATCATGGCGGTTCAGTTTAGAAAAGCCAAACTTTGTTTACAGCTCCAAAATCTCTGTATGCTAGTTCAATAAAGCACTAGCTTATCTAAATAAGAATGTTACTCTTTTATCCCAAAGCACAGACACCCAAGCCTTCAAAGAACACTTCATTTTACAAGCTATAGAGATGATCAACAGCATATAAATATTTAGAAAATTGCTGGAGAAATAAAACTAGAAATAAACAAGCTGCTGCAACACTGTTTGATCTCTCTTGCATATTCAGTCTAACATTGTAGGTGTATATTTCCTCGCTATGCAAAATCCCCCTCTCCCTTGACAACTTCATTTCCTGCACACTTTGGGAGACAGGCAGATGAATATTTAGTGTAGAACATGATTGTGATTAAGCTTCCAAATGCATTCTTCATCTGGATTCCAGCTGGTACAGCATCTCAATTACTCCTCCACCTCTCCTATGGGAGAGTGTCTTATTGATGTATTGAGCGTCACATGAAGGTGCTGGATTAAAAAGCTCCAAAGACCTTCCAAAACTTCTGACCTCAATCAATTATCCCTTAATGAAGGAACAGAAAGTTCTTGTGCAAAAAATATTATGGCCATCGCTCAAACTCAGGAACTTCTTATTAAAGCACAACTTTAACAGGAATACAAATAAATGTTTTAAAAGAAATTAAATTGCTTCCCACTAGCTTTGCTTCATTTTCAAAGGCAAATTTACTGATCAATTCATGGTAAAGAGAACTGCTAATCAGAACATTATGAAATTGTTGAATTTTCCTTACAATTCTTTTAAAATTTGTTTACTAACCAGCTGTAGCTAGTAGGCTGTGATGCAGGCATTGTCTGTTATGACCTGCAGCCATGCCACCTCATGCCAAGCTCCATCGTTAACTTCTCTGCATGCATCCCTGCAGAGGAGCAAGGGATCATTTAAAATGCTTCTAAAGCCCCTTTGGGCAGGCAGCGAGATCATACACAAGAAAGGAGAGCCGACTCCACAGGATTGTTATTCCCCGTCCCATGTAGATGGGCAGAGTCTAAGGCCTGGTCTACACTAACACCCCAATTCGATCTAAGGTACGCAACTTCAGCTACGTGAATAACGTAGCTGAAGTCGACATACCTTAGTTCGAATTTACCGCGGTCCACACGCGGCAGGCAGGCTCCCCCGTCGACTCCGCGGTACTCCTCTCGCTGAGGTGGAGTACCGCAGTTGACGGCGAGCACTTCCTGGTTCGAATTATCGCGTCCAGACCAGACGCGATAAATCGAACCCGGAAGTTCGATTGCCAGCCGTCGAACTACCGCGGTAGTGTAGACATACCCTTAGCTTCAACCTGTTGAACAGTGCAGTTGAATCAGTGGAAAGAGGGAAGTAAGTTGCACCAAAAAAAGGACTGGCTCAGCTTACTTCCCCCACAGAGCAAGGGAAAAGCAAGGTCCATATTATGGCTATCAGTCACAGTCTGGCTCTTCCCCAGCTTCTGGAACAGTGGACCTAAGCTCTGTCTTTATAAAGCTTGATTGTAAGATTACATGATAGCTTTTGACTACTGACACCATGACATCAGGCTTTGTGGTTTCAGGTCTGTACCATGTGTGGACCACACAGCAAGAACATGAACTATCTGAGCATGGTAGAAGGGGGGGAACAAGGTACCAAAATGCAAATCCCTCATTGTGTACAGGTATCAAGAAGAGGTGGAAATGTTCTTTCATAAAATCTCACAACTGTCATCAGATGGCTGAAAAGGTCAATCACACTTGCCTCTCCCCCACATTTTCTATCTTTAACACATGCTTTACTTCTGCTACTCAACCACTCAACATAAATTCTATCCTCTACCATCCTGCCCACTGGTCCAGCCCAGTGCCTGGTAGCTTTATTTCCTCCACCCCTCTTCCTGGAGGCAGTGATTGCCTGAGCTCAGCTTTTACTGATCATTAGAGAAAGGTCAGAAATCTCCCTTGAGGCTTGGATTCCATCTGGGATTTTTATGACTACTAAATTTTCCAGTCACTTGCAGAATCCTCCATAAGGAATACCTGTTATGGTCACAGAAGAATGAAGCCTAGCAACACAGTTATTCCATTAAAAGGTTTCTTCGAGTTTGGGGTGGGAAGAGGCTGGCTGTAATTTAGTCAGTCAATTTATTTTATGATTGGCCTGCAGTCACAAAAATCCTGTGCAGAACATAAAGCCGGCTAGACACTTTTCCCCATTCCCCACTTGTTCTCTATGAACTTCCTACTCCGAAAAATTAATCATGGTACTTAAGAGCTTCATCCATCCTGTCTTCATTTTTCCCTCCTCCTCACTGTCTGTCTCTAACCCCAGTATCTGTTAAAGCTGTCAAGCATTTCCTCCCCTGACACTTTTTCCCTTCACAAGCCCTGATTTCTGCAGTCTCCAGTTATTTTCCTTACATTTGCAGCAATATATCTCTATATATCTGCACTTTTCTCTTAAAGCAATTAATTGCTTTATGGACATACGACAGAAACTTCTAGCCTTTTCAGACCACAGTAACAGTGTGCCAGAGACAGACTGCCCACATACAAGCCAGAGCATGGCCAATCCCATTCAGATAGTTGTGTCAAAATTTACAGTGAAGCTGTGGTGCAATCCAGTCTAACTTCAAGACTGGGGTTTAGAGCAGCCCACACTCCATTGCAGCACTTCTGAATAAGGCCAGGAGTGGTATACTGGGTCCCCACATAGATACTCATTAATAAGGGAGCTGCAGCTTAACACACCAATCACATAAGCCTCCAATATGAGCAGGGGAACACATCAGTGGCTGGTAACCACTGTGGTAGAACAGAGTGCAGTTGTTTTATAGAACCTTTACCTACAAAGTTTGCTCTGTTTGCCACATTCTTTTCCTACTCTAGTATTTCCATTTGTCTTGTGTTGTTGCATAAAAATCTCTTTGTAGGATGTAATTTAAGCATTCCTGTTTTTTCATGCAAATCAATGAATAAAAAAGGAAAAGTGTGGAATGATTGCAGTACATAAAAGTGGAACGTGCCATTTTTATAAGAATCTTTGGACTATTCCCAGCTGTATTAAAACCGCATTTTCAAGAGAAAACCACTGCATAAAATGGGGAAAGAGAGAAGGGGGGAGGGAGGGAGAACACTTAAATGATCTTTCTGATTATGGAAGTGCTTAACACAATTCACCCCATACACTTAAAAAATCCCAAGAAGCTAGAAGAGGCTTCACAGTAGCCTAAAGCATTGTAAACTCATGAAAAATTAATTTAATCGTCAAAACCAGGACCAATAAGAGCCGCTCTCCATAACAAAAAAGTGTTCAGTTGCATTATTAAAAACATTGCTTTTGAGAGATCAATTAATCTCAAAGGGCTTGACTTCCTGCATTAGAAATGATCAAAGACAGATTTACTAAAAGGATCCTTTCTATCAAGCATGGAGCCCATCTGCTCTATCTGTGTTCTAATTGCAATGTTTATCATCAGTTTAAGAACCTGTGTGTTCCTTTGAATTTAAACGTTTATGTAACATTCCCTAAAAACCCTCATGGTGAGTGGAAAATGGCAGTGAGGGTGATACCTGCTGCATGTGGGTATGTCTTCACCCAAAAGGTCTTTACTAACTTAATTTATAACCCACCTTTTCCAAGGTTCTTTGGTTCTTCAAATGTTAAATATACATCTAGAGGTGTCTACCCAGTCTTCTGGGAGCCTAACCTACAAATTAAGGATTACAACATGAACAGACGTAAAACTGCACATAAATATATTCATCTCAGTCCACAGCTTCCTTGACAGCCTTCAGTAAGGGGAACTTAGAGCTGGAGGTGTGACTCCCAGCTTGGAGAGACATACTCGTGCTAGCTCTAACCAAGCTAGCATGCTAAAAATAGAGGGTAGCCACAGCAACATAAGTGTCAGGAGAGGTTAGGTGTCCCAAGTACATACATATGCTTGCAAAGTATAACGTGGGCTCTGGAGGACTGACTTGAGGTAATGATTTTGAAGATCACAGAGTATGCCTTGCCAGCAACTTTCTCTCATTCATATGAAAGGAGTGTCAACTTGAGTGCCTCTGCTAATCTTAACTATGGCAATACTTCATGAGGAGAGATGCAGCCTTCTACCATGACAATACTTCATGAGGCGAGATTCAGCCTTCTATTGGTAAACAAAGTGGCTTGATTACTTTTTGTTTTGATATTTTTAAAGTGATGTCATGGTAGGTTTAGTTCCCATGTAACAGAGTAAGAGCACTAGCTTCAGATTTTCTATACTTATGGGAGATTGGCATTTATACAGAAAAGAGTATATGTAGATACTTATTATTTTAACTGCGTAGAGGCCAGAGACTGATGCACAAATAACCAAAGGAGGGACTGCTGCACTGTGGGGGACAGTATAAAATGGGGCCAAGATAGTGCTATTCCTGCCTCCAGAACCCCCAGACCCAGAACTGTGTAGTGGAGACACCCCTCTCTCGGGGGGCAGGTTTTGCCTCCCCTCCCCACTTCCATGTGATGTTGGGGAAAACCTGCAATGGGGAACCAGCCAGAGACTCCAGCGGGTTGGAGTAGCTGCAAAAGCAGCCGAAGCAGGGACCTTCAGAGAGCCATGTCTATAGCATTGACTGGACTTACTCTGCCCTGTCTAATTGGATGTTTGCTTCAACCCTCCCCCTTCCTCGCTGTCTCTGAACCTTGGCTTCATTCCACACCTGCCCCATCCCTCACCCTCTTCCTTTCAATGTCCCTCCTCCCTTCACTGTTGTTTCCATTTAGCTGAACCCCTCCAATTAAACCGCTCCCAAAAAGGTAAATCAGTCATGGTGCTAACTGACTTTTGCTGTCCTCCCACTTGTCTCTCTGCTGTTGTGTTTTAACCCTTCCCTCACCCCTCAGTCTGTCTGGTCTATTGAGATTTCAAGCTCTTTCAGGCAAGGACTGTCTATAATTCTATACATAGCCCTTACTGCAATGGGGCCCCATTCTTGGGCATCACCATAATAAGCATGATTAATAAATAAGTGACCAGGTCAGAGCCCCATTGTGCTAGACTGCTTCCTTTTTAGATGTAAAATGCTCAGCTATTACTTCATTAAAATGCTATTAGCAGGAGAACTGACTATAAATTCTCTACAAGCCTACATCATCTCTAATCTCTCACTCTCTCAGCCACAAAACAGTACTAATATAATACTCTGGAGTAGCACCAAGTACCTGGTCTCAACTACAACCTCTCAAAACAACCAAGAAAAACCATTAGTGAGCTTAGAACAGAGTCCAGTCCAATCTTTCTGAGCCAGTAGCATAGTGGACCCAGCAGTAAGACTTCAGGGGAAAGGGATATATTTTAAGAAAATAAAATGCAGGTGAAAATCCATCTGGGAGGTAGGTTGCAATGGAAGAAAAAGGCTAGTTAACCAATAATATTGATTCATTTACCCTTAAGTCTTCAGAATTGGAAGTCTAATGTTTCTACATTACCTTTTAAAACATTTCGTCTTCCTTCCTTCCCAAATCTGAAATTGGCTTTCTTGGCATTCAAATGACTATGGCTAACTTAAATTAAATTTGGGCAAATTAAAACACTAATTGAAAATATTCAGTATTGTATAAGCTTCCTAAAGACAGAGTATCACTCTTCGGTGACATCTGGAGCACAGCAAAATGTATGTCTCTATTCCATATACTATTAATTCAAAGAATTATTATGAGACTGTATATGATTGTGTTTTCATTTATATTGGTAATATTGACTTACCTCTTTGCCCTAATAGAATTTCTCTTCTCAGTATTCTTTTCCTATCCTTATGCAAAATCTTTGTACCGCATTTAATTATCAGGTATTTTGTATTGCCTGCTTGTTACAAGAAAGCTCTTATCAGACCTTGCTAATAAACTGAATTAATTAAAGATTAGTCATCCACCTTGTCTCTTAACACAACTTAGTAACCCATGTAACAGACAGTCTTCCACTTGGCACAAGAATTTCAGCATTGCCTGGGGGAGAGGGGAAACTCCCACTGTTTCCTTTTTTAAACCAAGCTTATCCAGTGTGCTTCCAAGCAACAGCTCATTTAGGGTGACCAGATGTCCCGATTTTATAGGGACAGTCCCGATTTTTGGGTCTTTTTCTTATATAGGCTCCTATTACTCCCCACCCCCTGTCCCGATTTTTCACATTTGCTGTCTGGTCACCCTAGCTGCACACTTTGTGATGTAGATTCTCAAATTGTAATGTCAGAATGTGATATTGAGTTCCTTCTCATGTGAGGCTTAAGAATCTAATATTTAGTAGATCTCATTTTTTTTCATCTAACTAGTCAAGGAGATTCTACTAAGAAGCATGCTGTTAGCTCTGATCTGCCATCTTCATGTTAAGTAGTGTTTTATTTTCACAGGTGGTACCGTTGAAGTAAGCTTGACTAATGATAGCTATATCTGGCCATAAACCTACTAGCCAGGATATGCTAAACTTTCCTTGAAAAAAAAAATCTTATTAAAAATGAACAGTAACTCAGAATAGTGAATAGCACACCCGTTAAAGATCCATGAAAGCCACAAAGTTTACACCAGGGGTGCAATAAATACCTTTGGAGAGAAAACTAAAATGAGAACTACTGCTATGGAACTCAATGTAAATTGTTAAGATACAGATCTTGCTTAGCAGCACTGAAATCTTTTATCTATCTACATATACTTATTACTGTAGCACATCAAGCTGATGGAAAATGCTCTTCCATTATTCAACATATCTACTATTAAATCTCTTCAAGTATTCTGAGAAACATTATTATGTGACTCCACTTCAGCCAATAAAGTCAGCATAAAATAAAAGCCTTAGATACTACAAGTAAAAAGAATATTTGATCTTTTGCTTCACAGAATTGCACCAAAATATTACTGAATTCTTAAAGCAGATCTTGAATAACTATTTAAGACCAATATGAATTAAATGTGTTCTATAAACTATGAGGTAGTTCTTTCTGAATCTTCATATCATGAATGGCTAGCTGTATATTACATATTTTTTGTGGACCTTTGGCATGCAAGAAAGTAAGCCTGCTTTACAAGCCTTTGCGTAAGAGCACAGATGACAAAAGAATAAAAAGCATAACTTTCACTGCCCATATTCAACTGCTAAGAAAAGAGTTCACAAGTGAAACTGTTTTGAAAACTGGAATTGCAACGTAAAGTCTCCCCTTTGCAAAAGCACTTACAACTTGTTTACGATAGTGAATGTTAGCATTTTAAGATATGATTAAGACCTTAAAATGACTTATAAAACCTTCTTGGATCCACATCCAAAAGCACTTTAACTGGTATGCAAGCATTCCAAGAACACACTGGAATACAAGTCAGTTCAGTCTATAGCAGGTGATTGCCTGTGTGCACATGGACAAACAGAAACAGCATAACTTGTGCCCTCACTTTGGGTATACTACCCGCCGGATCAGCGGGCAGCGATCGATCCAGCGGGGGTCGATTTATCGCGTCTAGTCTAGACGTGATTGATGCGATAAATCGACCCCCAAGCGCTCTCCTGTCAACTCCTGTACTCCACCAGCGCGAGGAGTCCAGGAGTTAGGCAGGCCACATGTGGCAGCACTGCACCTCAAACAGAGTTCAGAGATCTATAGAGTCTGGGTGTGTCCAGTTTTCCAAATGAAGAAACCCTTGTTTATTTACTACACCCAAGTCTTGTCTCTTCATTGTCACAATGAACACCGTGGAGCCAGAAGAAATCATGATGAGCAGTCAAGGGAACCTTCATGTTTATGAAACCTATTAGAGGTTTATTTGAAAGATTGGCCCCATGGATGATCTAAGACCTCCATCCTAATAGAAATCCCAGCACCGTATCTCTTTCCAAATCCTATGGACTTATCAGAAAATACTTTTTCCAAACCTCTCTGAGGAGGTCCCCTCTCATCTTTCATATATACCTCCAGTTAATATGTTTAGTCCTCTGTGTCTGCTGTGTAGTATACTCTTCACACCTTCAATTAAGTTACATGAGCATACTCTGTATTGAGATTTCTGATGCCTGCACAAATATCACAAGAATAGTCCCATCCTTTATAGTTCACCAATTTCACTTCCAATTGTGATGGGAGTCTGGAAGTGCCAATGAATGCTGGATGCATTCATCCAAAGAAGTTGGCAGTTCATCCCTATTGCCAGCACCTTCCCTTTTTCATAGAATGATACCCCGAGAATATAGCTAAAATCAGAATACTTGTAGCATATAGGTCGAACCCCCATCATCCACTGTTCCAATATGGTTATAATAAGCCAAGAGCAAGTTTAAAGGAGACACAAATTACCAGCAATGGGACTAAATCATGCCTTCCCCATTGCACTTGGAAGAGATTAGTCTTCCTAAGTAAATGTGGCAGGTGTTCGCAATGACAACGCTTGCTGCTTGTGTCATTTCAGCTGTGACCATAAGTATAAGATCAAAGTTTCCAACTCCATATAATGTGGTAACAAAGCATAAAGCCATCTTTAACAATAAAGTGGAAAATGTGCTCAAAATGTCAGCTTTGCTTTAGTAAGAGCAGATGGGCTAGTTTGGAGATTTGTGCAAAATGCTGTTTACTTGGTGAACTGAATTTCACTGTAGTTACCACAGCCTCTTCTATAAGGGCTTGTCTACACTACCGCGGTAGTTCGACGGCTGGCAATCGAACTTCCGGGTTCGATTTATCGCGTCTGGTCTGGACGCGATAATTCGAACCAGGAAGTGCTCGCCGTCGACTGCGGTACTCCACCTCAGCGAGAGGAGTACCGCGGAGTCGACGGGGGAGCCTGCCTGCCGTGTGTGGACCGCGTCTGAACCGCGGTAAATTCGAACTAAGGTATGTCGACTTCAGCTACGTTATTCACGTAGCTGAAGTTGCGTACCTTAGATCGAATTGGGGTGTTAGTGTAGACCAGGCCTAAGTGAAGTATAATGTAAGTCATTGTAAAGAATTTACAGAAGATCTTTAATAGTGTTACTGTAGAATCCTCAGCCCCTTGCATGGGGACATAGAGACTTTTAGTTGGAAGAGTGAATGAGCAAATATTAGTTATTTGGAAAGAATCTTTTTTCTTGCTAAGATAAGTGAATACTAAGCAGATCACACCCTGCCACAGTTCTCAATCCCTTTCTTCGAGATGTAAATGCGATTTATTTTACAACAGCGAGGGCAGAATGCTTCTGGCTTCCAGAGAAGCTGTCTTTAATTTAATGCCTGCTATCACAATTTACCAGCAGGGAGGCAGTGGGCAGGCTCCAAACACAACAAGGAAAGGGAAAATTAAAGGCTAAAACTCCCCTAATTAATTTGCTTCCTCTCTGGAACATGCTGCCATGATAAAGCTACTGCAGCTAATCTAGCATATGCCATCACACTTGCTCATGTACCAAGGCACAAGCTGGATGTTGTAGAATAGAATATAAGTTATTCAAAGGCAGATGTTCAACCCTTAAAGACATCCAGTTAACCACGGACTATGCTTAACAAACTACATGACATCTCACATCCTCACCTCCCAGTGGCCAATGTTTCCTGAGGGAGATTGAGAGTTTCTACATGATAGGGTGTGGACATTCAGGAACTGACTTCTACACCCAAAGAAAGAAAAGTATTTAATCTTCCAACCCAGGATTAAGCTCCTAGGATTCTGAGCCACTGAGATTTCAGCTGAAACCTAATTTTAAGAGAAATGAGACCTTGTTTAACTTACTTCAGCCTTTTCAAGTTGGTTTAAAATTTAGTCCAACTAAAGAATCCATCTTAAAATTAGTGGGTACTCAGTAGCTAGTGATCATTCCCTAGCCTGTTTTTAATAGCAAAGACTTTTCCATATGCAGTAGCAAGGTAAATGATATATAGGCCAGTAAGTAATAGTAATTTATATTGCACCTGTTAGTGACTGGGAGCCAGAACAGAGTAACTATATATAAGAGCAGAGCTTATAATTAAAACCGTTCATTCAGGGTAACATTATCTATTTTGGACTACATAATACACATACTGCACAATGTGTACAGATTATATACATTAGTATATTGTGGCCATGTCATGTACAGAATATGTGGACATTACCAAGAAAAAAAAAAGCCAAGAAAATTTATTATTTTTGTTGTGGATGTCATGATGTAATAGGTATACATAAAATCTAGTAGGCAGATCAATCGAAAGTGCATAAAAGTTTCTCTGCACTACACTACTGGAACTACGTTGCCTAAAAACTTGTAGCTATAGAAGTCTGGACCTACTTGTTGCTGTCAAGTATTAAAAAAAATTAATCATGATTAATCACATGATTAAAAAAATTAACTGCAATTAATCGCATTGTTAAACAATAATAGAATGCCATTTATTGAAATATTTTGGATGTTTTCTGTATTTTCAAATATATGGATTTCAATTACAACACAGAATACAAAGTATACAATGCTCACTTTATATTTATTTTTGATTACAAGTATTTGCATTGTAAAACCACAAAAGAAATAGTATTTTTCAATTCACCTAATACAAGTACTGTAGTGAAATCTGTTTATCATGAAAGTTGAACTTACAAATGTAGAATTATGTACAAAAAAACTGCATTAAAAATAAAACTGTAAAATTTTAAAGCCTGCAAGTCCACTCAGTCCTACTTCTTGTTCAGCCAGTCACTCAGACAAATAAGATTGTTTACATTTGCAGGAGATAATGCTGCACACTTCTTATTTACAATGTCACCTGAAAGTGAGAATTGGTGTTCTCAGCACTGTTGTAGCCGGCGTCACAAGATATTTACGTGCCAGATGCGCTAAAGATTCACATGTCCCTTCATGCTTCAACCACCTCCACAGGACATGCATCCATGCTGATGACAGGTTCTGCTCGATAACAATCCAAAGCAGTGCGGACCGACGCCTGTTCATTTTCATTATCTGAGTCAGACGCCACCAGCAGAAAGTTGATTTTCCTTTTTGATGGTTCAGGTTCTGTAGTTTCCACATCAGAGTGTTGATCTTTTAAGATTTCTCAAAGCATGCTCCACACCTCGTCCCTCTCAGATTTTGGAAGACACTTCAGATTCTTAAACCTTGCGTCGAGAGCTATCTTGAGAAATCTCACATTGGTACCTTCTTTGCGTTTTGTCAAATCTGCAGTGAAAGTGTTCTTAAAAGGAACATGTGCTGGGTCATCATCCAAGATTGCTATAACATGAAATATATGGTAGAATGTACGTAAAACAGAGCATACAATTCTCCCCCAAGGAGAGAGATACAATTCTCCCCCAAGGAGTTCAGTCACAAATTTAATTAATGCATTTTTTTTAAATGAGAGTCATCAGCATGAAAGCATGTCTTCTGGAATGGTGGCTGAAGCTTGAAGGGACATACGAATGTTTAGCATATCTGGCACACAAATACCTTGCAATGCCAGCTACAAAAGTGCCATTGAAATGCCTGTTCTCGCTTTCTGGTGACATTGTAAATAAGAAGAGAGCAGTATTATCTCCTGTAAATGTAAACAAATGTGTTTGTCTTAGCGATTGGCTGAACAAGAAGTAGGACTGAGTGGACTTGTAGGCTCTGAAGTTTTACAGTGTTTTGTTTTTGAGTGCAGTTATGTAATAAAAAAATCTACATTTGTAAGTTGCACTTTCATGAGATTACACTATAGTACTTGAATGAGACGAATTGAAAAATACTATTTCTTCTTCTTTACAGTACAAATATTTGTAATAAAAAATACAGGTCTGTCTCATCTTACACAGGGGTTCCGTTCCGCGGTTAGCGCGTAAAGCGAAAACCGCGTATAGTCAAAATTACATTGAGTTCAATGGCGGGCGGAATCGCCCGCACTACAGGTACAATATTAAAATTGTTGTTTTTCTCTTTTTTTGTTTTGTTTTTGTTTTTTGTTTTTGCCAACCGCGTAAAGCTGAAATTGCACATGTTAAATGCGCGTAAGATGCGACAGACCTGTATACACTTTGATTTCAGTTACAACACAGAATACAATATATATGAAAATGTAGAAAAACATCCCAAATATTTAATAAATTTCAATTGGTATTCTATTGTTTAAAACTGTGATTAAAACTGCAATTAATCACGATTAATTTTCTTATCACAATTAATTTTTTTGAGTTAATTGCAATTAATCAGAAGGTTGAAAAAGCTACTAGGGGTGAAGCTGTTCTAGACTTGATTTTAACAAATAGGGAGGAACTCGTTGAGAATTTGAAAGTAGAAGGCAGCTTGGGTGAAAGTGATCATGAAATCATAGAGTTTGCAATTCTAAGGAAGGGTAGAAGGGAGAACAGCAAAATAGAGACAATGGATTTCAGGAAGGCGGATTTTGGTAAGCTCAGAGAGCTGATAGGTAAGGTCCCATGGGAATCAAGACTGAGGGGAAAAACAACTGAGGAGAGTTGGCAGTTTTTCAAAGGGACACTATTAAGGGCCCAAAAGCAAGCTATTCCGCTGGTTAGGAAAGATAGAAAATGTGGCAAAAGACCACCTTGGCTTAACCACGAGATCTTGCATGATCTAAAAAATAAAAAGGAGTCATATAAAAAATGGAAACTAGGACAGATTACAAAGGATGAATACAGGCAAACAACACAGGAATGCAGGGGCAAGATTAGAAAGGCAAAGGCACAAAATGAGCTCAAACTAGCTAAGGGAATAAAGGGGAACAAGAAGACTTTTTATCAATACATTAGAACCAAGAGGAAGACCAAAGACAGGGTAGGCCCACTGCTTAGTGAAGAGGGAGAAACAGTAACAGGAAACTTGGAAATGGCAGAGATGCTTAATGACTTCTTTGTTTCGGTCTTCACCGAGAAGTCTGAAGGAATGCCTAACCTAGTGAATGCTAATGGGAAGGGGGTAGGTTTAGCAGATAAAATAAAAAAAGAACAAGTTAAAAATCACTTAGAAAAGTTAGATGCCTGCAAGTCACCAGGGCCTGATGAAATGCATCCTAGAATACTCAAGGAGCTAATAGAGGAGGTATCTGAGCCTCTAGCTATTATCTTTGGAAAATCATGGGAGACGGGAGAGATTCCAGAAGACTGGAAAAGGGCAAATATAGTGCCCATCTATAAAAAGGGAAATAAAAACAACCCAGGAAACTACAGACCAGTTAGTTTAACTTCTGTGCCAGGGAAGATAATGGAGCAAGTAATTAAGGAAATCATCTGCAAACACTTGGAAGGTGGTAAGGTGATAGGGAACAGCCAGCATGGATTTGTAAAGAACAAATCATGTCAAACCAATCTGATAGCTTTCTTCGATAGGATAACGAGTCTTGTGGATAAGGGAGAAGCTGTGGATGTGGTATACCTAGACTTTAGTAAGGCATTTGACACGGTCTCGCATGATATTCTTATCGACAAACTAGGCAAATACAATTTAGATGGGGCTACTATAAGGTGGGTGCATAACTGGCTGGATAACCGTACTCAGAGAGTTGTTATTAATGGTTCCCAATCCTGCTGGAAAGGCATAACGAGTGGGGTTCCGCAGGGGTCTGTTTTTGGGACCGGCTCTGTTCAATATCTTCATTAACGACTTAGATATTGGTATAGAAAGTACGATTATTAAGTTTGCGGATGATACCAAACTGGGAGGGATTGCAACTGCTTTGGAGGACAGGGTCATAATTCAAAATGATCTGGACAAATTGGAGAAATGGTCTGAGTTAAACAGGATGAAGTTTAACAAAGACAAATGCAAAGTGCTCCACTTAGGAAGAAAAAATCAGTTTCACACATACAAAATGGGAAGAGACTGTCTAGGAAGGAGTACGGCAGAAAGGGATCTAGGGGTTATAGTGGACCACAAGCTAAATATGAGTCAACAGTGTGATGCTGTTGCAAAAAAAGCAAACGTGATTCTGGGATGTATTAACAGGTGTGTTGTGAGCAAGACACGAGAAGTCATTCTTCCGCTCTACTCTGCTCTGGTTAGGCCTCAGCTGGAGTATTGTGTCCAGTTCTGGGCACCGCATTTCAAGAAAGATGTGGAGAAATTGGAAAGGGTCCAGAGAAGAGCAACAAGAATGATTAAAGGTCTTGAGAACATGACCTATGAAGGAAGGCTGAAAAAATTGGGTTTGTTTAGTTTGGAAAAGAGAAGACTGAGAGGGGACATGATAGCAGTTTTCAGGTATCTAAAAGGGTGTCATAAGGAGGAGGGAGAAAACTTGTTCACCTTAGCCTCTGAGGATAGAACAAGAAGCAATGGGCTTAAACTGCAGCAAGGGAGGTCTAGGTTGGACATTAGGAAAAAGTTCCTAACTGTCAGGGTGGTTAAACACTGGAATAAATTGCCTAGGGAGGTTGTGGAATCTCCATCTCTGGAGATATTTAAGAGTAGGTTAGATAAATGTCTATCAGGGATGGTCTAGACAGTATTTGGTCCTGCCATGCGGGCAGGGGACTGGACTCGATGACCTCTCGAGGTCCCTTCCAGTCCTAGAATCTATGAATCTATGAATCTATGAATCAACAACCCTAGTTATTAAGTAACTTGATAACACATCCACTGGAGTTAAACAAAGTGTGATGATTTTCCCCAGTAGTCAATATTCAAGCCAGAGTGGAAACAATGTTTTCTTCAAGTTTCTCAAGGGAACAAATTTTTAATGTGTTATTTTATTTTCTGATGCATCGAACTTGTTGTATGGAAAGTGTAAATTATGCCTGTCTGTGTTGTATCTGTATTAGTCTATTTAAGTGCTAAACTCTAAGTGGACAAACTGTAAAGAGGAAATGAATTCACAACAGGGGATTGATCCGTCTAGGTGATTAGCTTTACCATCAACAGTGGATGTCAGTCATGTTAATTGAAATCAATATACAGGAGTTAAGGGGGGCACAGGAATAATTAGGTGAGGCACAGAATCAGTTCTCAAAATAAACTCTATGTTAAGAGCTTACTGTAGTAAATGACAATGCTGTACCACATCAGAATACCACAAGCATCTTCAATGTGCTGACTTAATAGGCAAATTAAGGTCAGTTTGCAATAGCTAGTCTGAAAATCTAATATGGGGGTGAAAACTTAGACATACTACAAATTATATCAACCATAGGCTGATAAAAAGCAATATGAAAAGTAGGAAAGGCAAGTTCCAAATAGTGAGTTTATACACCTGACACATAATTTGTGAGCCTACTTTTAAGCAGAGTAAAGTGACATCTGTGCTCTTAGAATCCACTCATATACCATTTGCACATCACAGATCATAGTTTTAACACACACAGGGAGCAGCAAATTCACAAAGTTACTTCAAAAGTGTCCTCCTAGGCTAATGCCACAAACTGTAAACAGAAGCACAATATGAAGAATTCTTGCCATTTATGCAAGAGATGTTTGAAGATTTTCACATAAAAACTTAAGATTTTCTTATTAAACATGCATATTTATTTTCTTCAATTTAAGAATACACAATGCCATTGCTCTCACTTCACAAGGACTCATTTTTAGTACAGAAAAGGTCTTTTTAATACTCCTATGACAATATGAAAGGCAGAAAATGATACAAAAGTCATTTGGCCAGAATTTCTCTTCCCCCCCCCCCCCCCCCCCTTCCTTTAGGGAATACAATGAATGCCAGATGTTCTAGTGAAATGTCTTCATCACTTCAATTGCAGCAAATACCTCTAAGACAGCCACACTGTATTTTATTTATTATTATACAGGGGTCAAAAGGTATTTAGCAGATTTATATAAAAGCTGTGGCCTTCTATAGTCTTTTATCTTTTTCATTTAAGTTACCCTGGCCAATTAACTGTGAAGATTAAGATCACTGATTGTTTCCCATTGGGCCAACAAAAAGCTTGTCAAAACCAATTAAGCACTTCAAGTTTTTTGGTTGTTTTGGGTTGTTTTTTTTTTTAATTATCAGAAGAAATCAAACAAAGGAAGGGAGACCAGGGTAACCTCCAAGCAGTAGCCAATCTGAGAAAGAGTAAAGTGACACAAGATCAAGAGGAAGGGAATTGGAAGAAGTCTCTGTCAACAATCAGTAAACAGTGCAGAATTGCTAAGCAGGCCAGTCAAATCCTCATTGTTCCTTCCTTGCTCTGGTCACCAACCCCAATAATGATCACATTGTACACAGCTCAAAGATGTTAAAGGAGGTTTTTAGAGTAAGGAAAGTGGTCATTTCCTCCCCCAAAGTCACAGATTTCCCTTCTGAGTTTCCGCCAAGTACCACTGTTGAAATACCAAGTCATCACCCTTGATTAGCTTCGCTGGCTGTAAGGGATACTGCCAAGAGTATATTGGTCTTACAGCACACACCCACACCATACCTACATTTCAAAGCACAGGAAAGGAGGCATTCAGTTTGCTGATTCAGAGAAAGCTGCTTTCTCTAGGTAAACTGCCTTAAAGTATCTGGGGGCCCCTCAAACAAAAGTTGTTTAAGACTCACTCTAAAAATAAAGGATTAGTGCTGGTATCACTGCACGCTTTGAAAATTGTGTCTAAAGGGGGAATTTACTTACTTATTGAAAAAATGTTGTGTTGTACCAATAGATTTTATTGTATTACTGTGTCTTTTAATACACTTACTGGATACATCCAATGGCTAGGACTTAGAACCCACC
This sequence comes from Terrapene triunguis, assembly GCF_002925995.2. Lineage (NCBI taxonomy): Eukaryota > Metazoa > Chordata > Testudines > Emydidae > Terrapene > Terrapene triunguis. Next base: position 11,242,621 of record NW_020665189.1, on the reverse strand, counting down.
CGCACCCTATTCATTTCAGCTAAATACCAGATATAAGGTTTGATTTCTGCTGGGAAATAACATTCGCCACCCCACTCCCACTATGAACAAGTGCTACAACTGCTGCTCAACTTTATTGTAGAAAGTTATGCTATATGGTTAGTTCTCATTTAGATCTCTGGCCTTTCTTGGAGAGATAGGTCAGGGCCCTTTTACTTCATTTCAGTGCAAACCTGTTTCTGAAGAAGAGCACGGTTCACTCAGTCCCAAAATTCAGGAGAATTTACACTGTGCCTTCCTGAGAAGGGCTCTTTAAGCCCTAGGATGTTTCCATACGTAGGATTGTGCGGTCTGCAGCCTGATGTCAAACTCCTGGGTTCCGTTAAAGTAAGCTGATACCTACTCTATACTTCAGTTTTCCTATCTGTAAAAATTACACCGTTGTGGGGTGACTTTTAAAAATCTTTGATATGCTCAGATGAAAGGCTGTCTATAATTCTTGTCCAGATATTTACTTGGCCGACACCACTGTCATATGCGACTGCATATGACTTCCAGTTGCAACTTAGGCTTGGTCTACACCAGGACCGGCTCCAGGGTTTTTGCCGCCCCACCCGGCGGGGGGAAAAAAAGAAAAGAAAAAAAAAAGCCGCGATCGCAATTGCAATCAGCAGCACTCTGGCGGCAGCTCCACCGCGCCGCTTTCTTCTTTGGCGGGAATTCAGCGGCAGATACTTCCCTCCGAGAGGGACCCCCCGCCGAATTGCCCCCGAACAGCCCGACGTGCCGACCTTCCCCTTGGACGCCCCAAGCACCTGCTTGCTGGGCTGGTGCCTGGAGCCGGCCCTGGTCTACACTGGCAACTTATGTCAGTATAATTATGTCACTCAGGGGTATGGAAAATCCACACCCCTGAGTGACGCAGTTACACCAGCCTAATTCCCAGTGTAGACAGCGCTATGTTGATGGAGGGCTTCTCCCATCGGCACAGCTAATGCCTCTCGGGGATGTAGAGTACCTATCCCAATGGGAGAACCCCTCCTCTCAGCATAGGTAGCATCTTCACTGAAGCACTACAGCGGCACAGCTGCATCCGTGCTGCAGTTTAAGTGTAGACAAGTCTTTACTCACATCCCCACTTCAACAACATCACTGTTTAACTGACAACAGTCACCACTTTCCAAGGCTAGGTCTACACTACAGCGGGGGGTCGACCTAAGATACGCAACTTCAGCTACGTGAATAGCGTAGCTGAAGTGGCGTATTTTAGGTCGACTTACCTGGCTGTGAGGATGGCGGTAAGTCGACCGCTGCCGCGCCGCTGTCGACTCCGCTACCGCCTCTTGCCACGGTGGATTTCCGGAGTCGACGGCAGAGCCATCAGGGATCGATTTTATCGCGTCTTCACTAGACGCGATAAGTCGATCCCCGATAGACCGATTGCTACCCGCCGATCCGGCGGGTAGTGAAGACGTGCCCCAAGAGGCAACTGCAATGCCAAAGTGAGAGACTTGTCTTTACAGCCGATATAATAAAACTAAATGATTTCATCACCACACTACAGAGTTTTAAAATTCCAGATACCTAGCTAGCATATCAGATATTTGGGCACCCCCCAAATATTTGTGTTGAGCACTGGCATGGCTGGTATCTTTTTGATGATTGTTTTTTAAAAAAGGTATAAACGAAGCTTGCTCTGACTTCAATACTCTCTCTGCTTCCAGACACAGGAGTAGTTCCCAAAAGGATTTATTTGGAACAAATACACTGGTTATTGAAGCTGCTTATTTCATATTTTAGCCATTTATAACTGTTTTTTGACTGCTAATGAAGAATTGTTTAAGTTAAAGGTACTGCTCAGAAAGCTTCAACACTCCTTTGGATAAAGAGAACAGGGGACTTATCCTTTCATCTTGAGGAACAATAACTTATTTTCAAATGCTCTGTGTAACTAGCTTGCTTTTAAGTTCAAAGGGCTCCTGAGGGATCTCACTGGGATGTTATCACATGCAAAGCATAATACAGTCTCTCCTGTAGTCAGCAACTGCTTAGCTCAGAGATAGCCAAAACGCAGCACACAAGCCAAATCTGATAGAAATCAAAGGCCAATGTGGCCGATAGTGGTCTTCATCTTTAATACATCGATGAGGATCAAAGTGATAATTAATTACAATTTCTACTCCAGTTAAGCAAATGAAGACGAGGCAATGCGGTGGCATTGAGTCTTCTCATCGAAATAGCTTATTGGATGTTGGTGTGGACGCAATGCAAATTATCTCTAATATTCTAAAGCTTGAGGAAGGGAAGAGGTGTTTTCTTTTTAAAAAATCATACTTTAATATAATAAAATGACAAATTTTTTTAGAAACACTGTTTGCATTTACTGGATGTTTGCTTAGTTATAAAGAGTGGGGATATTTTTGTTCCACTATTACAACTCGTTTTCATTAAAACTACTATTTTGTTTTACACAGTGCACCAAATGCATCATACTTGATGTTTCTTAAAACTATCCCCACTAAAAATGTGGGGTTCCATTAATTGCAAAAGATTAATACAAGACATTAGCATTCTTTCCATTATTATGCTAAACACAGTTATGGATATTTCATGCACAATAAAAACAGGTTTGCTTCCACGAGGTTCAATTTAGGCATAGTTAAATCCATCTTGATGTCTGTGGCAAAGTTGCTGCCCCAACACACACCACTGTGGCTAGATGTGGCATTGTGGCAGGCGTGCCTCAGTTCCCCCCTGCCCCCCCCCCCTTTGGCCTCCTCTAGCCATAGGAATATCCTGGCTCTCCGACCAGACCATTCTAGAGACTTCTTCGCCTTCTGGGGCTACAGAGTCCTTTATCAAAGTCCTTGCAACAATCCCACTGTCCAGGAACTGGCACACTCCTCCTCTAACTCAGGGGTTCAGGGCTGCCACCTGTCCAGGTTTTCCCATAATCATCCCTTTTTTTTGAGGTAGCTGACCTGAGAAAACTGTAACAGTGCTCACGACATACCACCAGCTATCCAATTTTATGGGCTCAAGATCATCTGTTTTTTTGTACCTCAGAAGTGACAACCCTAGGCTCAGGCAGGCTATAACTCCTCAGGGTCCCCATCTCCAGGTAGGCTTCCAGGCTTAGAGTAGCCTGCTTGCTTGGGTCTGCTTCCTGCTTCTCAGCCTCCTTTCAGGCTGCTTCCCAGAGAGCAAGCACTTCCCACCTCCTCTACTCTGGGTCTCCTCCCCCAAGAGACATTCCTCATGCTCACACAACAGGATCTTAGTGCTATATAATCATGCAGAGTGGGTTTGTTCATCAGGTACCAAATAGTAAATATGCTATGGACCCAAAACTAATGGCCTTTTTAAAAAAACACTCCAAGACTAACAAGAGTCAATAGCTGTAATTTAATAAGATATGCACTAGTTTAGTCAGCAGATAAGTGTTGTCAGGATTTCAGGTATTCCTTCAGTCAAGAACATATGCTGTTTCCTCTCAATTCTTTCTGGCATTTTCCCTCAGCCTAATTTAAACAACTAAACGGACCAGAAATAAAGAGCATAAAATATATAGACTGTGTGCATGAATGCCATACATCAGCCTCCATTGTGCCAGCACTAACACTGATATCACCACCTCCGTACACCACACCACTCCATGCAGCATCACATCCCTGCTAACACTTAGGATATGAACATATCCTCACAGAACAGAACAGAACATCTGACCCCTTTATTAGTGCAAGAACTCACAATGCTGGCTTCTGAATGCTCTTGGTTTGCTGGCATGGTTTAAGCAGACTTTGTGCAACACACATCGATTGCCCAGCACACAAAGACTGCTGAGGGCAACAAATGATCAAGCAAGGTGGCAAGCCAGGAACCAGTGCAAACGCTCAGGAAAGGGTTGTCCTGGGGTGAGACCGAGAAGCAAACTGAAGCAAGTGGTGAGGATGGGGGACGTAGTGGGGGAGAGAGGGCAATTCTCAGTTCAAAACTATGTTTCCCTTTAAGGACCAATGAGTCTGACAGATACCTCCTCTGCATGTGTTGATATTTACTCTATGTTGTCTATCAAATATGTACACAGTTCACTTAGCCGTAGCATTGTGGGAGTTGTACTCACCTTCCATTTATGGGCACATTTTCTCTGTGAGAGAGTGAGGGATTGATTGCAAAAGCCATGAATCAGAGCACCCTGGGACACAGTGCTGAAAAGCTTTTGACTCCAAAAACAGGATTAGGATTCATGGGAGCCAAGGCATGAACGTCCTGTGGCAGCTTCTTGTCCAAAACCACAGTAATTACTCCTTAGGCCTGAACAGGGAACTAAAGTAAAAAAAAATAAGGCTCTTATCAGGTTACTGGTACACTCATCATCCAGCCATAGCCAGCCTCATTCACCCTCCAGCAGCTTTACATAAAGGCCTAAAAAAATTACAGCTGAGAAAAAGAAAGCTTTCAGAATGGCTTAAGTAATCACGCAACGGTGTGAGGTAATTACTTTAACAGCTACAACTCAACCGCAATGTAAACTACTCAGATCTCTACCTGTTTTTTCTTGCGTGCGTACAAGTCAGTAATTAGTGTTTGCTGCTTGCTGAGGTAAATTTTGCATTCCATTATCATAGAATCATAGAATATCAGGGTTGGAAGGGACCTCAGGAGGTCATCTAGACCAACTCCCTGCTCAAGGCAGGATCAATCCCCAACTAAATCATCCCAGCCAGGGCTTTGTTAAGCCTGACCTTAAAAACCTCTAAGGAAGGAGATTCCACCACCTCCCTAGGTAACCCATTCCAATGCTTCACCACCCTCCTAGTGAAAAAGTTTTTCCTGCTATCCAACCTAAACCTTCCCCACTGCAACTTGAGATCATTACTCCTTCTTCTGTCATCTGCTACCACTGAGAACAGTCTAGATCCATCCTCTTTGGAACCCCGTTTCAGGTAGTTGAAAGCAGCTATCAAATCCCCCCTCATTCTTCTCTTCTGCAGACTAAACAACCCCAGTTCCCCCAGTCTCTCCTCATAAGTCATGTGCTCCAGCCCCCTAATCATTTTTGCTGCCCTCTGCTGGACTCTTTCCAATTTTTCCACATCCTTCTTGTAGTGTGGGGCCCAAAACTGGACACAGTACTCCAGATGAGGCCTCACCAATGTCGAATAGAGGGGAATGATCACGTCCCTCGATCTGCTGGCAATGCTCCTACTTATACAGCCCAAAATACCGTTAGCCTTCTTGGCAACAAGGGCACACTGTTGACTCATATCTAGCTTCTCGTCCACTGTAACCCCTAGGTCCTTTTCTGCAGAACTGCTGCCTAGCCATTGGGTCCCTAGTCTGTAGCAGTTCATGGGATTCTTCTGTCCCAAGTACAGGACTCTGTACTTGCCCTTGGTGAACCTCATCAGATTTCTTTTGGCCCAATCCTCTAATTTGTCTAGGTCCCTCTGTATCCTATCCCTACCCTCCAGCGTATCTATCACTCTTCCCAGTTTAGTGTCATCTGCAAACTTGCTGAGGGTGCAGTCCACACCATCCTCTAGATCATTAATGAAGATATTGAACAAAACCGGCCCCAGGACCAACCCTTGGGGTACTCCACTTGATACCGGCTGCCAACTAGACATGGAGTCATTGATCACTAGCCATTGATCCCGATGATCTAGCCAGCTTTCTATCCACCTTATAATCCATTCTTCCAGCCCATACCTCTTTAACTTGCCAGCAAGAATACTATGGGACACCGTATCAAAAGCTTTGCTAAAGTCAAGGAATAACGGGTCCACTGCTTTCCCCTCAGCCACAGAACCAGTTATCTCGTCACAGAAGGCAATTAGGTTAGTCAGGCATGACTTGCCCTTGGTGAATCCATGCTGACTCTTCCTGATCACTTTCCTCTCCTCTAAGTGCTTCAGAATTGTTTCCTTGAGGACCTGCTCCATGATTTTTTCAGGGACTGAGGTTAGGCTGACTGGCCTGTAGTTCTCCGGATCCTCCTTCTTCCCTTTTTTAAAGATGGGAATACATTAGCCTTTTTCCAGTCATCCGGGACCTCCCCCGATCGCCATGAGTTTTCAAAGATAATGGCCAATGGCTCTGCAATCACATCCGCCAACTCCTTTAGCACCCTCGGATGCAGCGCATCCGGCCCCTTGCACTTGTGTTCGTCCAGCTTTTCTAAATAGTCCTGAACCACTTCTTTCTCCACAGAGGTCTGGTCTCCTCCTCCCCATGCTGTGCTGCCCAGTGCAGTAGTCTGGGCTGACTTTGTTCGTGAAGACAGAGGCAAAAAAATCATTGAGTACATTAGCTTTTTCCACATCCTCTGTCACTAGGTTGCCTCCCTCATTCAGTAAGGGGCCCACACTTTCCTTGACTTTCTTCTTGTTGCTAACATACCTGAAGAAACCCTTCTTGTTACTCTTAACATCTCTTACTAGCTGCAACTCCAAGTGTGATTTGGCCTTTCTGATTTCACTCCTGCATGCCTGAGCAATATTTTTATACTCCTCCCTGGTCATTTGTCCAATCTTCAACTTCTTGTAAGCTTCTTTTTTGCGTTTAAGATCAGCAAGGAGTTCACTGTTAAGCCAAGCTGGTCGCCTGCCATATTTACTATTCTTTCTACATATCAGGATGGTTTGTTTCTGCAACCACAACAAAGATTCTTTAAAATACAGACAGCTCTCCTGGACCCCTTTGCCCTTCATGTTATTCTCCCAGGGGATCCTGCCCATCAGTTCCCTGAGGGAGTCAAAGTCTGCTTTTCTCAAGTCCAGGGTCTGTATTCTGCTGCTCTCCTTTCTTCCTTGTGTCAGGATCCTGAACTCGACCATCTCATGGTCACTGCCTCCCAAGTTCCCATCCACTTTTGCTTCCCCTACTAATTCTTCCCTGTTTGTAAGCAGCAGGTCAAGAAGAGCTCTGCCCCTAATTGGTTCCTCCATCACTTGCACCAGGAAATTGTCCCCTACACTTTCCAAAAACTTCCTGGATTTCTGTGCACCGCTGTATTGCTCTCCCAGCAGATATCAGGGTGATTGAAGTCTCCCATGAACCAGGGCCTGTGATCTAGTAACTTCTGTTAGTTGCCGGAAGAAAGCCTCCTCCACCTCATGCCCCTGGTCTGGTGGTCTACAACAGATTCCCACCACAACATCACCCTTGTTGCTCACACTTCTAAACTTAATCCAGAGACTCTCAGGTTTTTCTGCAGTTTCATATCGGAGCTCTGAGCAGTCATTCTGCTCTCTTACGTACAATGCAACTCCCCCACCTTTTCTGCTCTGTCTATCCTTCCTGAACAGATTATATCCATCCATGACAGTACTCCAGTCATGTGAGTTATCCCACCAAGTCTCTGTTATTCCAATCACATCATAGTTCCTTGACTGTGCCAGGACTTCCAGTTCTCCCTGCTTGTTTCCCCAGCTCATATTTCCTAGCTAAAAAGCAGAGCATCAACTCTAGGTGGGTTGAGCTGGATACAAAGCAAAAATTTTCTCTGTACCACTGGAAAAGACTTTCCCTTTGTAGTGAACCAAAGCGAACAGAACACACAAAATAGGAATATCCCTGTCTAAATTTGTACAGTTCAGGCCACAGTGAACTTCACTGACAACAGGCAAATCCCAGTAAAAATGTGTTGCTAAAAACACAGAAGTTCATAAGATGGGAAATTCAGAATGAAGATTCCACAGCCAACCCATGCTCCCATCCTGCCAGCACCTGTATCTCCCATCTCCTAAACTACCCCATCAACACACTCCTGGTATTGGCTACAGATCCAGTGTATCTGCTCTAACAGTCGTACATACTGGCCTCGGAAGGCAACCAGTGCACGCTGATGCCCATTACATCCTTCACTCCAATCTATCACAGACTATTTCTTTCCCACAAATATCTTGGATTTTACTCTTCACACAGGGTCCCAGAGACTACATCCTTCCACCTCCTCCATACAATTTTGAGTGAGATACTCCATGTGTTGTGATCACACTTACATTTCATTTCATATTTAGAGAGACTGCTGGTTCAAGCAGTATCCCCTACTTTGGAGTATAAAGACTCTCAAATCTTTCAAAATGGAATAAGCTTTAAGTGGGTTGTACCCTTTTAACCCTGCATACAGACTAGAACTCTCAGTGTATCTACGTTTGAGATCCTCTTGTTTGGCTGAGACCTCATGCTTCAGACTCATGCCCAATATGCATTTAGTCTGCTCACTTTGCACACTTTGGACATACAATGCCACAGCTACTGAAACAAATTGAAGCCCTCCTTTTTTCCCTGGAGATGGGAACTAGCATGATTTTACCACAGTCATATGTAGCTAAGTACATAAAAAGTTTCTCCAGTTTATGGAAGTGCTTTGCTCATATCCCCATAGTAGATTTGATCCAACTGCCCTACCTCAATAGGTGTAGGATTGGAGTCTAGATGGATGCTGGGCAGATTACTAAATATATATTTAAGTACCACTTAGGGTTTTTCCCCCCAGAAAGAATTTCAGATTCAGCGTATATAAAGTGTGTCACACACTACGTCACATTGCAAATGCAAGCAGCCCATTTTCAGTAAGAGGTAAATAAATCTTTCAAATGTTTTATTTATTTATTAAAAACAAGCAAATTCTTTTAATTAAAAGGTGATTTTTTAAAATACAGCTAAGTGACTTATTTATCCATTGTGAATTATTGTTTGAGGTAAAGTCACTTACCTGAGATACAAAGCCCTCATTAACTGCCAACAACACAATTGCCAATAGACCCTTAAACTATAGCTGCATTCCACTATACATATATAACTACCTATGGATTTACACTATCAAGGATTCAATCATTTGGCATTGCCAATTTAATTTTTAGTAAACTTTTCATGTTTACAATTAATTCTACCTATCACTAAAATGGACTCAAACTGCATGCAAGAACCGGTGAGATGAACCCAGTGACAGTTTCATGTGTGTGATGTCTTGCACTGTAAATCTAAATTCCTGTCAGTGTTTAAATCTTTGAAATGCAGAGGGAATTTAAATAACGATTCAGTCATGAGGAGAGGTGGTTGTTTAAGTTGCTGGATATTCATCCTGCTGTTAACAGCTTGCACATTCATATTATAGAACAGGGGTGGGCAAACTACGGCCCGCAGGACTGTCCTGCCCGGCCCCCGAGCTCCTGGCCCGGGAGACTAGCCCCCGGCTCCATCCCTGCTGGCCTCCCCCACCCCCGCAGCCTCAGCTCGCTCACTCCGCCACCAGCGCAATGCTCTGGGTGGCGGGGCTGTGAGGTCCTGGGGCAGCGCAGCTGCAGAGCCCGGCCTGACCCGGTCTCTGTGCTGCGTGGTGGCGGCGGTGGCAGCCTGGCCTGGCTCCAGCCGGGTGGCACGGCTGTAGCACCGCCAGCCACTGGTGCTCCAGGCAGCAGGGTAAGGGGGCAGGGAGGTTGGATAGAGAGCAGGTGAGTTCGGGGTGGTGGTCATGGGGCGGGGATGTGGATAATGGTTGGGGGGGGAACAGGGGGTTGAATGGGGGCAGGGGTCCCAGGGGGCAGTCAGGAAGGAGGGGGGGTTGGATGGGGTGGCAGGGGGCAGTCAGGGGCAGGGGTTCTGGGGGCAGTCAGGGACAGGGAGAAGGGGTGGTTGGATGTGGCAGGGGTCCCAGAGGGGCTGTCAGGAATGAGAGGAGGGGTTGGATGGGACGGCGGGGGTCCGGGGGCAGTCAGGGAACAGGCAGTGTGGATGGGACAGGGGTCCCAGAGGGGCCGTCAGTGAACAGGGGTGGTTGGATGGGGCAGGAGCCCTGGGGGGTGGGAGGGACAGATAGGAGGTGGAGGCCGGGTCACGACCCCCTCCCCTAACCGGCCCTTCATACAATTTACAAAACCCGATGCGGCCCTCAGGCCAAAAAGTTTGCCTGCCCCTGTTATAGAATAAAACACAGCAAGGCACTTGGAGAAGGAACATAAGGTGTTAACAACTGCTACAAAATATTTCTTTAAGGTATGTTTCCTCCATTTCACATCAACATACATTCTGACAACAGAAAAGCAATATTAATCCATGTTATCGTATATATTTAAAGGCTGCTTTTAATCTACAGGATAATAGGAGTCTAAATTTCAACAGCCAATATTTTCATAGTCAGTATTTAAAAGATTACTTCATCTGCCCTTTTAAGTAGAGACATCTCATTAGTTCCCCAGTGATGATTTACTTATTCATTTCTATTGAGATATTTTAAAATAGACATATTCTATTTAAATAAACACATACTCTGCAGAAGCACTTCTCCTTTATAGAGTATTTACAGCACATCTGCATCTCCTTAAATGAAAATCATTTATTCACTAAAAGGGCAGCCTTCAGTTTCCACACTAACATGTCGATCCAACTGTATTTCACCATTGCCCAAAGCATGTGTCCCCCCAAATCCCCATTTATGATTGAGGCCCTCCAACATACACATACTTTGGCCAAGAGCACAAATTGTCAGCCCGATACCCAAGCTTTCCATGTTCTGACATGTACAACAACGTTTCAGTACAATTTATTCTGTCTCCTTGCTGGAATAACTAACTCTCCAGAGCCTCAAACAATACAGAGTCCCAAGTGGCATGTAATTTTACAAATCTTTCAGATAAATGCCAGATTTTGCATTTTAATACAAGTCAATACTATCGGGTGGAAATTGGGGCCCTCCTTAGAGTGATTCTGATCCATACGCAACAAATGGATTACAAGGAGATATAAATACAGTATTACCCAGTATTTTACTTATCTTTCAAATAAATATTGTACCGGTTTTGCTCAGCCTAGAAGCCTGCAAGTTAAGAAGAAATGAAGCACCTCTTGGCATGAACAAACGGTGAAATGAATATGACAACTGCATTCCTTACCAACCCTAACTCTTGTTCTCAGAATACATTGTTTTTACAGAGACACACTGCAAGGATCTCATTATGTAGCCATGCAGCAATGGCCACTTTGAGCAGTGGTTGGTAGTTATGGGTCAAACACAATTACCTTGATCCTTACATTTTGTAGACCAAGGGCATGAATACCTTGTCTACTCTGTTCCTCTCTAACTCTACCAAGTGCTGTTTAGAGCCTCTTAAACTGAGGAAGAAGGGTCACAGGGAGACCCTTTTAAGGCAATACATTCAGAGAAAAAGGGCTACTGTTGTGATATACTCCCTTTTCCTCTTTTTAATGATATTGTCTTTACAAAAGTAGCTGGCAGTGAGCTACGAGAGGAGGCAATAGGCTGAGAAGCCTTCTTTGTTTTTCACACCTTGTTCAATTGTGCCCACCTAACACACATTCTATATGTTATATTTCTGATGCCCTTAATGGTTCCTTTTCTTGTGAAGCAGTTGTGATTTGCGACTGACTTGATAAGTACATCTTAAATCTTATAACCCTTTATAAAAACAAAAGCAAATAAAAGTTCTTTGAGGGATTTCTCAAGATACATTTTTTTTTAAATTGTATGTAGGTAAATAAAGATTAAAACTAAATAAATGACCAAAGCAGTCCAAGCTAATAATGTTTGAAGACCAAGGTCCATAATCCTCTAGTAGGTCTGAAATTGTGGGCATCTGTGAACAGGCACATTCTACAGTCAACCCATTAAATCATTAGGTGTGCAAGGGAGGTGGAAAGCACTTGATGAGACCACATCACCCCAGTACCTTCACATTGGTAGGTTAAATAATCAATGGCATGGCAGTAGTAGAATACATTTGTGGAGGCTCCCTCATTTCTATCAGCTTCCGCAATGGAGAACCAAATCCAGTTTCCAAATTAGAGTCAACTACTTCAGTATTTTACTAAGACCTACTGCTTGGATGAGCCAATAAAAATATCTACCTATGCTTCAAGTTTTGTGGAGGAGCATCATGTCTTCCTTTGGAAGATAGAGGGACCCAAACACATTTAGTCACGCTGCAAAAATTTTAGAATTGAGATCATCAGCAAATCTTTTAATCTCTAAGCAAGTAATCCAACTGTTACCAATTTTTTGTCAACATGCTAATAGTCGATATTCTGGTACTACAATCCCAGTCTCACAGCCCCCAAATCTATACTACTAAAACTAAAAGAAAATCTGTAGAAACTGTCAGCTATAGAAATATCATTATATTCTTTCTAAGTGCAATCAGCCAATGGAGCACAACATACTCACATGCACAGTGCCCATTCCTGCTTCCACTGAGGTTAGTAGCAAAAATCCCATTGATATAACATGGAGCAGGAGCAAGCCCAAAACTAGGCATGGCTAAAAGAATCCACTGCTTAATCACAACTTATCTAAAAAACAAAACAGGTTTCAAAGAAAATCAACTAAATGGAAAGTTTGAAAGAGCAGTACTCCTGGTGGAATTCTGTGCTAAAAAATTTAAGATTCTGCGCACAATATTTTAAAATTCTGTAAAATTCTGCATGTTTTATTTGTAAAAGTAACACAATATAATCATACCAATTTCAATTATTTTTGGTCATTTATTTCAAAATACCTGTCAGCAAAACACTGTCTGTAACAATTCAGACAACAAAAAAGATTCAGGAAATGTTATTTGACAAAAAAAGATTTCTTACTAGGCATATCAATACAGAACTCTGAGTAATAATTCATTTAAACTACAATACAGAACCGTATTTCTCACACCCCTCAGAAGCAGTGCAAAGGCTTGGGGGAGTCAAGGGTAACGGAGGAACTGAGGGAGAAGTAAGTAAATTGCTGGGAAAGAGGCTGGGTGTGAACTTGGAGGGCTGGTGGGTATGGGTGGGAAAAGTATGGAACTGTTTTGGGGAGGGTTTTGGGGGAGGCAAGGAGGGATTGTTAGGGAGCTTCCCCCATGCAGACCCTGGCTGACCCCTAGCCTCTCCCATTCAGTCAGGCACATCTGCCCCATCCCCATGAGTCTCTGTGCCCTCACCCAGCCACTCCCCTGTC
>NW_020665189.1:11168264-11229674 GCF_002925995.2 Terrapene triunguis | reverse complement strand
CCATGTGTCTCTGTGCCCACACCCAGCCACTCCCCTGTCCCTATGTAGCTCTGTCCTCCCGCACTAGCCCTTGTGAACCCCTGTCTGACCCCCGCCCCAGTACCCTACAGCCCGTCTCCTGACCTGGCCTGACAAGTGCTGCGAAGGCAGCTCTCTCTCTTCCCTCGCTGGCGGAGAGCTGCAACTTTGTTCTAGCACCACAGCACTCTCTGATGGGCAAAAGGTAGAACTGCAGCAACATTTTGGCAGAAGCTTTCTTCTGCGTAAAAAATTAGAAATCTGCGGGGCTCATTAAATATGTGTGTGCGCAGTGGCGCAGAATTCCCCCAGGAATAAAGAGCAATTAAGAAATACAGCTGGGCAGGAAACGGTTTTCCTGTCCCATGAAATTTTTTAGATTTCAACAATTTTTCCCATTCTGCATCAGGACAAACCTGAGATCTTGCCAACTTTATTTTTTTTTTTTTTATAAAAAAAACAGAGAGAGTGACTCCCCTCAGACTAGCCAATATCCCAGTAGTAGGGGCACTCAGCAGGCTATTGGCTGCTCTTGGATAGGTCTCTCAATCTCTCCTGTTGGAGCTGTTCCGCTTTGTAAAAATAATTAAATATTCATTGAGCAGGAGAGAAAGAGAGACTCCAATAGCCTAGTGTAGTGAATCAAGCAGAACAAAGACTTGAGGGCTGGGTCTCTGACATACTCTGGCTACCAGGTTATTAGCTATTCTGGGATTGGTCTCCCTCTCAAAATTCCATGCTGGACCTGAAAAACCTTTCCCCGATAAATGTTGCACTGAAACATATACTGTCTCATGAAACATTTCAGTTTTGTCAAAAAATTCCTAAACAAGTCTAATAATGAGCCATTTTTGAGGTACAAAGAGAGGAAAAACATTAAACCTGAGTCAAAATTAAAAAGTATTATCCTGACATTTAATATCAATAACTCAAGAGGTTTGATAATTTTTTTTAAGATCAAAGCTTTTCCTTTGTTTTCAGAATAAACTATGCTGAAGTCAGAAGGGACAAGTTAAATTAAGATTTTAGAAATTAAACCTGCTCTTATCCTTAACTATGGAAAGGTGCATCAGCTAAGGATAGAAGGGTAAAAAGAGTATTTTTAATGAAAAAAGTCTGTACAGTATATACTACAGTTAATACGGACTACAAAATTTGTCCCACATGTAGCAGTACTAAGCATTCCTGGCTTGCTCTCGTGGGATGAAGACTAGTGTACATACTGAGTAGCATTCCCCCTTATTCCACAAATGAAAGCACTAAATGCCCAGCCTTTGTTATATGCAGGGCCGGCTCCAGGCACCAGCCAAGCAAGCTCCTGCTTGGTGCGGCAGATTCTAAGGGGCGGCATTCCGTCCAATCTTAGGGCAGCACTGCTGCCCTATTTTTTTTTTTTTTTTTTGCTTTGCCTCTGGGTCTGGCCGCCCTGCGCCCTGGGTTTCTTTTCCTTGGGGCGGCAAAAAAGTCAGAGCCGGCCCTGGTTATATGTCATGCTATTCCGGGTTCCATCTTTCTGCTACACTGTATTTTCCATAGAACGCTTTGATAATCTTTTCCCAATATGGCTTATGCACCAGTTACATTAGAAGATTCTTCAGAGGAAAGAAGCAATAATTCTTCACTGAAGTATGTTAGGAAGATTGCCCACCAGGGATCGTGGGTTGCTCTTCCTTCATTTCAAATCACCCTGCCAAGTGGCTAACCTTAGCTCAAGGAAGACTTTATATTAACTATAACAAGCTAAATAGTTTCTCAAAATGTACAGACATAGATACTTTGCTTCTTACATATACTCTGAGGAAGGCTATAACCTGACCTATTTTTTCCCCTCTAGCCCCAGCAGTAAAAACAAGACAGTACCTTGAATAGCCAGAATGACACTGAAATTAATTTAAAGAGAGTTAGCAGATTATTTCAAAAAGATAAGTTTATTAGGGCTTTTATGGAACATAAAATCAAGTTTAACGCCTAGGGTGGACAGGGTGAAGGTCACAAAATTCACTGTGGACTCTTAGAAATCCTAAGGGAATTTGGGATGACAGCATGGTCCAGGGGTTACAACAACAAACTAAATACATAACACTTACTTAATAGACAAGTCACTTAACCTCACTGTGCTTTAGTTCTGCCATCTGTAAAGTGTGTCCATCCTTGTAACTAGCTTTGAGAATCTCTTTATGTGTACAGAGTGTTAGTATTTCATTGCACATTGACCAGTTATGGCAGTTAAGTAATTTCTGGACAACAGTGGACAAACAGATCTAAACATGTACTTTCAATCTAAAAGTGGTTTATTTTAGATTAAGAAGCAGTAAAGGAGTAGTTAGCACTGCATCTTTCCATATGAAGTTATATAGAGACATAGTCTCATAATATAAATAAATGAATGGTACAAATATGAACATTGAAGTGTGATGACCAGGCATTACATACCTAGCCATTTTTAAAGTTAACTCAATCAAATATTTTTTGGTAGTAGATTGGGTTTTTACAAGTAATGCCTCCCAAGTTTTCGTCTTATATGTACACTGTAAAATTTCATAGGCCTGAATTATGAATTGTGATCTACTCTATTTTTTAATATCTGTATTGTTAGTCCATATGATCATGTGTATTGTCTCAAAGTACAGTAATTCCTCACTTAAAGTCATCCCGGTTAATGTTGTTTCGTTGTTACGTTGCTGATCAATTAAGGAACATGCTCCTTTAAAGTTGTGCAATGCTCCCTTCTAACCAAAGCAGCCTGCTTTGTACACTGCTTGCAGGAACAACAGCCCATTGCAGCTAGCTGGTGGGGGCTTGGAACCAGGGTGGACCGGCAGCCCCCCATCAGCTCCCCGCTCTCCTAAGTTCCCTGTGCAGCAGCTGCCCAGCAGGCTAGCAATTGCAGCTGTCCTTCCCCGCACTGTCATGCGCTACTCCTGCCCTCTGCCTTGGAGCTGCTCCCCGAGACTCCTGCTTGCTGTGCGGGGGGGGAGGGGAGGAAGAAGGGGGCTAATATCAGGGTGTCCCTCTCCCCCCTGCTCCTGCACCCCACTTACCCCATCTTCCATAGAGCAGGGGGGACACATGACAGGGCTCAGGACAGAGGGAGCTTGCTGGCAGCAGCAGCAGCTGCGGTCTCAGCAAGCTGATCTAATTAACAAGGCAGTGTACTTAAAGGGGCAATGCGCATCTCTCTGTCTCACACACACAGTGTGTGTCTCTGTCTGCGATGCTCTCTCCCCTCCCTCCATTCCTGCTGCCTTGTAGACTGTGAGAGTTAACCCTTGAGGGCTCAGCCAATTGCTAGTTCATCATTTAGCAGTAAGGCATTCCCTGGAAAATATCTCACCCTCTGACTCCTCCACCTCAACCAAGCTTCACAATCATCATCACTGTGTACCAGTATTAAATTGTTTAAAACTTATATTGTGTGTGTGTGTGTGTGTGTATAGTCTTTTGTCTGGTGAAAAAAAAATTCCCTGGAACCTAACCCTCTCATTTTCATTAATTCTTATGGGGAAATTGGATTCACTTAACATCGTTTCGCTTAAAGTTGCATTTTTCAGGAACATAACTACAACGTTAAGTGAGAAGTTACTGTAACACAATGTGCTTTAAAAAAAAGTTATATCAACTGTCTAGAAATCAGTATCAACCCTACAGTAATAAACCTCTTTGCACATGCAAGAAGGTCTATTGTATCCAAATCCAGCTAATCACCCCTAATTCTCAGAGCAGCTGAAACCTGGAAGAACTAGAAATCTCAAAAGGAAACCTGGTGACACAAGGTGCTTGAGACTTGGCCAATCCAAAACTCCAAGTGACTAATGTGCACAGCACTCACGCTTTTGGCAGTGAAATCTCATCAGCAATCCTCCCCAGAACCTAACTATAGCATCACTTTCCTGAGGATGATCCCTTTCACCACAAAAAAATTAACTGGGGGTCTCCCTACCACATGAAGAACCCTTATCTACAACTCCAAACAGGTGAGGTCATCTTCTATCCCCCAGGATCCAGCTGAGGAACACCCCCATTCCTTACCCAATAACAACATCTCCGTCCCTCACCCAAATGTCTACACAAGTTACTCAACTCTTCCTAGGATCTTCACAATTATTATTTCATAGAGAGCCCCACAAAAGCAGCGCTGACTTCACTTTTGAGATCGGCTTCTCACAAAGATATAATAGCACACAATACCGGGATTCCCAGATCTGTCTATGCCTTATAGTATGAGCTTGAGCAAGTCATTTAACCTGTGGCACAGTTTGCCCATTAGTAAATGAAGAAATTGACACCCGACTTTCTCAAGTTCTTTTAGCTCTATGGATGTCAAGTACTCAATAAACACTAAGTGTAATCATTCAATTGTTTTTGACCTATGACTTGCAGAGAGAAACATGGGCAGGTTTCTACTACTCCATTTATAAAAGAGCTGTTTCATTTCTACATAAAGAAAGGACGACAGGCAGTCTTTGGCTGGAAGCCGGTAACAGTAGGAGATCATGTTGTGCTGAAGGACTTAAAAGTAATTATTTAGTTATGATCATTATTAGCTGCTTTTAATCACAATAATGAACTAATACAGTAGTACTTATGCAGGGGAAAGTCAATGGAAATCCATTAAAAAGCTAATTAAAAGACAGTCTTTAAGAAGAGTCATGGCTTATTTCTCTCTCTATTAGGTAATATAAACTAGTGAATTGTGCAGCTCGGAAAATTTCCACCAATAGAGCTGATAAGCACTATTCCCCCTGCAGCTGTAAAACTACAATAAATCCTGCTTTAGGGGAACTTTCTATTGCAAGGAGAGAGGGGGAAAGGCTTTGCTATTCCCTGTGTGAGTAGAATTAAAATGGGAGAGACACTGTTTAGCATGTTAAATCACGACTGGCATGTACACTATATCTACACTGGCAGGACCAGGACCAAGGATTCACCACCAGAAGAAATGATTGAAGCTGTAGGGTAGACAGGGCCCCAGAGTTTACATGACCACTTTTTGAGGGAAAGGACTGGTTTCAATGAAACTTTAAATCAGGAAAGTTTCTCAGGACCAAGATAGGAAAAGGATTGGAAGAAGGGGGAGAGAAAAGCATCCTGTAATACCCCATAGTCTGGTGCTCAAGTAAGTCACTTGGGATGTGGGAGACATGGTTTCAAGTCCCTGCTCCAAATTAGGCAGAACAGGGTCTTGAACCAGGTCTCCCAAATGCCAGTTGAGTCCCCTGATCAGTAGGCTATTGGCTATTCTGGGGTGAGTATCTCCCTCCCCCATCTTAGCCGTGAGAAACCTTCCTGACAAAAGTTTTGTCAAAACTTTCCCTCAAAAAGTTTCGATTTGGAAGAATCAGCATTTTCCAACAAATAACTATTTTGTCGAAAAATTCACAATCAGTTCTAACCTTCCTGGTATCACCTAATTACCATTCTTTCTTTAATACTTACAGCCCATCCAAACCACTTCATCAGGCATGAGGAGGATTTCAAAAAAGAAATCAAGGCAGTGGTTTCAGGATTTAAATATATTAACCCTACAGAATTTGTAAGTGACCTGATAGAGTTTAAGTTTCCTTGAACATTCAAATAGAGAAACAGAAACAAATACCTGGGACTAAATTAAATTGTTACTTTGAGCAAAAATAGAAGGAAAATAGTGCCTTGAAGGAAAACAAAGTTCATGAAACACTGATTAAAAGCAAGTGGTAGAGTGCTGTGATGAATGACTATTCTGCTCTGGAAATGCACATGAAAAGAGGATATTGTTCTCACCTGTGGACCTTTTCCTTTAGTCAGGGTCCCTAATGAATCCAGGTCCCTGTAGTTCACCTCCAATTCTTTACTTCGTTTCCTTCCAGACTCCACTTTAACATTACTCTTTCCAGTATTCTGAGATCAAAACTTAGACGTACTGTTGATTCAAATATTTATTACTCAAACAGGCAGAGCGCATGCTGGAAATATAAGGGATTTAGTCTCTTCTGTATACATTATCAATAATGATTTTTTTTACTTTTATTCAGAAAATATTTATGCTTTTCTATAGACTTTTTTTTTTTAACTCAAGGTTCAACGTAACAGGGCAGTCTGAAGGAAATGACTACACTCCATAAACACAAACATATGTTTGCTGGAAGAACACATTTAAACGCTCTACTGCAGTTACAACCATAATTGTGGGGAAAGTAGGTTTAATATGGTATCACTAATGTGAAAATTCAATTTCAAGACATAGCAAACACTTGACATTTCTTTAAAGCATATTTAACCGATACATCTTTTTCTAAAGCAGTGAATATCACAGCATCCCACTGGGAATATTATGTCACATTGGTCTGCTGAACTTCACAACTAAGCAACTGTGTAAACAAGGTCCTACCACAAAGGTGTTTAACCACACCCTAGATTAAAAATCTGTGAAGTAAGATGTCCACTGTAATATTTTTGTGATTTAAATAAACACACACTAGAATGCATCTTCCTAGTTTGCCATTAGTAAAAGACACTCAAGTTTGATTCTAAAATCTATACAACAGCACATTTCTTCATTCCCTCCTCACACAACCACTCAACCACCAAGAATCCAAAATATACAAGACACCTAACTTGAACCTCCAAGTAAAGCCCCACTCCCAAATATCACAGTAGCTCCGAAGGAAAACAGGTAAGGCAAAGTTACATGTACTGCTTTATTCATGATAATGTTTATTACTATTATTATTTGTATTGCAGTAACATTTGATGCCCAAACTGAGATCAGAGCTCCATTGTACTAGACACAAGACATGTCTCTAAGCCAGGGGTCGGCAACCTTTCAGAAGTGGTGAGCCGAGTCTTCATTTATTCACTCTAATTTAAGGTTTCGTGTGCCAGTAATACATTTTAATGTTTTTAGGTGGTCTCTTTCTATAAGTCTATAATATATAACTAAACTATTTTGTATGTAAAGTAAATAAGGTTTTTATAATGTTTAAGAAGCTTCATTTAAAATTAAATTAAAATGCAGAGCCCCCCGGACCGCGGGCCAAGACCCGGGAAGTATGAGTGCCACTGAAAATCAGCTCGCGTGCTGCTTTTGGCACGCGTGCCATAGGTTGCCTATCCCTACTCTAAGCCTTCACCATCCAATGACTTGATCAAAGTCACACAGTAAGACACTGACAGGGCTGTGAGCAAAGCCCAACTCTCCTGACTCACAGTCCAATGCTTTGTACTAGACCATGCTGCATTCCAGTTATGTGAGCAATGTAATATTTATGCGACCCTATATTCTAGTTGTATTGGGTTATTATAGACAGAGCAGATAGCACACCCTATTAAATTTACCCAACACTTGCCATTAGAAGACCCTCTTTTCTTACTTATTACTTTACAACTTTGCCAACCTTTAATTGTTTCGGCTGAGATTTTCCATGCTGGGTGTTCGCTTCAGGCTCAATTTTTTTCTTCAAGGTGCAAAAAATGCATTGTTTTGTCCATGTTAAATAATTCTGGTGAACTTTTTCTGAGGAGCTCTAATATACACCGATTTTGGGCAGGGACATGATATTTGGCAGGAGGTGGTCTTTGTGTCAGGAATGTGCCTTTTGCCATTGAAAATCCAACCAAATCTGGCCAAATTACCACCCTTTGGGGAAAAAAATCCCATATCACACGTGCTCAGAACAGACTACTTACATTTTAACTGCTAAAATCTCAGAGGATTCCATTTTTACTGATCACACTCAAGCCTCTCACAGCTCTAGTGCTGACCAGCCTGAACATGTATCATTCCCCTCAGAGTGACTAAGCATGTTTCCTCCAGCCCAGGGCTATTGAACCAAAGACAAAGTTTCCTGTAATGGCTTCTCTCAGATACTCAAGGCTGGGGTGGGGCCAGGTCCCAGATTCTATGACAACGCCCCCAATCGCACCCAGGCATCATGGAGGAGAAGGCAGTGTCATTCAGATTCAGAGGAGGACCACAAGCAGGACCAGGTGGGAGGAAAAGGAGTAGATTGGGACAAGCAGTCTGGTGAGACTGGGACTAGAGGAGGGCTGGGAGGGCAGGGGAGAGAAACTGACTGGGACTAGCTGGGAAAGGTGACTGGGAATCAGGAGTGTGGGAGAGGGAGGCTGGAACCAATGGAGCAAAGTGACTGGGAGCTTGTGAGGGTAACAGAGGGATGAGGCGCAGGGTGCAGGCAGAATGGGAGCCAGTTGGTGGAGTGGGGAGAGAACACTGAGACTGGACCAGGACCTTCCTGTCTCTTCCTGCAGTACCCTGCCTCATTCATCACTCACCTTCCAACTTCCCCAACAAATGCAAGGGGGTCCTACAGATAAACAGCCTCCTTCACTGCACAACTCTGATTCTCTACCCAGAGTAGGTACATCCTGGGCATTGAATGAGGCAGGAGTAAAGTGGAAAAACTAGTAAGTGATCATGTAATTAAAGATTTTATCATAATGCATATGCATAAGGGGGCCCAATTACAGTCACACGGGTATTTCTGAGCGCTAACTTTCAAGTTATTGGCTTTGCAACCTTAATATACACAAAAAACTATGTTAAAAGAATAATTATAACTTTGGCAATAGGAAGTATATTGTTGTTGTCACTTAGCAACCTTCGCTGCTTTAGTTTTTAACAGAATGAAGCCACCACGAGTCATGTTGCTTCTGTTAAGGACACAAAAAGCAATGACTTAAGTGAAACATTGAGCCTTCTGCTTTGACGATTAAAAGTTTTGTGGTTTTAAGACAGGCTCTATTGTAATTGAGTTTGGTATGTTTGTGGTAAAACCCCTGGGGGGGGGGGACAAATTTGTTATGGAAGCACGTGTTTCAGCACAATGAGCACATTAAAATAGATTTTACCTCTTATATTAAAATAAGTGCTCAGGGACTTTTAATATAAAAATATTCAACAGGAACCTTGTATGCATATCATAATGTTTATAAACACAAGTATTGTTTCCCAACTGTCCCCCACAAATAAAAGCTCATATTCAGGTGGTTTCTTTAAAAGCTTACAACTGACCTGACACTAACAGACCTCTTGGTTGGACAGGCTGTAAAGGCTCTCTATCAGTGAGCAGATCAATCAATGCTCATGCACAGTAAGTACATAGCTTACAAATTCTAAGGACATATTTAATTAAGAAAGATGTTAAATGACAGACCTGTTTTCTAAATAAACAATGGTATTGATTTTGTATTTTACGGATATATCCAAAAGGCACTAACTCAACATTATGGTTTAATAAACAGAAGCTGTTCATCCTAAAGATGAAGTCACTGAATGTTTTAATAGCTGAGTGCATCTGCTACTTATACAAATATCCATGTGTGCAGTGTGAGGCAATGCTAACTATCTCACCTTTAAGCACTGGGGAAAAAACTAGTGTAGTAGAAAATGAAAATATAGTGTCTTAGGTTAAACACATTTGACAAAGGCTTGGCTCTAAAGACACCACACAGAAGACTAAGCATCCATAACATTCAACTGCAATATTCCCACTGATTGCTCTGACCTGACTTCTCTCTCCACTACACCATCTACCCTGCCCCAAAAGTGCCCGCACTTACTGAATTTGAAGCGGAAAAACTGAATTTAATCAAGTTTTGAGGATCTACTTGCTCTCATGGTGAAAATTCCTACAGCATGTTTTAGCCTAGAGGTATTTTTTAACACTCAGACTCACACCTATGTTATAAACACTTGAAAAGATAGACCTTTAACTCAAGTGGTACAAACTGGCTTACCCATCATCAGAAACATGCAACTCATGAAGCTTTATGTAGTTGGTTACAGACCAAAGGGAGAAGTATATTTTCACAATGGTACTAACCTCTTAAATCATTATTCTGTATTGAAGTTAATTGGAATTACTGTTTTGCATTTTTAACACTTCTAGCATCTGGAATAGCTTTAGAAAAGGGAAAACCAACCGCAGAACAAAAGCTGTCAATAGGGAGACCCTGCTGTAAGAACAATGCATCACTTAAACTCTTGTAATGGCTGGATCATATTTCATAACATGCATTAACAGACTGATCTACTTGCTGTGGTTACAGTGTACCGTAGTTTCATTTCATTTATGAAAACTCTTGTTTGCAGATCAACTGATAGCAAAAAAGTTGCTCCTCATGTCTTTTTCATAAAGTTTGCTTTGTTGAAGTGTTTGTAATTATACAAAATTATTAATTAATTAATTAATTATTATTATTATTAAATGTCCTGGGACATCTTAGAATAATTTTGTGACTACAGGGGAAAAGATGTTGTCCTGGTACATTTAAGTTTTTTGTTGCTTTTTAAAAAATTCTTTATAGGATGGGAAGTCTCTATATATTAATTTTAAGTTCATCCTGATTTGATGTATCCCAACATGTAAGAATCTAACATGAAATTTATTATATTTTGGGAACAGGCTTCCTACACCTGCAACAATATTGCATCTCTCTGGTACAACACATTTGGTACAAAAGGAAATAAGAAGAGGTTCTTTAAATACATTATGAGCAGGAGAAAGATGAAGGAAAGTGTAGCGGGATAGAGGAGGTAATAACTGATGACATCAAGAAAGCTGAAGTGCTTAATGCCCATTTTGCTTGAGTCTTAAAAGGGTAATGACGACTAGATACTCAACACAATTAATATTAACAACAAAAGAGAAAGAACGCAAGTCAAAATAGGGAAAGAACAGGTTAAAGAATATATAGATAAATTAGATGTATTCAAGTCTGCAAGGCCTGATGAAATTCATCGTAGGGAATTAATGGAATTAGCTGAAGCAATCTTGGAACTGTTAGCAATTATATTTGAGGACTGTTGAGGTCCCACAAGACTGGAGAAGGGCAAACATAGTACCTATCTTCAAAAAGGGGAACAAAGAGAATTTGGGGAATTACAGACCAGTCATCCTAACTCAAGCATCTGGAAAGACACTGGAACAAATTATTAAACAATCAGTTTGTAAGCACCAGGAGGATAATAGGGTTATAAGGAACAGGGAGCATGGATTTGTCAAAAACAAATCAGGCCAAACCAACCTAA
The DNA here is from genome assembly GCF_002925995.2 of Terrapene triunguis. Classification (NCBI taxonomy): domain Eukaryota; kingdom Metazoa; phylum Chordata; order Testudines; family Emydidae; genus Terrapene; species Terrapene triunguis. Next base: position 11,218,627 of record NW_020665189.1, on the reverse strand, counting down.
TTTCATTCTTTGACAGGGTTACTGGCCTAGTGGATAGGGAGGAAATGGTAGATGTGATATATCTTGATTTTAGCAAGGCTTTTGACATAGTCCCACATAATATTCTCATAAGCCACCTAGGGAAATGTGGTCTAGATGAAATTACTGTAAGACAGGTGCATAACTGGTTGAAAGTCCATACTCAAAAAGTAGTTATAAATGGTTTGCAGTCAAATTGGGAGGGAGTATTTAGTGGGGTCCTGAAGTGGTCAGTACTGGGTCTGATACTATTCAATATTTTCATTAATGACTTGGATAATGAAGTGGAGAGTTTGCTTTAAAAATTTGCAGATAACACCAAGCTGGTAGTGGTGGAAAACACTTTGGAAGACAGGATTAGAATTAAAAATGACATTGGAGAACTGATGGAAATTTAACAAAATGAAATTCAATAAAGACAAGTGCAAAGTACTAAACTTAAGAAAGAAAAATCAAATGCACAACTACAAAATGGGGAATAACTGATGAGATGGTAGTGCTACTAAAAAGGGTCTACATGTTATAGTGTAACACAAATTGAATAGGAGTTAACCATGTGATGCAGATGAGAAAAAGGCTAATATCATTCTGGGGTATATTAACAGGAGTGTGGTATGTAAGACATGGGAGTTTATTGTCCTACTCTATTCGGCACTGGTGAAGCCTCAGCTGGAGTACTGAATGGAATTCTGGATGCCATACTTTAGGAAACATGTGGACAAACAAAGAGTCTGGAGGAAAGCAACAAAAATGATAAAAGGGTTAGAAAACTTATAAGGAACTATTAAAAAATGGGGCATGTTTAGTCTTGAGAAAAGAAGATTGGGAAGGGGAGACCTGATAACATTCTTCAAATATGTGAAGGGCCATTATAAAGCGAACAGTGATCAATTGTTCTTCATGTCTACTGAATGTAGAACAAGTAATAATGGGCTTAATCTGCAGCAAGGAAGATTGAGGTTAGATATTAGGAACAACTTTCTAATTATAAAAAGAGTATAAAGCCTCTGGAATAGGCTTCCATGGGAGGCTGTGGAATCCCTATCATTGGACGTTTTTATGAACAGTTGGACAAATCCCTGTCAGGGATGGTCTAGGACTTTCAAGGTCCCTTCCAGTCCATGATTCTTGCACTTCATTTTTGCAAAAAGCCCCATTGTCTTTGCACTTCAGGAAAACTTGATGGCATAAGAGATCTCTCAATACTCAAAAACTAGAAGCTCAAATCCTTTGAGCAAAGCATAATCTGAATTACTAATATTTAGCTCTATAGCAGAATGAACACTGTTGGGTATTCAGTTATAATAGCCATCACACTTGTACCTGATCACAATTTCTCAAATGCTCATGAGCTTGCTAGTCAAAGTTCCTACATAGCCTCAAGAACCAGCATCTCAACACTGCTAACTCACTCACCATATTCAACAATTTACATCCTCTGTTCTGCTAGCTTCCATAGTCACACAGAACAAGGCAAACAAAGTTATGGGCAAAAACAATTCAAAATGCCCTTATGAGCAGAGAAGGACCTACTCATCCAGGACAATTATTTCACCTAATCCACAGATATTCGATAGCTTCTGAAGAAGCTCTGAGATTTGATTAGTTAAGCAATTAACTAGGATGTTGTCTCTGAGGAGTGCTATGTAAAAAAAATATTGCTGTTCATTATATATGGAGAACAACTGCAACACAGGTAGTTACACTTCCCTCCTTTAGCTTCAAATGGAAGCATTTCTCTTCACTTCGCCTCCTACAAAAGCCTTTTTAGGTTACTGGCGCTGAAGAGCTGTGCTGTTCTACAACAGAGACAGCTATGTTTCAGTGAAGAGCAAAGACAACCCCCCCTCTCCCTCCAAATGCTTGCAAAGTCAGAGATCCTTTCTGACTGAAGCACACTAAGTAAGTGACAATTTATCTGCCCTTTGCATTTTTTGTGGCAACAGATCAGGTAGCAATTTCTTTACAATTAAACAGCATGGGTGTTTATTTTCCTTTTTTAAGATAATACTTCATTCTGTTAATTCAACAGCAAATATTACTACAAACATGGGACAATTAGTCTTTTCAGTTTAAGGCAATTAGGGATGGAATTTTCAATAGCTCCCAAGTCACTTGGGCTCATGCTGCTAAGGCACTTCTAAAAATCCCCACTAAGTGTCTGACGTGTCTGACAGTTTCTTTTTAACTAAACAAGATCATAAGTGGACAATTTCTCCAGGCACATTAACATCTCAGTAGACATTCATTAAGTGTCATCTATTTTTCTTCCCCCAAGTAACAGACGTTAAGATACCTTATATGTACTTATAAAGGTCTCCCATTATCTTTCCTTGTTTCTAAAAAATTAAGATGCTCTTAACAGATTGTGTGCCTCTGTTCAGTGTCGTTTCTACTGTTTCTGTCCTTAATTGCACTAGACGATTGTACAGCACAAAGCACCATTGCTTTCATGGGGGAAGAAAGTGTGAATGTTGATAGTGGAAAGATAAACAGATCTAATTGTTAAAGCCGGGATCTGGGAAAAAAAGAGTTCCAGGATCTATTTCTGGCTATGCCAGTGAATCATTGTGTGGACTTTTAAAGTCATTTAGGGTCTGACATTCAGAACTTCTGAACAGCTATTGCTCCAATTGCTGTCAACAGGAGCTGTAGGTGATAAGCACCTCTGAAATCAGGCCCTTAGCCTGTGTGTGCCTTAGTTCCCTCATTGCCATATATGGAACAAACTCCCTACTCCTAGGTGTGTTTTATCAATTAACTCATGTTTGTAAAGCTCTTTGCTATAGAGGAATGACTTACTATGCTATGTCTATCACAACAGTTGGATGTATTTCAGCATTGTGTAAAAAAGCATCTAAGATTGCTAAGTCAATCACATTGCTCAGTTACCTGAATTTAATCATGCTGTTAAAAAAGGAAGATGATCCTGCATTTAATAATAAACAACCAGAGGTATTCCTATTGCTACAGTTGGGGTCAGGGAGAGAAATTTAAATATATTCTGAAATTTGTATATACACAAATATAAATACATATTGTGTATGCACACATACACACGTATTGGTCAACATTTTAAATAATCCTTGCTTTAATATATTAATTTTCACACTAGAAGACGTCTTCATAGTTGAGCATCACATCCTCAGTCTTCAAGGTCTCATCTTCACTGCTTACATGACACTGTTGTAACAAAAAGAAAACGCCCTGGAAGCCTTAGTGTCTAGCACAGCTTTGCATATGGAAGGGTAATACTAATGCAAAATTCAAATCGCTTTCTGACAGCAAGTTGTGCATAGCTGAATTGACAATTTGTACAATTTGCTCTATTGTTGGAAAAATATGTAGGGGTATTAGAGATTTATAGGCTGCAAGAGCCAATATTGGATGGGCTGACAATTGTAAATTCTGCACTATTATGGAAATTCCAAACGCTGTGTGGGCTTGCAAGTGAGTATGATCCTTTTGCAGAGCAATTCCTTCCAAATTTCCAGCTCTGCATTTTAACCCTGTCTTTTCACCATCCACTCACTTTTGGTCACCACTTTATAGCTACACCTCTACCCAGATATAACGCGACCCGATATAACACAAATTTGGATATAACGCGGTAAAGCAGCGCTCCGGGGGGAAGAGGGCGCGGGCTGTGTGCTCCGGTGGATCAAAGCAAGTTCAATATAATGCAGTTTCACCTATAACGCGGTAAGATTTTTTGGCTCCCGAGGACAGCATTATATCGGGGTAGAGGTGTACAACCTAGCTAGGGCTGGACAGGAGAAGGAGCCCCCCCAAAGGGAAACATTCCATGCATTTGACTTTGGCAATTCTTAAATTAATGGAGATATCCTATCTCCTAGAACTGGAAGGGACTTTGAAAGGTCATCGAGTCCAGCCCCCTGCCTTCACTAGCAGGACCAAGTACTGATTTTGCCCCACATCCCTAAGTGGCCCCCTCAAGGATTGAACTCACAACCCTGGCCAATGCTCAAACCACTGAGCAATGACACTGTAGATTGTGTTTGGGGGTTAATTCCGTTTCCCCCATTTATATCACAATTCTTGGCTAAGTTATTGCACAAAATTCACAATACTTCACTGTCAATTCCCTAAACTCCTATTTATCATGAGTACCAAAGGGAAAAAAACCTAACCCACTGGTTTTAGTTACAGCTGTAATGTTTTGTAGAGTCCTTTAGCTGTGAAATACAAACCTGACATTTTATAAATAGCTCGGGTGGGGTTTGTTATGTGGTAAAACAACCTCCTCCCTGGAGTTCAGTCTCCTTTTCAGCCTCCTTTTCTCCCTTCCACCCTTGTTTTAGTTGTTTCATGTTAACGAGGTACCTTTTATCGTCCCTTTTGCATGCCTGTTGGATTATTCTATGTTCTGTACATCTTACATGCATACCATACTTCATCAGAAAATATTTTAGAAACAGAAAAAATAGGATGCCAGTGGCTGATTCTAGACACGTCGTCTATGTGCACTCATTAGGAATGACCTCAAAGCTGAGGGAAGCATTATTTCAATGTCTTGTGAATTCTATGCCTGTTATTTTGACTCTGCTTCAACCTTGTTTTATTTCAACCTCTGTTGTAGACAAATGCTCAATTGGCTCTATAGTAATGGCTGAGGAGAAATTTCATTAGATCTCTATTTTCACTCAAGCAACTTTTCAATAAACTTTTTTTTTTTTTATTGAACTCCTCCTGCTTACTCTTAGCCCAAGGATGATTTTGTTTTGAGCATTCCGGGTAAGACTAGTCAACCATTCTTCAGTGATACAAACAAAAAATATTAATTTAGATGCTTTGGGGGAGGAGACAGAGGATATGTAACTTAAAAGAGAGCTAATAAAAGATAAAACATTTTCAGAGACAAGAGTGTGATTTTTCTAATGATGGAACCTTTTTAACCCACTAGAACCTACTATTTCTCATTTGTGCAAACTAAATTAAAATAGGAAAATGGGAAAGTTATTCTTATTAAACTTTAAGTATGCAGAGGTTTATTTCATTTTTACAGTATAGACATATCTTTACTTTCAAGGGACCTTTTAATTACAATACAATTTTTTAAGAGTGAGGACTAAACTATATTTCCTGCAATGACCAGTCTAACGGTGGAATTTTTGTTAGTCTATTAAGTGAGAATTCTTTTTGTGGTCTTTGCAGAGATTAACTTTTTAAAAGTCTGTTTATATTTTTCCTACAGTTATAATTAACATGCCATCTCTACTTCTTTCTGAAATATTAATTACTTGCTATTTACACTGAAATACCAGGATTTTTTTTTTTTTTTTTTTTTGCTCATCAGGTTAATTACTGTTTATCACTTTGGTTTTTCAATTAGATCAAAAATGCAAGGAGGCAAAAAGCTTCAGGCATTTAAAGGTGAAGTCTCATCACTACGGTAAAAAAACTGAACAAAAAATGAAAGCCACTTTTTTTAAGTCACACCAACTTGCCCAATGACATTCTCGTTCTGCTTCATGCACGGTAAGGTCAGAAGCATGAAAACATCCGATCTGTCATGCAGTAGCAAGTAGATGATTTAATTTGGTTTTAGCAGTATTCATTGAACTAACCCTGTGAACAAAGTAGGCTGCATGTATGGTATGTCAACTTGGCACTACTGTAGTCAAGGCAGAATCAAAATGTCATCTAGTTTTCTTTGAGCACACTTCGTATTTCACACAGGATGACCCACAGCTTGTTAGTCTTGTCACTCTGGCTAGCCCCAGCCTGACCTTCAGCTTGTTTCTAACAGCAAGAACTAGAATGGATAATATTGAGGGCTTAAAAAAAAAACCCACACACTTTCTCACTTGCTGGGAAGAAAAAATCTCAAGCCTGGTGCTGACTTGTTAATTGCCAGAGGGCAACAGCCGCCATAGGTTGCACTAAAACCGCAAAGAATGTTCAGGCCACGTTTCAACATCCAAGGGTCAGCCAGGTGTCGTCCACTTACAAGAAAACAATTTTTTACTTCTGAACTTTGTCTTTTGCTCCTGGTTTCTCCTGAGGGGCAGGCTTCCTTTTTCTTTCATTAAAAATGACTAAAGGGAAGGAGACGAAGGAGTAGAACCAAGGACAAATGTGATACAACCAAGAGGCTATTCTGAACTACTCTTGGCAAACATAACCCAAGAAGTTAATAATTCTTCTTAAGAATTAAGAATACACCTTCATTAATTTTGTGAACCTGCCATCTCTACTGAATTCAGCAGAAAAGGAAATATCTGTTAATCTACAGAAACACTTCTGTCTACAAAGTATTTCTGGGGACCGAGGGAGGAATTCTCCTAAGAGGTGTATTACCCAAAAAACAGACTTCTTGCCATTGAGTAATGCAAGTCTTTTGTGACGAATCAGATTCCGCAATGCCAAAAATAAATGCTCACTACTTGAAACATGTATAGTGAGTTCTAAATTGTTCTGAGCAAATTTGTTTCCTTCTGATATCTGGAGTTTAAAGTTATTTCAACTATACATTTAAAGCATAGTGTTCTTTTGTATTCCTTTAGATAAAGAAATTTTGCTATCGTATTTTTTCTGCCTAGAGGGAAGAATATGTAAAGATCTTAAAAAACACAAGAGGTTTTGGTAGTGGGCCATCTACATTCTTTGATGTTTAGATTTTGATCCTGTTTATAAAATGCTCATCAAGACTCCATGATAAGCAGCATCTTTGTACACTAAATTATATTCACATGATTAAATTCACAAATTGTCAGTCCTTTCAGGGGTCTACTAATGCTAATGTGCTCACATCCACTATCTACCACAACAAAGTCAACCCTACAAATTCCTTCTTTATCTTATCTTCAGATAAAATAGGGGTAAAAATGTTATTTCAAAATGTGCTAATATAGATAAGTATTTCAGATGCAGTAACCTTGACAGTGCAGCAGAAATTAGTTTAATTTTCTGGTCTCTACTCAAATATAAACAGAATATTGCTATTGGTGTGTGAGTAAATTACTTTACATTACCACATGGCTTAAACCAATTATCTTTTTTAAAAGTAACTTTTAATAAATTATACCCTGAGTAACAGGAGAGGAAAATGTGTGCTTACATGTTATATTTGCTCAAACAAAAATCAATTGCTGTTGGAAGCCAAAAGGGGGTTTTAGTTAAAGTTAACACACACCTAAACTCCTGAGATTCCATGTTTAGCTTTATCTGAGGAAAAGCAACTAACAGGAAATTGTTCTTGTGATCTCCTAGTCTTCAAAGTAGTAGCCTCTCAAATCTGTTTATTGGTTCAAAGTTTAATTAGCCATCTATATGCACTCAATCTGTGCACAGCAGGGAAGACAAAACACTGTCCAGATTGCACTGAAACATCACAGACTACAGGAGAACACAGAGCCTGTTTTACAGCATCCCATCTTTATTGGCAGGGCTGGCATTCCTGAACCATTCCATGGATACCTATTAGTAGCCATTCTAATCCAGATATCCAGCTCCTTTCCCTCAATTCAGATAGCTCTCATGACACAATCTGAATTCCTGTAGTTTGCACAATAACCATCACATCAGTGCAACAGATCATTTCAAGTGTCTCTAACTAGACTACACGAAGGGCCTGTCTACTGACAGGGAAACTGACTGGCACAACCATAGCAGTATAACTGTGTAGACAAGCCCTAACACTGATTGCCAAGCAAGGAGGGTGGAGGCTCTCTTTGAATCAGGGGGACAGAGGAATGGGAAGGAAAGTACAGTGAAGTCCTGACACTTGGTGGGGGCAGGGTGAGGGGGGCAGCCACTGCAGGCTGGGAAGGAGGCGCATTCCTGCCCCTCCTGGTCCTGTTCTCAGATCTAATCCCAGGTGCCATTGCAGCTGCTCTAGTCTCTACCTCCAGGTCTCACTCCCTGCTCCCCATCCCAACCCTGGGCCTCACAGCGGCCACTCCTGCCCCGTGGGTCTTGCTCTTGCCTCCAGGCACCCCTATCCCCAGGGCATGCACAAGTTTACACGAGAGCATAGCCCCCCACAATATTTCCATTGCAGGGGTGCTAGCCTTTCCACCCCTCTCCAGTTCCGCCACCTCGGTGGCCAAATATTCAGGTTTCTGTTTATGTTGACCTGCAAGTTTCCGCTCACGTTAGCACAGTCTCTCTCAGATTTCACTGTTTTCTCAGCAGGTGAGAGGGAACTGTAGCACAGTAGTGTAAATGGAGGATTCTCTAAGTCTTTAAACCATGATTTGAGGACTTCAGTATTTAGCCAGAGGCTAAGGGTCTATTTCAGGAGTGGGTGGATGAGGTTTTGTAGCCTGCCATTTGCAGGTGGTCAGACTAGATGATCATGAAAGTCCCTTCTGACCTTAAAGACTACGGGTAAGTATTTGGTAAGTGAAACCATATTGTTACATTTACTGAAGGGAAACTGTTTGAACTTGCAATAGGTTTACTTGATTAAGAAAGAAATGTACAAATACATGGATTCATCCCAGAGTAGAAAGATGCCACGGCTGAGTTTCTTTAGACAGAAGTCTGGCGGCAGATCAATGTTCTGTGTTTGGACTATGGCACGTTTTAATTATATAAACCTCAACTATAGACATGGCTGCACATACTGTTTACTATACCTGTGAACAGAACATACAAATGAATATTTTGTAAACTTCTTGGGGCATGGATATTATCTTTATTCTTGTCTTATACAGGCCTGAACACGCCCCTGGTACTTAATAAAAAATGTTTAGCAGTCTCATGCTAAAAATGATAATAATCATGCTAATTTTCTTCTTTCTTCCCTCCTTTGAAATGTATTAAGCTGACCAGGAAAGTAGTGTTATATTGTAAAAACTAAATTTAGTAGTATAGATTAACATGCAGTTTGCTCTCAGTTGTACCATAAAAAACAACTAAAATCAGAGTTATTTAGAAAATTAACAGCTGTCAGAGCTAACCCAAAACAGACACTGGTTATCATCATGGATGAGAACTGAATGTTAAATTTCATGTCTAGATTCAGTCTTGTTTATGACTATTTAAAATGTTATCAATTTAATTTATGATCTATCTATAAATTGCATCACATCATCATTACAAGTTTCTGTGGTTCAGCAGTTCTCTTTAATAATCATCAACTGTAAAATATTTAAGTACAATTTGGGATATCATCCCTTAAAATGTCATAAACATTTGTTATTTTCTTATAAATTGGGATTAGCAAGAGTTCCTGGAAACTATAAATCTTATTTCTAAAAATTTTATTTCTATCAGATGTTAAATGAACAAATAACATATCATCTGCCAATGCTTTAATAAAGTGTATAATAAAGTAAGTCTTGCTTAATAAAACTGCTGTAACACTTCCTCTCAATATTACTAGATTTTCAAACCCTGGATATCTAGATTAGGTATAATAGGTGATAACTGTTCGTATCCTCTTGCTTATGTCAGGGATCTGACATCATAAATTTGTTTTAATTACTTTAAAAGGAAGTTACAAATAAATTCTGAAAGAAATAATTCTTATGCTAAAATTAGTGGAAATTACGGTAATTAAGAAAAAATAAAGTGTTGTAATATACAGAACTGCAAAATCACAAATCTTTTCACAAGGCAATGTTTCAGTGGACAGAGAAATTCAGAGTATACTGAAAAAATTAACCTATAAAATGCTGTGATATCAAGAAAGTAGATAAATTGGGGGGGACAAAACATTTCCTCTCTAATTTCTGACTAACAGTTTTGTATAGGGTTTACAACAGTAGATAAAACTTACTCATGGACAAGTGTAGTTATTAATTTGATGGCATCTCTTCCTAATAGCAATATATGGGTGACAATATAAATCAGTGTATGCACAATATGTGCTATCATACCATAAAGGTAAAATCTCATCACCTGCTCTTGTCATCATTTTGATAAACCTGAAGAATGTTACCTGAGCAAAGATAAGGTCAACTCAACTTCAGACCCATACTTAGTAAAAAAAAAAAAAACAAGCGTGCATAATAAGACCAAAGCAGTGTTGCTCTGAATGTATTCCTCTTAGAATTCCTAAAAAGACTGGTAAAGCAAGTTGATGTTTTCCCAGCAGCAATATTCCTCTCTCCCACACTGACCAACTTCAGTATCTGGGCATCTGGCAAAATAGTAGCGGTCAGTGGTTTCTGACCCACTATTATGTGCAACACAATAACAAACAGTAAAGCTGAGATTTTTCAAAGCTTCCTAATGGATTCAGAAACCTATCCTCATCAGTTTTGTGAACTGGCCATCCCAATTCTTCAGGAAGCTCTTAAAAGTCTCCCACAAAAACCTAGCATGTGTAAAACAAGAAGCAGGTAAATAATACTGGATTTTTAAAATTAATTCATTTTAAATAACGTAAGTTGTTTATAAAGTTAAGGAAACTTGTTTGCTTGAAATACACGGTTTTTAAGTGGACAGCATCCCTCAATTACAATATTTATGTTCCATGTTTGCAGTTAACAGATGATTGGGAGCTTTTTACTTGGGAGCTTAGGAAAACAAAGAAAAGTGTGAAAAGAAAGGGGAGGTGTGATTAGGGCAGCATGAACTGTATAAGAAGGACTCAAGGAGCTGTACACAAACAAAAAATCACCATGAAATACCCACAGTAATGGAGTCTGAGTGGCCCTTGTTTCACTAATTATGATTAATGAAGTGGCATTACCGACTTGTAGATGCAATCATGAAAATGTCTGACTAATAATTTTCCATTTATTCTACTGCACTCAATAACTTCGGTAAAAAACACAGCAACACTGGAGAGAAAAAGGGAGTTTAAAATTACATGCAGAACTAGTAGAATGCTAAGTGAACAGCTGGTAATGTTTCAGGACACTGGAGGTAATCCTCACACCAGAGTAATTTTGCAGGACAAATTGAAGTGAACAGTCTCAGGAAAATATCGATTAAATACTAAGTCTTATTGTTAACAATGGAGAAGGGAGATAGACTATGACTTAAAACATACATATTACTTTCAGTTAGAGAAAGCTAAGACTTGTTGGATCTAGTCTATGCTACATCAATCCTGGAGACAGTGGGGGCCAGTCTGGCCATGGGTGCAACATAAAGGTTGCGCTGGCTTGCAACCATTCCATGTACCAGCTGAAGATTTATTTGCTCACACTAGGGCAGGGGAGGAGATGCTCAGATGCTGGCTGAGGGGAGCTAACAGGTCTGAGGATCTGCATCAATAGCCACTAAAGAGTATTTAGGTTATGGAAACAAAATCTGAATCAGTAAACAACTATTGTCCCAAAAACAAACAAACAAACGAAGCAATGCTGTTGCAAAGATTTTACATGAGGAAACAGTAGTTCAGCAGGTATGGAAGTCTGAGATCAATGTTAGATGCTATCAGCTATGAGCTCTGATGCCAAGGCAGGTGAATGTGTTACACCGTTTGTACGTTACATCTGAACTTCCCTGTTCCACTTTGGGTCTCTCCTCAGCACAGTATTTATTCAAAAACTATTTTGTACGTAAAGTGCTTATTTTTAACATAGTGTAGCCGAGAACAAAGGAGAAATACCCTATGGAAATGTATGGCAGCTGACAATCAACTAACTCTTCTCGTTTATTGAATGTACACATACTTAGCATTGAATACATGATTTTTGTTTTTTAGTTAAACAGTTTATCTAGGAAACCAAAGCTGTCCATGCAGAGCTATTACATTTTAATAGCTCCCTAGATACACCAGTAAATTTTTGACACGATGTTGAATTGCAAAAGTTTAATACAATTAGACAACCCTGCGAATATCCCAAAAGTAAGCTCTCAGGACCACTTATGCAATTCACTTGTAGACAGCATCATCATTATGCAATATGGTAACAATGGCAAGGTAGAGCCTTTCAACTCCTGCACATGAAAATATTTCACGTAGTCTAAAGGCTATAAGAGTAGACTAGGGTTCTTACAAAGGTAAGAAACAACAAAACTTTTAGCCAAATACCATTTTCACTCATCAACAAAAACACCAGAAAGGAGGTGAATGCTATTTAAATGTATATGCCTCATGAAGCAGTGGTGGGTATGCTTCCTTTCGCTGTTCATTGTACCATCTTTGACTGAGATTCTCCATTATCAAAACTCTATGGAAAAGGGAAAGTTTATGCAAAATTCTCTGCAGAAAGAATAAAGATGTGGAATAAACTACCATGACAGCCACTGAAGCAGACAGGATCATTGTGCAGTATTCAAGTGGGACTGGATCAGTTTCCAAGGAGACAATAGGAAAATGGAAATATAGGAACAAAAGGTCAGATTTGATGGGAACCATAGCCTTTTCTGTTTCTTGTTCCAATGTTTTATCATCTTAAAGTTAGACACTGTTCAAACGTATCTTAATTCATACCGATAATTAGCTATAATTCCACTCATGCTTATAATCTCTTAGTAACCTGCTAGCCTATTCTTTGCATAACTTTCACAGGTCTGACAATTAGAGATAACACAGTGCATTCACCACCACAGTTAATTAAACATCAGTTAAGTTGGTCATTAAATTAGCTTTAGAAGCTAATGTTTTTTTCCCCATCATAACACTGCTAAGTGACTGAGCTAACAGAAGCTCAGAATAGACAGAAAACCCCAATCCTTACATTATGCTCAAAACATACAATTTACTTGTTATATATTTTACCTCCCACTTACCAGGTTTGCTCTTTTTCATTTTAGTGTATTTTGACTAATCAATGGTTATAAAAGTAAAAATGGCTGTAATACCTAAAAAGATGTATTTTAAAATGGTCAATTAATTGTACATAGTAATTATAGTAACTTTATTAAATGGTAGAAGACAAAGACAACTGTTAACTCCCTAATAAAGAGCAAAGTAACCCAGAAGATAATGTACTAACCTTTCACCTTTAGAGAAAGAAAGCCAAATATTTTAATATGCATTTTAGTGTTTTCTATAGCACTCATCACCATAACAAGTGTTCCGTTTAAAATATCTTTGAAATTGATTTTACTGGTCTCATCTTTGTGTCCCAGCGGTGGATGTTTATCCACCTTATTAGAGGGTAGGACACTATCATCAAATTCATTTTCATAGATAACCTAAAAGGTCACAGAATTCTGAAGGAAATAGTCATTGGCTGAAGAAAAATAATGCATTTTGAGATCACAGTGCATAATGCTTCCTTTTTGGTCACCGATTTTTGTGTGTTTCATTTGGCTATTTAATTTTAAAACGTTCTTCTTTTCCCAGGAGAGGCTAATACCCTTTCCAAGTTTGAGCCAAAAGCTGCGGATAGGACTGCATGTTCTACTCCCTGAATTGCCTTAAACATAAAATTAAGACTCAGATTCATTCCAAATACATCATATCGTTCATAATTTTTACAACACATTTGATTTGTGATTACCCAGCAGAGTTAAATTTTAAGCAACACTGAACAAGCGTTTAGAAAACAGGAAACCCATGAAATGTTAATTCTTTGAAGACTGCAGTTGGGAATATTTTGCAAGTTTAGCAACTGCAGACAGTCTTGGGACTAATGATCTCATTGGGAAAATAAATCACACCTATTGTAGGAAGCTGTAGGAATGAAGTTGTGTCAGTTTGACAGACCATAGTTCACAGCTTTTGGCTTACCACCTCAGATAATGAAGGAAAATATCACCTACCACATATGCACATGGCACAAGACCCAAATCTAGTTCCCAAATTGGTCATTTACAGTATCAAGTGCTTGTGTATCTTAGCATTTTGCCAATTTTATTACAAAAACTTACCAAGTTTATAATCTTTAGAGATACAAAACTGAACAGTACAAACATAGATGTGATTCTGTTTTCTCCATATACTATTTTATCCTTCTTTATACCTTCAAGTATGCTTCCTGATCACTGTGCCTTTGAGAATGGGACTCAATGAACAGCCAAACACATTTCACTGCCTGCAGTTTCTCCAATAGTTATTTCTTATTACATTTTAGCCTTATTTCATTTGGAGAGCTGATTTGTTCTCACATATGTTACATTTTTAGTACAATCATCATAAGCAACCCCATTGGAGTCTTCACACTACTTCACATACTGACCTTCCATCAACACCCACAGAACATCCCTATTTTTCACTAACAGCTGAGCTCAGCTTCATCTAGTTTGCCTGGGAAATTCTTAATAACTGGTTATTAAGTACTTTATACTTACTCCACTAACCTCCAAACATGGACAAATATTAAAGGTACATACATATTTCAGAAGAGCTGTGTTAGTCTGAGTCTGATGAACAGATATTGAACAGGTGATTGCTTTGGTATATATCAGTGAACATACTGTGCATGACACACAGAGTATAGCACAACACAGACCTTCCATCATTCTCTGATTAAGAATAATAGGAACCTACTTTTAGAAAACAAACTAAGTCCAGGAGCTAGTTTGACAGTCCACAAATATGCAAAGATGCATTACAGGATACTTAGCTATGAAATTATGCCTTCTGTGAAAGCAGGTGGGGAGGGGGACAGGAGGGAGAGAGGGAGAGAGAGAAGCAAAAGGAATTTTACTAATTAAATCTCCCAAGTGACTACATTTCTAGCTAAAACTGAACACCTTCATCACTGCTGCACAGCATGCAAAAGATCAAGAGGCAGGTCCGACACTTACTAGCCAATATCAGAGCTAAACCATGCAAGCAATTTGCCACCTTCTCCAGGGTCCAAGGTTTGCTAAATTCATAGCATTTTTCAGGTCACCTATGGCATCCTTGGGACAAGGACTAGAAAGCAGAGTGAACTATTCTAGTTAAGTGTTCTCACCCTTCTCACCCCCAGCTTGTTAATTAAATGTAACACGCTTGAAATTGTGTTCTGTTCCAAGAAGTATGTGACTCTCACTTTTCAGGTTATGGTCACACTAAGTAGGTTATACACCTTGATGCGGCCCAAGGAAAGGAGAAAAGAAAGGATATTTTAAAGTACTTCATCAGGTACTGTAGCTTATGATTCATTTTAATTCTAGCTTAACTTGTGCCTGCCTATCACCAATATGATATGCTAGTTTATAAGCAAGGGCAAAGTAAACAGATGAACCATTATAAAGAAAGCTGATTTTCAACTAGAGTGTGGTTGTCAAAGATACGACTGACCTTTCATTAATACTACTGAACTAGATAAAAGTATTGCACAGCTTCAACCCTACTTATCTAATCCAGCTGTCAAGCATTCCTTTGGCACCTCTATTGTTTTAAATCTTACAGAGCGATGAAGCATAGTTTTCTGTTCTGTGTAAATAAGTTATTTAATAGCTTGTGCAACTCCAAAAAAGAATTCTCTCTTCATTCCACGGCAACTTCAAAAGTGAGACAGCAGAGGATTCTCTTGGATTTGTTCCTGATCTGGATTAGTACTTTACTCAAATGCATCAACAGTCATCTCTCACCTCTATTCATGCCAGGAATAGCTAACCAGTGGTCACCATTAAAACAGGCACGTGCAAGATTACATTTATTAAGAGGCTCTTAAGAATGTGCCTGCAAAGTGAGTATGTCTAGAAGCTCACATATACATGAGTCTAAGCATGCTTTAATCCACTTTCGGTTTTTAAGTGTCTGTTTACTAAAAACCCTACATTAACAGAACAGGAAAATCAGGGTAACAGAGAGAAATGGAGGGGTGAAAGTAGGGAAAGATGCCTGAAAAGAGTTGTGCCTGCACAGTGTGGCACATATTTAGAGGCCCATTTGGAAATGTGAACTAGAGAATCTATTTTCTAGTGGCATATTGCTATTTTGTACCCAGCTTAAGTATTTTTTGCCTGGTTTTGTTCCAAAGCAAAGCTGCAGCCTTTTAACAACAGGAAGTTCCTAATCCTTACTTAGGAATTCTATACAAACCAAAGACCCTTAAAATCCATAGGCATGTTCCCAAAGATAGTCTCTTGGGTTCTTCTTTCTTTACTGAATGCAGAATTCATTGCCAAGGAAGTACTATTTTTTAAGAAGCATAGTCCTTAAATTTTGTACTAGATAAACCATCCTAGAGACCACAGCTGTGTAAATGGAAAACCTTTGAAGATCTAGGAACAAAAAGAAAATCCCTAGAAATGTTCAGGGTCATCTCTCTCTCTAGACTTTCAAACCAACCCATTACTATATACTATACTCAGAAGGGTGGGACAGCTGCTGTATGCTTAACTGTTTAGTGTCAATTTCGATTCCACATTTCCAATAAGAAGAGCTCCTTGTGCCCATACAGGATGACTATGCCACTGCAAAACACACCTTCTGCTATACTATTTTTACAGAAAACTGTATAGTCTGATCTATACTGCTATGTGGAAGAAACATTTGGAAAGGAATGGTATATGTACGTATTACCTCGTTCCCCTCCAGAAGTCTGAATAGAGCTTTAGTCATTTGGGGTATGTCTACACAGCAGCTAGGAGCATGCTTCCCAGTCCAGGTAGAGAGAGGTGCTAGCTCTGCTCAAGCTAGCACACTAAAAATAGCACTGTGGCTGCAATGGCACAGGTGGCGGCTAAGCCTGACCCCTTGGGTATATACTCAGGTGACTAGTCCGAACCACTGCCCATGCCACTGCAGTCACATTGCTACTTTTAGAGTGCTAACAGAGCTAGCACATCTGTCTACTTGCACTGGGAAGCACATTCCCAGCTGCTGTGTAGACATATCTTTAAAGGGAAGGCTCAGCTATAGCAATAAGATGACATTCAGTACATTTTTTGCTGAACTAATCTGTTTTTCCCTAGTGTAAATGACCAGGGATAGAATGAAGGCAAAACAAAATGGCTTCTGTTGGCTTAATGTATTGCATCTGACACAGAATGCAACTAACACTTCATTATTCTTTTTTTTTAATTATTATTATTTCCTATAGTCTAGTCTGAACTCTGAAATGACAGTGTTTCATAACTGGTCATGTATCTTGTTTCACCAGCATTCAGTTCCAAAAATAATATTACCCTTAATATATTATTCTTCATTAAATTGGCCCACAACATGCACTGTACTTAATTCACCTATTATTCATGCTGCTTTTAATTCTCAACATTGACTTTGCTGCCTGTAACATCCAGTTCACTGTATCACATCATTCCCTATAGAACACATTTGTATTATCAGCAGATAAATTACTGGAAAAAAATACACAATGGTTAAGAGATTTTTCCTATACTAATTATTTTAGCCTTTTAAGGAAAACGTTTAGAGAATAAACATGTAGAAGATAATTAATTGTACTTAATTATTTAAGCAAAGAATTATTGTATGCTTACTGAAGTCATATTTTCCATTGTACTTCTGAATCCTCTACAGACATCTTCACCTAAGTTAATATTTTCATTTGTCCAACTGGAAGCTATTAAACTTTCATTAGGCTTCACACATTTGCTAAGTCAACTTAACCTTCGGTCAAAAATACTTTCTAAGTATCAAATATCAGACCTACAAATTAATAAAACCTTTCTGTAACTTCACTTCATAATTATATCTAGCCTGTTAAAAACTGAAAGATCCTATACTCCATGAATATTTCCTAACACAGACGAAGAGTAGGGGCCTACATACAAACAGCTTGTATTTCCCCAAAAGGCTAAGTAAGTACGGTGAAACCAACACAAGCCTAACTATAATGGTTACAAATAGCTGTACTTGGTGCTTAACAAGCATGAAAGGCAAAGTCCTTGCCCAAAGAGTTTGTTATGCATTTGTGTTGTGCATCTTCTATCTTTGTTTTGGGGAGAAGAATTTTAACTCATGAAATGTATTGGAAAAACTGCCTGAATAAAAAGTTAAAATTGATAAAATTGATAGTAAAATTGAAAAGTTAAACACTGATAAAAAGTCCACTGTTTATCAATTGAACAAGCACAGCACATACCACACTAGAGCATGTCCTTGCCAACACAGCCCTCCCAAATGTGTTTCAACCCTAAACCTAGAGTGACCACTTCTAGCACTTCTCCATGATCATCCACTCCAGGGCTTTTGTTTTCTTCCCCATCCTTACAGGAATCCATTAGTCTTAAAGACAAATAAGGCAAATGCTTTTAATTCTCACTTTTTTTCTCCCTTTTTAATATCATGATTTACTAGGGTCTCACTGGTTGGAACCTATATTGCTGTGACTCTGAGATGAGAGTTGCCTGGTGCATTCGTTGACTCTGATATCTTTTTCTTATACTCACTTAGCTGCAATACACGAGTTTGTCCTCTTCAGGAAGTTTTGATAATAGCTCAGATAAATGTGGATGTCTTCACTCAGACTGCATCAGTGAACATTTAACTGTCAGAAAAGTGGCAGCTTCCTTATCAGACATGTGTCTGATGATGTAGGTTGCTCAATGTTTTAGCTATAAGTTGCAAGTGGGGTAGCTGTAGGAAAGACTTCAATCTGCAGTTAGGAACATGCACAGTAAAATTAGAACTGTTTGAGAACTGATGTATATTATCCAATGTTGATTTTAATTTATAGTGCAAACTCCAAAACTTTCAATTATCTTTTAAAAACAAGCATAGACCCCAAAAAAATTTAATTTTAACCGAAATTTTGCTCCAACTGATGACAGTTTCAGGAACAGAAGGGTTGGAGGGGCTGAGATTCTGAATTCCTTCCATTTTTAAAAATACCAATATTGTTCTTTCTAGGAATTTTTGAGGGGTGAGGGACAGACAGACACATTTATATTGCTTATTTTCACACTCAAATGAAGTTCATGGTTTCAAAAGCTCTATTCTAATGTCCACTGCATTTACACAGGACAGTGAAAGTGAATAGACACTGTAAAAAAGGGAAGGAGGAACAGAGAAATTCTACAAAATACAAGTTAATATATTGTACCTAGGAAACTAGTGCTAGTGTAGGTTTGGAGGTGGTGATCTGTGATAGTTTCATTCTCCCCCCCCCCGCCGAAGAAAATTTGGGTTATTTTTAATCATCTTCAGGAGCAAAAACATGGGGCATACTATGAGAAAGAAATGTAAATGAACAATTCATTTTTCTAACAAAACATAACTGAGATTTATCCAACCCTTGATCTCCCATAAGTGCTGTGGAGAATGTGTGAGATTTCTGCACAATTTTTATGAAATATTATGTGTGACTCATTTTAGCTGTATAATTTTGTGCTAATTATTACCTGGTCTCAAAGGGTTACATTCCTTCGGCAGTCAGTGGGGAATAAGCAATCAATTATCTGTGTGTCACCTAGTCATGTCTGGGTACAGTGAGTGAACTATCAAGATTCACTGACATGTGAGTAGGTTTACCTGGGTAATACAATAGATATGCTAAAGACAGTGGCCAAACCAAGAAAATTGGTTCTACCAAGCGGGCTGGTAACCAGACAATGGATCACCTGGTGGGGGACTTAGATCGCCTGATGAGGTTGATTAGGCGGTGATGTAGAGGTCACTTGACAATAGAGACTGGAAGTTATAAAAAGAAGGGTCTTTCACCAGCAATGTAGATAGAGAGAGTGGAAGGATACTGCTTACAGGGGTCAAAGAGAGAGAAAGAAAGAGACTCCATGATTTGGAGAAGAATTCATGAGCTGCAGGAGGGATAATCCTAGATACTCTAGAATACTCTTGACAAAATCCCAAGGAATTCCCAAGAGTGATGACGGAACACAGAGGGAATGGTATACAGATGTTGTACCTAGATCTGTGTATCTTTTGTGCTGTCTAAAGTAATGAGTAATTGTGTTAGAAACCTTTGAAAGGCCTGTCTTTCTTCCTGCAACTATCACGTATCATTGAAGAGGTGACCTGTAAACCCGAGTGCCCACAAGTTGGAGTTCTGGGAAAGGGTGTGCTTATTCAACTGAGGAGTCTGGGGGAGCCAGTTCTAGTCTCAGGACCTAGGCTGTTGGACTATGACATCACAGCTCTCAGATGAGCATGCTAGAAAAAGAACCAGCAACCTAATAGTGTGCATAGAAACCCAGAACCAGAGGCAGTGCTTTGCCTCTGCTCAGACTCAGGAAAGCTTAAAAGCACAGAGGTGTTGGGACCTTAACAGTGGGGAAGCTTAACCAGGACAGCGACAAGTGCTAATATATATAAAGAATAATCGCAAGTAAAGGTGGTGAATAATACCCAGTTTCTTAGAGTGGTTATAAAGCCCTAGGAAGGGATAATCCTGTTCTTATTTATGTTAAGCTATTATCTCAACCTCATCTTGAGCTTCATGACATGCAACTCTCACTGATGGAACAGCAAACATCTTGCTGTTGAACTGCCTACCCTTAGGCGCAAAGATGTGAACATGATTAATTGTACCAGATTTACTTCAGAGATTATAAAGCCAAGATCTTTGGCTTTAACACCACATGCAGCCCTTTGACACCCACACTTGAGCAGAGAATCATTATTCTTATACATTAGAAATCAAATTCAGAGAAAAACTATTTCCAATTATTTTATTTATTGATTGGCATTTTTTATACCACTCATACCAATTTGATCTTTGTCCCACAGTATTCCGGGACAGTATATTTTAGCTTAGTTTATTAAGGGGTACACTCTAACAGTCAAATGTTCAAAATATTCTACAGTTCTACATATATTTCTTTAAAAGAATGTTTACATTCTTCTTCCTCTCCAGAAAATAGTGCCAATCACAAAACAAACTGAACTACACTTCTTGTAAGAGCTATTACCAAAGAAAGATCATTTAAAAGGCTTAAAATAAGAATCTCAAAATACATAAAAGATTCAGCTGACGTTCAATACTCACCAGTTGTAAGTCAATATTTACTAAGTTATAACTATTATCTTTGGCACTTCATCATTCACTCTGTACTTAGCAGAGGAAATAATTGTGGTAACTCTTGTAAGCATAGACTTAAAAAACTGTGACCACTGTGGTAATACCAGAAAAACTGCAAGAACATTTTAACAAAATATACTGTCCAAAACAGGGGGAATATGGTTATTCTGAAGGTGTAATTGTAGTCATCACGAGAGTTTGATCTGCAGATAATCATAGACTTGGTTAAAGTGCCATTGGGGGCAATAAGCGTCTTCTTTCAAGCTAAACAGAATGAATAATTAAGCTCCTTCATATAAAGAGATAGCTGGAAACAGCAGAACAAAACAGTCCACATGCCATGGCTAATCAGAAACTAAACTGTGTCAGCAGAGAGGTTCTCTGAGCAGGGACTAAGGGATTGTTTGAGAAGCTGTGCATATGTTGTAGAAAAAGAAAGTAAGCAGACAATGAGAGACAGTACATACAGAGCTTCTTGTGGTACAGAACTGACTGGAGGGGCAGACTTGGAAGCAAGGAAACTGCCTGCTTTTTGTTTCTACTGTGTTTAAGGAAACAGGATTTTGTGTACTTTCTTTGTAAATAAACAGGATTGCACCAAAGAAATATCTGATACATATCTATTTGTCCTCCTAACAGAAACAATCTGACAAGGCCCTGAATACTCAGGGCCGCCCGGGGGGGGGGGGGCGGGAGGGGGGCAAGCGGGGCAATTTGCCCCAGGCCCCGGGCCCCACAGGGGCCCCGTGAGCCCTGGCCGAGAATCCCTTTCCTGGCTAGAGGCGGCGGTCCGGGTCTTCGGCGGCACGGGGCCCTTCAGTCTCTCCGGGTCTTTGGCGGCATTTCGGCAGCAGGGGGCCCTTCAGTGCTGCCGAAGACGCAGAGCGAGTGAAGGACCTACCGCCACCGCAGACTTGGAGCGCCGCCCGGTGAGTACAAACGCTGCTCCCCCGTTTTGCCCCAGGCCCCCTGAATCCTCTAGGCGGCCCTGTGAATACTAGCTAACTGCTCAGGCCAAGAAACAACAACAATATGTAAGGAATATATTGAATCAGCACCTAAAGGTATTAGTTCGTCAATTGTCTATCTATTTAGGAACTTTCTTGTTTTTGTTGCTTGAATCATCTTCCACAGACCTCACAATGTTATAGTACTTAAGAACATAATATGGTAAAGTAACTTCAATGTTAAAAAGTCATAGCATCTTCCCTCCCACTGTGCTATAAATATAAGCATGCTACCTCTGATAACTTTTACACAGCTTGGATTACTGCCTCAAAGAAGGAATGATGCTTCAGAGCTTCAGATCAGACTGTCCCTTAAAACTAAAAGTAAAACTCTGAAAGTCTTTACATGTTTATAAAGAAAGAAAAACTTGCTGGTTCAACTAATTTCATAAGAGTTTGGCTCCTAAACATGACTCCAACCATAATAGCTGTGAAATTGTTCTTTCATTTCAAGAGGATGTGGGTTAAAACTTTTCTGAAGATTTGTATTCCAAACCATGAACCATGAGCATAGTGAATTCAGTGTTATAATATGACCTCTCCTTTAATAGTTTGGGTGAGAAGAAGGGTGGAGTGTCCCCCCCCCCATTAATGGAAAATACTGACTCTATAGTCAAATTTATGATCAGATGAAACAAAATGGTTTATATTGAAGGGCAATACACATGTTCCTTACACAGTTGCCAAGAAGAATTTAGGATGATGGGTGCAATTAGATTTAAGTATAAAGGACCTGTGTTATGTATATGCTCCATATCTGCCATTCATTTCTTGGAAGCAGCAGTTGTCAAAATGGAGTTCTGTCAACTCGACTCTGCATCAGAGGAATTGCCAGACAGGATCAGAAACATGGTCCATCTAGTTCAGTATCCTGTCTCCAAGCCGCCACCAGTAGTTGCTTCAGAGCAAA
Source organism: Terrapene triunguis (assembly GCF_002925995.2). Classification (NCBI taxonomy): domain Eukaryota; kingdom Metazoa; phylum Chordata; order Testudines; family Emydidae; genus Terrapene; species Terrapene triunguis. The sequence continues at coordinate 11,195,942 of NW_020665189.1, read as the reverse complement.
ATGCATTACATTTCTATAGTGGGCAGATACGGGTTAATCCCTACCCCCAAAAGAGTATCCTTCATTTCCTTAATCCTACTTTCTAGCCCCAGGGAGTATCCTCCTAACCTTTGTTAGTTGGGGTAGGTCTACACTTACCCTGTAGTTCGGCGGCAAGAAAACCGAACTTCTGGGTTCGACTTATCGCGTCTTGTCTGGACGCAATAAGTCAAACCCGGAAATGCTCGCCGTCGACTGGGGTACTCCAGCTCGACGAGAGGAGTACGCGAAGTCGACAGGGGAGCCTGCCTGCCGCGTCTGGACGGAGGTAATTTCGAACTAAGGTACTTCGAACTTCAGCTACGTTATTCACGTAGCTGAAGTTGCGTACCTTAGTTCGAATTGGGGGGTTAGTGTAGACCTGCCCTTAGAGACTGGTTTAAGCACTGAAGAACAAGGTTCATATCACTTGGTGGAAAGGATACTATTTTTCGGATTTTGACTAAGCAACTATTAACCATGCCGGACACCCTGAGATTAGAAACTGTAAATGAACTCTATAGGGTGTACATATTAAGACTATTCCGAATATGGTTGCCTGGTTCGGGACATAGTGCAGAACATAGATACCTAGCTGTTGTGTCAGGCTTCTGTACCATAAAGTGGTCTCCATCACTCTGAATTATTATTCTTATTATTTATTTCATTTTTTTGCAGTAGCCTTTAGGCTCCAGTTATAGACCAGGACCCCATGGTGCTAATCACTATACAAACGGAACAAGAAAATGTCCCTACCTCAACAGATGTATCCTGGGAGCTCCTCCAAAATGTAAGGAGCAGTATGGGAGAAAGCACAAAGTTGCTCATTTGAAAATGTAACTAGTGAACAAAGAGGGCCCTGGCCCATGATTATGGCTTCTAGGCACTACAGTAATACAAACAACAAATGATCATCTTCTTCCTCTACAGAGAGGAAGTGGGAGTCATCTTCTTGATAGCATGGGGAAAGGCTGTACAGGGCCTTGAAAAGTGAAGATAAGTAACTTATTTTTTGTGATGGAGAAAGGGGAACCAGTGGAGGGACACAAGGGAAGCCATGGAGACGAAAGATATGCTCAAACCTGAAGGAGAGAGGTGGGAGGAGGGAAGAGATTTTCACCATTCCTCTTAATGGAAAGCACTTGGATACACCAGTGGAGGGCAACCTTCCCATATTGCCAAGCACAGGAGTTGAAAAAAGTCTGGCCCAGAATGTCATGAAGTTGTCTTAAAAGTCACAGATTTAAAAAAATAAAGTATTTTGGTTTTTATTTGTATTCTGGGTTTGGAGTCACTAGGGATCACGTTCTGAAGCTTTCCTTTGCAACCATGAGAGTTGGAAGTTTGTTTGGGTTTTTTTTTTTTTAATGAAAGTGGGCATTCTCACTGAATTCAGGAGCACAGCCTTTTAAAACAAATCACAAACAGTCATGAAACTTGCAACAGAGTGTCAAGAGTTGGCACCACCGCCTTCTAAAAGCCTGGACTACTTCAAGACAGAAACTCTCCCTGGTGAGGCCGAGGTGAAGAGTACAATAGCAGAGCCATGCCCACTCCTCTGACATGGGGAAAGAAGAGATACCTTAGAGCAGGGATCAGCAACGTTTCAGAATTGGTGTGCCGAGTCTTCATTTATTCATTCTAATTTAAGGTTTCGCGTGCCAGTAATGCATTTTAACGTTTTTAGAAGGTCTTTTTCTATAAGTCTATAATATATAACTAAACTATTGTTGTATGTAAAGTAAACAAGGTTTTTAAAATGTTTAAGAAGCTTCATTTAAAATTAAATTAAAATGCAGAGCCCCCCGTACTGGTGGCCAGGACCTGGGCAGTGTGAGTGCCACTGAAAATCAGCTCGCTGCTGCCTTCGGCACACGTGCCATAGGTTGCCTACCCCTGCCTTAGAGCATGCTCATAACAGATGTCCCCCCAAAAATCCTATGTGGTAGCTGGGGGTGCCACCCTAAAATTAAAGATTAGGTCAGCGCCAACTGCTCAACTCAAAAGCTGTTAAACAACGATGTAAAAAACAACCAACAATACATTTATGCCTTTATTCACATTTCTAATGCAGACTGGAGTAGTTGTTCTCACATACAGTAACTCCTCACTTAAAGTTGTACCAGATAATGTTCCGTTGTTACGTTGCTGATCAATTAGGGAACATGATCCTTTAAAGTTGTGCAATGCTCCCTTCTAACGTCCTTTGGCAGCCGCCTGCTTTGTCCACTGCTTGCAGGAACAGCAGCCCACTGCAGCTAGCTGGTGGGGGCTTGGAACCAGGGTGGACCGGCAGCCACCCTATCAGCTCCCCGCTCCCCCAAGTTCCCAGTGCAGCAGCTGCCCAACAGGCTAGCAATTGCAGCTGTCCCTCCCCCCATTGCCATGTGCTGCTCCTGCCCTCTGCCTTGGAGCTGCTCCCCGAGACTCCTGCTTGCTGTGCGGGGGGGAGGGGAGGAAGAGAGGGGCTAATATCAGGGTGTCCCTCTCCCCCCTGCTCCTGCACCCCACTTACCCCATCTTCCATAGAGCAGGGGGGACACAACAGGGCTCAGGACAGAGGGAGCTTGCTGGCAGCAGCAGCTGCGGTCTCAGCAAGCTGATCTAATTAACAAGGCAGTGTACTTAAAGGGGAAATGCGCATCTCTCCCTCACACACACAGTATGTGTCTCTGTCTATTTTCTCGATGCTATCTCCCCTCCCTCCATTCCTGCTGCCTTGTAGGCAGTTAACCCCTTGAGGGCTCAGTCAATTGCTAATTCATCATTTAGCAGTAAGGCATTCCCTGGAAAATATCCCACTGACTTGTCCACCTCAACCAAGCTTCACAATCATCACCACTGTGTACCAGTATTAAATTGTTTGTTTAAAACTTATACTGTGTGTGTGTGTGTGTGTATATATATATATATATATATAGTCTTTTGTCTGGTGAAAAAAAATTCCCTGGAACCTAACCCTCTCATTTACATTAATTCTTATGGGGAAATTGGATTCACTTAACATCGTTTCGCTTAAAGTCGCATTTTTCAGGAACATAACTACAATGTTAAGTGAGGAGTTACTGTACTCTTGCTACAGAACAAATGGGGATAGCGCATGTGGCTTCTGGAGCCATGAGTTACTTCAAAGTACTAGTGAGCACCAAAGACCAGGATTTAACAGAAATCCCTCTCCATCTGGATAGGAATGGGAACATGAAAAGTTTTGATCTGGAGAATTAAATCCAATTTGAAAACTTCCATGTAGAGTCTTCTTCGGACATTATTAACACGGCAAGTAGTTGTAAATGGATGTCCAAAATTGTTCTTGATTGTTTATGTTTAACAAACAACTTTTTTCCTTCACAATAATCAAACTTTGACTAGGAAAAAAAAATTTGGCTGTTTCAAATGCTCTTTTTAAGCCAAATGAAAACACATTGCTCTAAAAGGACAAAAACATTTCACAGATAATGCCCATAGGTAAATTTAGAAAGCATAGTACAAATGGAACTTATTCATGGAGGTGATGGGTTGTTTCCCCAAAAGCTATACTAATGGTATGAGAAAAACAAAATTACAGATGAAAATAGTTACCTTAAAATAAGTATGAAATTTGAAGTAGCTCCCTTGTTTTTCTTATAGCCATCTTACATGGGATGTGTTACAGTTGTCAGCAACAAAAGGGTGATTGATCAGCTGAGTGTCTACTTAAATTGTTACTCTGTATGTATGCTAGTAGATATTTGAAAATCATTTTGTATTTTATGTACATACGAATTCACAAACGCACATACTCACCTTTGCAATGTTACATTGCCCGCAGCACGTTGAAAAAGGAACCTAATTGAGTATTTGATTAATTTTGCACTAAATGAGTCACCATTTCAGAATTAATTTGGACACATCTTGACTACATGCAGCAAAGGATAACTTGACAGATTTCAGAAATGCATTCCTTCATTATGTGCATAGCCGGAAAGGAGTGGACCATCTTTCATTGGCTGGTATTTTCTCTTTCTACTCCATATGTTCATTTGCGAAGCAGTCATTCTTTCATTAAATGTAAATACTACCACATCCGGGGATGCATATGTAGCTGATGTTCAGGCATGAGTACAGCATTCATTTTCTGCCAGAGCTAAAGTCTCATGCTGTATTTTAGGGAAATGTCAAATTATGTTTCAAAGATGGCCAGAACAGAGAGCAGTACTTTATTCCTCCAAATTATAGCCTCGATATACCAGAAATAGTCTTCTGCCTCTAACTACCCCAGCTTGGTGATGGAACAATAAAGGGAACAAACAATCAATGTATGCAGCTTTCTTGTGTGTGTGGTTTCTGATCATAAGGGAGCTTGGTTGCTTGCCTAACCACCTGGGGAGGAGACTGAAAACAGATGAACGTCTCCTGGCAGTACAGACAGAGAGGCAAAACTCTGATTAAGCCACTGACATGACAACGGGCAGCCCCTGCTCCTGGCACTCTTTAAAAGAGAACAATATGGCAATTTTCCAGCCAAATTCTCCCAATTAGGTAGTTAGTGAAACATTATCCACTAGGATAGAGTTGATGATAGGAGTAGAGGGGTTATATTTCACTAGATTAAGAGCCTTAGTAATGCTGTCTATTTTGGCTTTCATGGCATTGGGTACACATTTTGTTATGTAGCTCAGAATTTGTGTAGTGTGTTATTTTGTGCTATCCACAAGGTAGAGAAAGGCTTCTGCCATGGAAATGGGATAGGGGACCCTTTATCAACCCTCACCATGTTGCATTACAAAAGGCTTCATGGCTCTCTTGGTCAGCAGTGCAAGTGCCAGATATTTTGAAAGCCATTTTATAAAGCTTTTATCCATCAACACTGCAGAGGATTGTCGTGTACCCTCCACCCCCCTTGGTTTTTTCATTTTTTTTTGAGTCACTTAACATTTCTCATTTTTATTTTAGCGTCTGAAGAACAACTATTCCTACATTTTCCAGACTGGTATAGACAAAATGAAAAAGTTAATTGTGTCTGACAATGCAGCCAAAATAGTTGTTCAAAACCTTTCAAGATGTTTCTCCAGGATTCACCACAGGTGTTTCATAAGTGTACTGTCAACTTTTGGGCACCATCACTCACCATGAAATGTGTTATTTATTTTGTATTTTCTTAGTGAACTGTCCGAGTAACTGGCAAAGCAATCAGAGTGGATAAAGTTATAATCAGGAAGACAATTCACAGATTACAGAACCAAACAAAAGTTCTTACAAGAAACATCTGTCTCCTTCCATCTAATAAATAAAATCACTCTTTAGCGCCTGTGCTACTTAATGGTTACACAAGTGGAGGGATAGTTTTTTGGGGTTGTTTTGTTTTTTAATGTGAAACATTAAGGAATTATCTATAACAGGCAAAATACTTATAATTCTGCCGACAATAGTTGCAGTCTCCATATGAGAACAAGAGCAAGTACGTCACATGGCCAGTCTTCTGTATTGCAAGTAAAAAGCATAGGTGAACAGCACACATTTTAAATAACATGCCTGGCTTCATCTTCAAGCCTATTAGCAGATGTGAAATAGTACATGTCAGCGTAAGTTTCCCATTAGATGTTTCACCGCTGTGTCCAAATTGTATCTGAATATAGTATTTTAAGACTTTTTAATTGAGCTGGTTAAATAATATGAGTCATTCAGCAAAGTGCCATGGCCCAGGCCCAAAAGCCTCTTGAGTCAATAGGAAAGGAAGGGGGTCATCCCCGCCTCCCTTAAGTGCCAGTCAACAGAACTGAATGGATGTGAAAAGGGGAAGCTAGCTGCAAGTCAGTAAAGGGCTGCAAAGAGTCCCGTCCGTTTCCCCCCCCCCAAGTATAGAGAAGGAATTCTGGTTGAGCCAGAGTTCCTTCCAAGGATTCTTCCTGGGGCGGCAAACCTTACTGCCATCCTTACAGACTCGAGTCCAAGGGCTCAGACTAGCCCTTTATTGAAATAATTTTTGAATAGTTTAAAATAAAAAAAACCATTACTTTTTAAACTACACACCGTTCTACTTGTAAAGCCTTGTGTGGCATTTAGGTTTAAAACAATTATATGGAAGTGAAATGCACAAAGTATTGAAAAGAACCAGCCCAAAATCTTTACCCATTTCTAGAAATGAACTCAGAATTTTCTCTAAAATGGTAAAAAAAAAAAAAAAAAAAGTCTCTCACTTTTAATTTTTGGCCATGTGGTTCTGGAAATACCATAGGAAAGCTTATCATCATTACATTTACTAACCAATTTTGCAGGCTTAAAGGGATCCAATAAATTTTAAGTGGAGCTTCCATACGCTTGCTAACTTGTGAGATTGCCCTGTCTAATTCATGACAGCTTCGGCTAAATCAGACCACACAAGTTTCAGGTTCTATTGGGACTTAATTAAGAGAATTCTTCTGTCCTCATCACAGAGCTTTATAACTGAAAGTAAATGGATAAACTTAATGTTTGTAGAGCTGCAAGAGATTTATAAAACTGAAGAGCACCATTTTCAGTTTCCTGAAATACCCAGTTGTGTTTTGTGTCTTTAGTTAAAAAAAAAAAGTGGCTCCTAGTAAATGGAATTTATAAGACACAACCAACAGCTATAGAAATCAACTAAGTTATTTCCTACATTAGTTAACTGTTCCTGCCAATGACCAGGTACAATTTTTCACACCTGCACTTCAGAAACAGAAATGGATATTTTATGAAGGCTGAGCAGAAGTTTGGCAGGAAGAGCATAACTAATGCCAAATAACTCAAATATGGCAAGTAAGTGCAACTGACATCATGTTATGGCAGCCATACACATGGTTTCAAAATGTCCTGAGGCATTTAAGTGTATGTACAACTTGAGTTGCTAGCACTCTGACTACTAGGCAGTACAAACTAGTTTTCAACAATTTTAAGTTTCCTTCTGTTTAACACACTGTTTGAAACCTTAAGGCTGGAATCATATTTACTGAGACTCATTTTCCCAAGGAGACTTAGACACCTGATTGTAAGTTTCTGGTTGACTCAGACTGTTGGTATTAAGCACATGCACACACAGACTTAAACACACAAAGGAAGATAGAGGAATAGCCTTTTCTCTCACGCACCATTTGAATCTTTAGATAATATTTTTCCACTCACTTAATAGTGCATCAAAAGGAGGCTTTTAAGTCCTGTATTTTGTTTGACTGATGTTCAGGGTTAAGACTTCCTTGCACTGAGCTACTCATTAGTCTGGATTTAAGGTTTCTTAGATCATAACTGTCTTTGGATTGCTTCCACTGCAAGGACACAGCAGCACTTCTAATGAATGAGCCCAATTTTCACAAGAGCTGAGCAGCCACAACTCCAGCTTAAATCAATGGGAGCAGCTCATGCTCAGCACCTCACCTTAGATCCCAGAGTAACACACTACTATGCTCACTAGCACGTTTTGAGCTTCAAGCTACTAGCTTTTAATTACGACATTTCTGAAAGGCAGCGCCAGAAACTGTATTTTTTCATGTATCTGAATGATGGGTACAAACCAGCAAGATTCCCATGCTTGTTTCCACCATCCCTGCACCTACTCAGACCCTCAATAATGTTCTTTACTCTGAAAGGACCACCTGAGATGAAAAATGCTTTATTCTCCACATCCTCAAGATCTCTGCTGAGTTAGCTAACAAGAGTGGTAATTAGCAATCGTAACTTTATCAGAGATGAACCTATAAAATGACCCAAGCTGGAGACACCGCTGACCTTTAAAGTAAGGATCCAAACCGGAATTTAACATCTTGGGTTAATCTCTAGTTTTCAGACTGCCACCTACGACTGAAACCCATGAACCATTTTGTACAGGCCAAGCATTTTCCCACATCACCTCCCCCTTTCAGGTTGTTCAAAAGAAGCCATTCCATTAAGCGTTGGAAATAAGGTTCAGTACGCAGCATGAAAAACATTACAGCAGCAAGACAGAGTGGGCCACATTGGGCCTCACCATGCACATGGCAGTGTGCTGCAATGAAGTTCCCATCTCATCCTTGGCAAATTCAGAACAAGGACCAGGCACAAGCCAAGGGAGACAGGAGGGTCAGAACACTAGCTAGCTACACTAGCTGCTACCACTAAACAAGGGTGCACAATGCTAAACTCTCCTATTGCACTCACTGGAGTTGCAGAGGGGCACTGGGAATGTCCCTTGGGCAGTCAGACTCCCCCAGGTCCCTTACTCTGGACTGAGCATTATTGGCACGATTGATCTTTAATGTTTAAACCTTGACCATTTACACAGAACCCGGATCCAGTCACAAGAACATGATGAAATTAATGATGTGATCTCTGTTCCCCAAACACAGAAGTCTGCTTAGACATACACATACAGCTATGAGAAAATGTGTATTTCCCATATTCTTTACTAAACTTAAAAAAGGAAAAACTTGACTCTGTAAAACTAATTACCTTAAACTGTCTCACAGGACCATCTATGCTTCCTCCCAAGTAACTACTCTCCAGTGTGATCACTTATCTGATTTTGTAATTAGATTAGCTGAACTCTCTCATTCACGCTGTAATATTCTGGGTTAGATATATCGAACATGAAAATCTTAGGAAGGAACTTAATGACAAGTACAAACGAACTGCAATTTATAAGCAAACAGCATCTAAGTTGGAAAGAAATAAACTGAGTGTAGAAAGAGAAAAGAAACTATTGGACTTCAAAACATTTCCTTCCATAATCTGCTCTGCAACAGTCTCTATCAAAAACGTCCAAGTCTACACTCAGATGCAGATAGACATTAAAATACCTACAATGCGAGGGACTGAAATTAAACTGTATTCCTGAAATAAAAGGAGGGAGGGTTTACTATGTAGCCCCTTAAATCTTAGACTTAAATTTGACATTCAAAAGGCATTTCCAAACTGAGAAGAGATTTTTTTAAAGAGTAAGACTATAGGAAGGTATTTGGACACTGTTGTGTAAATCATCAAACTCAGTTTCAGCTACTGAATTTTCAATTTTCATTAAATCTGGTCATTTTGGATTTAGTTGAGTTCCTGCTTATTTGAGAAAGTGCTCATCCTAAAGGATAATCTTTATTACCGCTCCACTTAAGGCATACACCTTTGATATAGCTAAAAGACACATGTCTGAAATTAATGCACATTAGGTTCTGAGTAGAGAGAAAGAAGCAATACTAGAAATATTTCAAGTTTTGCAAAATTTTATTTATCAGAAAATCCTGCCCCCTTCCTTGCCTCTAGCATGCTACCAACAACGATGGCCAAATGTAATGTTCCAACTTTCTCTTCAAGGGCCTGACCCAGCAACCATTTACTTCGAAGGATGTTGGATCAAGCCATGAAACAGTTTGCTAACACACACCCTATAGGGCCAGATTTATCCAAGAGACATTTGATAAATTTGGTCCTTAAAAAGCAGAAGGGTTTTTCTTAATAGTGTAATTGAAAATGTGGCTTCAGTAAGTGAGGCATCTGTTTGTGCAGACATCCAAATGGCAGAATTTGCTACCTCCTCTAATTGGTGGCATATTCCATTTTCTTATTGATTTTAAGCTCCTGACTAGAATGGTTGTGGAATAATACTCTGCAAAACAATATTACATCTGAAGTTTTCTTTATTTTGGGTTATGCTGTTACTCATTTTCAAATACAGAGATTCTTTTAAATAGAATGTAAAATGGAGGCTGTCAGAAGTATAATTGTGTATACAATCAGGTTCTATTGCATGCTGTGATTACAAAAATGGAGGTCTGAGACCACAATCTTACATGCTGAACTCAGACTGCCTATTTTGTTGCTCTTTAAACTGTCATTATTCCAACCGCTGAAATTAAAACAAGACTGCCTCAGTAAGGGCTTGGTGTGGTATTTTTGGAAGCTTCCATTCTTCAGGCTCAAGTCATACATGCACACACTATTGTATCAGTGTTTCCCCTTCTGATGTGTAATCTTTTTAAGCCTACAAGTCACAAGAGAACACCAACTTGGGTCATATGTTCTCTCCTCCCACCATCTTTTAAATACACAAACAGTTACAGCATTCACTTAACTGAGAATTTAAATGTTTTTCAGAGCTACTTTACTGGGGCTTTCATGCTTTTTAGGGAGATTTTCTTAATCACCATAGGAACAGGGTTTATAATTCTAAGTGTTATAATCCAGGTGAAACCTTAAGAGATTTCAAAACCATGGGAAAGCTTCCCATTCATAAAGTGGAGCTACACAAAAATCAAGATATTATGCCACGAAATTTGGGTGTCAGAAGAAAATTTAAACGACTATATAGCATAGAACATACTTGTCTTCACCCATCTTGTCACGATTTCCTGTTAAATTTACTATTTTATTGTAAGAATGGCTTTATTGATGTGGTGCTCACTGTAAGACCTAATAGTCTGAACTTCTATTCACAACGGTTGGCAGAAAGTTGAAGATGACACTGCTTGCTTCCCTCCAAGAGAACCCAACAGTGTGATTTGTGCAATGTGTCCAGCCTGAGGAATTCTTGACAAGTGCATTCCTTCCATACCAATCTATCACGTGAGAAATTAAGCCTGGAACCAGTTTCTGAAATTCACTGAGCATACCTCTCACTTCCCCATTAGCTGCAGAACATAAACCAAGATCCTAAGAGATTTGCAAATCAGAAGAGAACTACAGTTACTTCTAATTAATTAGTTAATTGCTGCCAAGAAATGTTTGGTTTCACCATGACTTTATTTTAACATCCAGTTATTTAGTTTTATTTGCCTTAATGCTATTTTAATTATAGACTTCCAGGAAAAAATGTATAATACATTTTCAAAGCAGGTACTAGTGTCTTTTTGGAAGCAGTTCATTGTTAACTGGTATAAACTAGTTCAGCTGAAGGAAAAGCACATTTGTTTTTTGGGATAAAATATAGCCCTGTAAAGTAGCACTCTCAGTTCTGAAACAGTTGGACTTTAATGTCAAATACCCAAATCAACAACAACTGTCATGTTTACAACTGCAGAGGAAAGACATAGTGACTAACCATATTTAAACTACCAAAAGCAAGAAAAAACAGTTTAAAGTGTGTAATTTGCTTCAAGTGTAACTGACGTTTCAGCTTAAAAGCTCCTCACAACTGTCCAGACATCATTCTCTACTCAGAATAAAATAAAAGCAGTCAGTCATAGTCATGCATGGGAATCGCTCAAACTACTAATGTGGGCTTGTAATAACGTACCAATATTCAGAGAGGTATGTGCCTGTGACAGTAAGTACACTTGTTCACATTTGATTAAAAGATGTCCATAACTGCCAATGGACCATCATGGCTGCATATGCACAAAGTACACTTGCAGGCATTCATTCTATCTAAGCCAGACATAGACATTTGAAAATGTTGGGTCTCTCCCAAACGGTAAGCATTTAATATGGTCAATATCTCCTAGCCCGAATTCATATCATATGGCAGAATGATAGGAAATGTCTAACCAGTTCTAGGTTATCACCTGTCATACCTCATATGCTGCAGACTAAAGAAGATAAGGAACATCAGATTTAAAGAAGTGACTTATTTCCAAACTTTTTATATAAGAGGCAGAGTGCCTAATATTGTTTCTGGACCTGTTATAAGCCCTCATTTTCAGTTGCTTATAACTTGATCAAACTTTAAAAATTTGAGCTACTGTTTTCCAGGCTTGGTACCAGCGTCACGGTTTACTTTTTAAAAGTCAGCAGAAACTGATCAGACATTTCCTAGAACGAGAGCAAAAATAGATTGTTTTGTCAATGTTATTTTGTTAGTTATTTATTTGAAGAGCTCTTGTGCCATCGTGATTAGAGCCCTACCAAATTCATGGTCCATTTTGGCCAATTTCACAGTCACAGCTATTTAAATCTGAAATGTCACAGTGTTGTAATTGTAGGGGTCCTAACCCAAAAAGGAGTTGTGGGGGAGGGTCGCAAGGTTATTGTAGGGGGAGGAGAGGTACTGCTACCCTTACTTCTGCGCTGCTGCAGGTGGTGGCGCTGCCTTCAGGGCTAAGTGGCCAGAGAGCAGCGGCTGCTGGCTGGGAGCCCAGCTCTGAGGGCAGAGCCGCTGCCAGCAGCAGCGGAGAAGTAAGGATGGCAGAGCTGGGCCCTCAGTCAGCAGCCACCACTCTCTGGCCGCCCAGCTCTGAAGGTAGAGTGCAGAAGTAAGGTGATATGGTATGGCATTGCCACTCTTATTTCTGCACTGCTGCTGGCAGAGCTGGGTGCCCGGCCAACAGCTGCCACTCTCTGGATGCCCAACTCTGAAGGCAGCACAGAAGTAAGGGTGGCAAAATAACCTTGTGACCACCCCCCTGCAACTCCCTTTTGGGTCAGGACCCCCAATTTGAGAAACTCTGATTTCCCCCATGCAATTGGTATAGTATAGGGTAAAAGCACACGAAAGACTAGATTTCATGGGGGGGAGACCAGATTTCACGGTCCGTGACACGTTTTTCATGGCTGTGAATTTGGTAGGGCCGTAATCATGATTAGTAATTTGGCAGGGGGAATTGGTGAAGTCAGAAAAGTGCTTTTTGTTGTCCAAGAAACCTGCCCAAATTATAAACCTCTGAAAACTGCTATTTGCATATGCCCAGTACAGCTTTTTAAAATCTTGCTGCTATAATTGCAAATATTCCACCTACACCAAGCACACACCACAACCCCACTGACCTCCATCTGCACTGAGTAGTCTCTGATACCACAGACTTATACAAATGCATTAGCATAATATTTGTAAAATAGTTTTCTATCACAGGATATAAAGCTCCCTACAGGAATTCGTTGTATTATATAAACTATGTGCAAGATGCTTGGTGCAGGGAAGCATGTTTTTTGAGAGTTATGCTTTGATAATTAACAAATTGGCAATGAGACAAAATTATCGTAATTTGAAGAGCAAATAAAGACATCAATGAGGGGGAATGACACCCAATATGAAGTCCTCATCAATAATATAGAGAGCAAAAACTTAGGCCCATAAAATTTTAAATGAAAATCTGTGGAGGAATCAGCAATTGAACATAGATCAAGTCCCACTTCCCATTTTAATTATAAAACTATCCTTCCCTTCACACACTTCCATCTGAAAATAGTGATTGTGCTATTTGTCAAACTATTTCTATCCCTGTCTGCTTAATGTGATTAAAGTGTTCATTAAAAAAAAGTAATTTTCAACCCCGACCTTACAATTTAATGCCCCATTTATCTTAAATAGAGAACTAAGGAATCAGTCACAACAGGGAGTGACTTTCAGAAAGATTTCATCCTTATCTGACCCTACCTGATCCAAATCAATAGAATAATTGGAAAAGGCAAACTACCCAGTCACTCATAGCAATTATTATGAACATGTGTGAAGGCACCCATCACCATGGTATCTCTGAATACCTTAAATGATTTAAATTAGATCACTAACAGTACCAAAGCGAGGTGCAATAACACCATCTGCTTTCGCTAAAATATAGAGATGATACAGTTCTGGCCAGTTGGCTAAGAGCCCAGGCTTTCATATCTTACAATCAGTTGAAAGCCTAGGCAAAAATGAGTCCAGCAACCCTTTCTGAATATGTCCAGGTTTGCACTTAAACATATTTTCCGCACGGGCAACCCTGCTTCTATGGAGCTCCACAGTACGTTTGGGACAATACTAAAAACAAAAAAATACGAATTGGGGAAACCATGTTGCAGCCTAGTGAAAGTAAAACCAGAATAAAATCTAATGGTAAGTCCATAACACATCAAATGTTTTATTTTTCAAAGTATACTCTTTGTTTCCCTACTTCTTAAATTGATGAATTTATGTTTCCTTCAGACTGGCTCTCATTTACAGACCTCAAGGATATATCCAGAATGAAGAGCAAGCACATTGGAGAACAAGCTCAGACCTTACTGTTATGCTGAAAGTTGCTAATGCCCACCATCGGGAGTCTTGGATGCAAGACACTCACAGGCATCCTTAAAATAAACGGATGTGCTTTAGCATGTTCCTTTATGGCTAATAGTAATAAGAGCAGGTGAGACTCTCTTGCAGTGCAAAGCAGCTGGGCACAAAGGAGGGGGCTAATGCCAGGAGCAAAATCATGCAATGCCACGAGAGATGGACTTCGGAGTTAGTTCGGGTAGATACCAAAGACATGGGCTGGGTGTTGGTTCCTTGCAATAGGAATGATCTGAAGGAGCTGTAATATGACCCTGTAAGGAAGCAGAAAAACAGCCATGCCCTGGGCTCAAGACTTGAGCATGTGTCTTGGAATCTCTGCAGAAGCCTGCGTGCTGTACATTCCTAACACTCTTCCAGGAAACAGGACTTTTTGTGTGTGTGTGTGTGTGTGTGTGTGTTCATTCCACTGAAGAGTGTGTTTTTACACTGAGATAGTGATCTCCGCCTCATCGATTTCTCATCCCGATTGAATCAGCCCATAAGGCCCTGAATTTTGACTTTCCGCTCAACCAACTCAACCAAAGGGGCAACATTATGCTCTTTTAAGTAGTGTTTCTAGTTGCCTACTATATGAAAAAGTTTGCTACAATGTTTACCAGGGCTCGAGTTGGTTTGCAAGACCTGGAGACCACTATTTAATACTTAACAGCTCTACTGGGAAGTGTGTTGTATAACTAACCAATCAACATTAGGCCATGGGGAGGGTGGGGATTAGACTCATTTTTACCTATTTCATATCTTATTTGATTTAACATTTCTAGAGGCTTAGGAGGTAATCATGAAAGTTATACTCTACTCTTTCCATGCTCTCTTTTCACGAAGACCCCACCATAACCACACATTCCAAGTTCTATACCCATATTGTGAAGATACAATACTCACAAATCTCCATATGGTTTTAAACATTTATAGACTCACAGCACTGACACTTTCAGATAGCTAAATCTCAATCATTCAAGTAAAAACAACTTTAGCATAAAATGTTTTTGTTTTTATAGCTAACGTTTTCCCAGCATCACTTAAACTTACATTTTCTCATTCTGTAATGTTAGTAAGTTTTAGAAACAGAAGAAGCCATAAAAATGCAATATCAGAACAAAAATATAAATACCCTCCATTTAACAGGGAAAAAAGATGGAAAATAGCGTACTCTAGAGAAACAAAGCAAATTAGTTTAACATCTCAATTGGCTATAGACAGAGAGCAGAAATTCTGTGATAGGTAGCATGAAGGACATAGTCCAATTCTCCAGCTTCTTCATTTTGTGAACCATATTGAGAGACATCTTCAACATGACCCACCTCCCCAACAACCCATTCCTTGACTCTCAAAATGAGTTATTCTTTTTATTACCAGGAAGAGATGTGCTGACTACTGATGGTCAACTGATCTTTACTTTGTGCATTGCTGACCATCCAATCATTTAAAATCTTTAAGCTAAGGTCTTAATAGAAATATTTGGATGGTTGGAGGAGGGCTTGTTAGTTTATTTCCTGTGAAACATCTTCAGCTTGACTTTGTTCATGAATTTCTCTGGAGTTCTTTCCTTTAAAATGTTTGCCAAAAGATAAGATTAGGTTGCTGGATAATGATTGTTGTGGGTGGTGATTGTTCAGACACATATATGAAGTAACATCTACAGGAGATGTGTGTGGTACTATGGGAGCTATAGCTAGTTGGATTTAAGATTAATGGAAGTTTCCCCATAATCCTCACTCATTTTCTGCAGGTTACTCCACACTCCCATCCATGCCCCCTCTAGCTTTCAGCACCCTTTTTTCATGCTTTCCAGGACCCTGCATTCCCTCCTTCCTTTGATTACTTGACTCCACCCATGTGCCTTATTATCTACCTTGGTATACGTCACCCTTTCCACGTCTGCAAGATCTTCTACATCTCCCCTCCCTCCCAACTCACACACATGCACACTATGCAATGCCAGGGTCCTTTCTCCCCACCAGCCCAAGTCTCTGGGTGGCAGCCCTCCTATTGTGAAACCTAAGAGCATAGTTCTATGCAACCTATTCATTTGCACACTCCATCACCCTTGCCCCGTAGCAAGCCATGTTCTTTCATATTCATAACCCTTCTACACTCTTGCCCCAATTAATTTCCCTCTATTTCTACTCCTGTTCCCAGTCCATATCCCCGTACTGAATTAAGTAGCTCATAAGGTTATATTTATGAATTTCACAATATTGAGACCCACTCGGATACTCTTCCTCCAGGACTTTGCTCCCCCACTTTGAGATTCTAAAAGGCATCATTTTAGCAAACTAAAATGTACTTGGAATTTTCACCAACCTCTTTCACCAATATACTGAGACCAAAGAACATTTTTTTTTAGTCTTCTTAAGGATGGATGTATTTGCAAAACACTAACTTTTAAACTTTTCTGAATTTTACCAAATTTCTTTAAAAAACTCTTCTCTGAAAAGATGTAGCACACAACATTTTTTTCCCAGGAAGTACATGGAAGGGATTAAAGTCCAGGGCTCTTGTATTAAGTTGCGCATGCAATTCAACAATGGCAATTGCACTAGAAAAGTGAACAATACATAATATGCTAACTTGACCTGAAAATTGTGGAATTATCAATAAATATACTCCAATTCATTATACCGAACATAAAAAGTTGTAGAAGTTAAAAGCTTTAAAAAGTTCTACTTTAACTTTGGAATTGGGGCAGCCACGGCATAACAGCAACATTCCATATTGTTTTCTTTCCATACTCACACAGAATGTTGATTTTGTTACCTCCAAGACCATTTGGGCCACTGTACAGGTAAACATAGTAATCAACTGCTGAGTGAGGGATAATTTTGATATATCTCTTCTCTCAGTGTATTGCAGCATCTCTTTTTTTTACACGCTCTTAATTTAGTTGTTCTTGCTTAGCTGTTACTTGGGCAAGATGTTTGTTGAACAGAACTAACAGGGTCAATTAGCTAAGGTGCAAGTGAGGGCTCTCCTCTCCAGATAAAGGTTCACATTACTTGTCAGAGCCATGCAGTATCTACCCCCTGCCACCAAGTTTAAAAAAAAATATTACCTGACAAAAAAGTATGATAACCTGCTGCTAGAAACAGTTAATTGTCCGCTACATGAAGTGCAGGGTTGCTGCTCAGTCAGGATATTGGTTTTACAAGAACTCTCTCCATTCCACAATGTCTACAGGAACTGTGGACAGCAGCTCCAGAAAGTGTAATTACAAAACAGTCTCAAATGACAACATCAAAAGAGCTTTGGTCATGTAAGCTCACACTAATCCTTTTGTAACAAAAGAAAGGCTTCTATCTGGAGTCAAAGGAAGCAGAAATTATCTCTTCATACAGATAGAGCATTCAAAGGAAAAAGGGCAATAAGTAAGCTGAACCTTCACTGCAGTTACAGTACACCACTGACCTTTAGGTTCCTCAGAGTGTTTTTTTAAGTGCAAAGACAGTTATGATTCTTCATAGAGGATCAAAATGGTGGCTTATTAAAACACACTTCTCCCATTTCCCTACTGGTCACTAATTCTTTTACGAACTACTGGCCCCTTTCTCACACTTTTGAGAGCAAGAGAAAAGTTTTAGCAGAACATGTAAAAACAGAGTCAAAACTCATTCACATTTGCATGGCTACATACACTGTCTGGTGGACTGAAAAGTGGCTGTATGACAATAAACCAAGGGCAATGTAATACACAATCTCTCAGGTTTAGGGAGTTCCTAGTGACATAACCACAGAAGACATTAGGTTTCATCTCAAATATCTTCATTAGTGATCTCTAACAAGGATGAAATAGCACATAGTGATATTCACAGTTGATACTAAGTGGTTAACAGCAATGATGACCAAGTATAAAAACCTATACAAGTTAACTACCTGAGCAGAAATTAAAGTGTGTTTCAACCTGTAAAAATCAGAAGCTAGTACACTTTTGGGGGAAATAATAGGAATGGTGATTCAAGAGAGACACCTGGAAAGCATAAATATTAGAAGTGCTTTAAGGATAACAGACTAATTAAACAAGAACTGAAACGTAGTATGGCAGCAAAACTAAGCCAGTGCAATTGTGGGCAATGTCAATGCAATCTTTGATGTACTGTAGAAGTACAAAATCTTCACATGATATACTGCAATCTTTTCCCATTTGAGTTGATCTTTTCAGTGTTACCCGCTCCACTGTCTTGATCTTAGGTTTAAGAAGCTGTAAGCAACTTTGTGCTATGCTAGTTAAGCTTAAGTTCATTTGATAATAAATAGTCATGCAACACAAAATTAAGATGGTGAGGATGGTCAGTCTTAACATAGTCTCTGAAAAGCCATATCCTGACACAGACAGAGAGCTCATTTAAAACTCCATTGACCAAAACACTCAAGAATACAATGCAGGAAATTTTTCTGACCTAGCAGGAGAATGGGCTAGATGACCTAATGTATTGCTTTTCTATCTTTAAAGTCTATGTTTAGATGAAAAAATGTGTATTCACTAACATCATTTCAAAAATATTCTCTTTGCTGCATTGTGAGCATAATTAAAATGGTTTTGGTTGAGGGAGCTTGTTTGTCAAAGGCTTCCCTCTTTGAAATAAATAAAAGTATACTGTTAAGCAAAGCAAAAAACAAAATGAAAACATTTCTCTAGGCTAAAACATTATAGGTTTACCCACATGGCAGGTACTGTGTTTTCATTTCTGTCCCCATAACTGCAGGTTCCCCACAGTGGCAGCTACAATGCTATATACAGTTCTGCTTTGAGGCATAATCTTGTAACTCTAATGATATGTTGATATCTATCCTTAGGTTGACTGTCATGACTAAAAAAAAATTAATGATGCTGTGACAGTTTTATTACTTCTTCATTTACAAACTAATAGGATGAATGATCTCACACTGCACACCCAGCAGCCTATAATCCCTGTTCTTAAAGCATTTTTCACACAGCAATCACCACCTTCTGAAAAATAATATCGGTTTCTCGGCTTCAGAGACAGTAGTAGCAACATCCTAAGGCAGAGCCACTATCTCCTGAACATCAATTTAAGACCCCTTTAAGTGTTCATGCAGAGAAGTCACAATAGGGAGGAATAGCACGGTATTCAAATAACAAATACAAGCCAGGTACTTGCTTATGTATACTCATCCAATCTGCATGGCTCTTGAAGTTCAGGGTTGTCATGCTAGGTCGTGTATGACAATTCAGCAGTGGCAATTTGCACTAGAAAAATTAGCATACTATGCTAACCTGATACGAAACTTGTGAAAGTATCAGTAAATGTACTCCAATTCCTTATACCAAACATAGGTCCAGTTTGCTTTTCTGCATTGACCTAGCTAGTACAAGCTGAACACCTCTGTAGCTTTTTAAGCAGCAAGAAACAGCTGGCAGATAATGCTCAGAATTTTCCTCCTAACTAGCTGTAATTAATGGAGTGAGGCAACAACAAATAATCTCTTTAAAATGATTGTGCTCAGGGGAGCAGCTGAATTTCTGTAAGAGAGCCTCTGACAGCTCCAGTAAGTGTGCAGGTAGCTTAGAAAAAAAAGAAAAAGAGGATACCTAATGGCTGCCAATAGAATTAACTCTAGAGGATAAAGTACCACTGCCCACTGAACTGGTTATGGCCCTGCAGTAAAATGGCTCTAGGTGGAAATAGTGGAAACTCAAGTGGCACAGCAACCTAAACATATGCTCTACTTGAAAACCTAATGGTTCTGGTGAGGGAGTCTGCCACCATGAATATGAAACCAGTAGAGTTTGGCACTGCACCTGGATGCCTTACAATTCCTTTAGACTTTCTGAACAAGTTTTGCTGAACTCAAATGGTCAAATATGCTAATAAAATTACTCAATACCATAAAACTGTGATTCAGATTTTGAAATTAATATGGAAATTCATGTTTGAATTACATAGTGGTACTTTAAATTGTTTTAATCATCTCCTACCACTCGGGCATTCTAGCCTCTTCCATCATAACCCAGGAGTTAAGTTGGCAAATTAGTTCAGGCCAATAAGAATCTAAAGTAATTTCCAACAAAGTTTTGTCTTCAAGAGTCATCTAATACCAAATAGTAAGTTACACGTAGATAGCACCTTACCAACGTTAAGCTTCTCAACAATCATGCAAGGTACTTTCCATGTATTACACTTCACCAAACTTTCTGTACCTCAGATCTGTGACTTTCTACCAGGGTCACACAAGAAGTTTCTTGCACATACTTAATGTAGAATTTCCTACTTGCCTATGACCAGCTGTAACCATTATTGAACACAATTTCCCAAAAAAGGCACTGTGGACCGGTGATTCAAGATTGTATTCCCTTTCTCTGCCACTTACTTCTCATATGACATTGCACCTCAGTGTGCCTCCATTTCCGCTGCATGTAAAATTGATAAATTGTATAAAGCTTTATTACTGTCTGAAGCACTCTGAGACCTCTCACATGAAAGGCAGTATGTAAAACAAAAATTACTATGTTACATTATGGTCTGGGATTAGGGTTTTAATTTACTGTGTGGATTTTGAGACTAGGGACTACCCTACCTACAGGATTTATTCAGCACTCAATATGATCTGAATACAACTCGGTCTTCTGTTGATTTCATTAGATTTTTTGTAGAGATTGGTAATTTACTACTTTTCATAGGTCATATGCCTTTTTGGCTTTATTTTTTAAAATTAATGTCTGCACCCAAACTGCTGAGAAATAATCCCTCCTCTGCTCTAGAATTTCATGTTTACTTTTCAAGAAACAACATGGCCTGTATCCCTCCCCTCGCCCCACAAGTTAAACCATGTTTAAAATACGTAGTTTTACTCCTAGACAGCACAGAAAGGTAATGCTGAAAGTGTGCCCCAAATCTGCCACCTTTTAGACAGAAAGATGCTTTGATACATAGAAGCCACTCAGAAAATCAGGTAATTTCCCAAAACAAATAAGTTTCCTTTTACCTTAAATAGAAGAGCAGGTTCCTTAACAGTTTTCTAATGGTTTTGCACCTTCATATAATTGCACTTGAATTCTGCCTCGAATTTCATTGTGGGCTTTCACGATAAATCATGTAACTAACTACCAGTTTACAGACAGATACTGAATATTTGCACGATCAAGATCTGAGGTGCTATTCTGCAGCTGCAAAATTGTAGTCAGCTAACGATCATGCCCTGAGGTCTATTATTCTTAATTGCAAACATGCTAATTGCCATGCATCTTGTGAAATCTACAAATACACTTGATTTTACAAAATATGAAGTGGTAGGATATGTCACAGCAGCTTCAACCATTTGCTTGTTGACCTCTTAACTCACTTGATGTTTACTAATCCTTTGTAATAAAGGTTTCAATTGCTGTTATACTTACAATTACATTTAGTGCCTCCAAAAATGGTGGCCATTTCTTTGGACTGTGAAGTATTGTCACTGTTATATTCCTAACGGTATTTGTCTGCATGTGGATTCAGATATACTGTAATAGCAACTCCAAAACAGCAGTGTCACTAAGATGACTGTTTCCATGGAGAAGAAAAAAGGTCTATTCATAATTAAAGGGAAAAAATTTCAACCCAACATCAGTCAGGGTTGACAGGGGAACTCTTCTTTTAAAGACTAAAAAAAATTGTCATCTATGTCAACTGTTTACATTGTGTATTTTCTGCAACTTGAAGGCAATGTCTCAGAGAAAAGCTGTCATGGAAACACATTTTTATTGCAGATGACAAGTTGGCATAAAGATAATGCAGGTGAATAAAGGCTAAGGGAAATAAAGCTACTTGTCAGGCAGTAACAGAGAAAAAAAGGAGAATACACCACACAATTTTATTCCTGTAATTAAATGTCAGATATACACAATGCAAGAAAATAATTAGTACAGCATAACTGATTACCATTCAGCTGGAGCCCCGTATATTCGCCAAACAATTTGTACCAACACAACACAAGCTGTTCAAACAAACTGAATTTTTTTTTTAATTTCTACATGTAACAATCCTATTCTATCAGTGCCTAAAATAGTGTTTCATTATTAATACAATGTCTTCTAACAAGCTTATGGATGGTCAATTTGTAACACAGGCATGCATGAGAGGTTGCAATCTTTACCATGCAATAGTTTATTCTCGAGATAGTATGCATAATGCACCCCATTTATCTAGGAGCTGGGTGAAGCCTTCAGCAAAAAAGAGATGGCATTCTATAAGAGCATCTGACAATCCACAAGATATGATTAGAAAAATCTAAGTACTGAAATTAATTAACAATGTCTTGATCAAGTGGGCTGCTTCTGGGAGCCTTCTCTGCTCAAGAGATACTTAGCTCCAGACATTGCTAAATGATTGGGGAGAATCTTCTGATATAATCCAGAACTACGGGAAGTCTGATTGTCTCAGTTCTGGTCCAAATAATCCATTCATGGTAGTACTTATGTATCCTTCATCTCCAAATGGAAACCCCAAGTTTCATATTTTCTCATCTACGGGGTGCCATGACTTATTTGGTGTCACAAGTTGTTTAGCAGTGTTTCTGTGAATCTCAGTCTAATTACCATTGTTTTCAATGAAGTTGTTTTTTACCATGTAGCTTTTCACACACTGTCACAGCTTGTGATGAATTACTGTACACTACACAAAACCAAAATAGGTGGTGTAAGTAACTATGCTCTAGGTGCCCAAATTCTCTTGAGATGGACCACAAAATTACATTCTGCAATCCTTACTCAAGCAAAATGTCCCATGGACTTCAATGGAGGTATTATTCAAGTAAGGAATGCAAAACATGGACCTTTGTGATCCATTCTTACAAAAGGAAATACCATGAGATCTCATGGGAAGTCATTTTTGGGGTAATTGTTGCAAACTGCAGCAATGTGATTTTTAAGAAGCTAATCAAAGTGTGTTTGACTTGGCTCTGGCCTCACTACAAGTATTTCTACCACCAGAAAATTTTTTGACACTTTTACTGCTCCTGCTTTTTTTTTTTAATTGATCCTTATTCTTTTCATTATGCTCAAACTAAATAATCCCATGCCTTGTATATTTATCTCTGATTATATTCAGAACTTGAATCATGTTGCCGCTTTAGTCTTAATCTCATTTAAGGAAAGATTAACCTCCTTTGACCTTTCACATGGAGTCAGCTCTTGAGAATTATGATGTGAAATTATGCATGTGTGACTTCGCTGTGCACCCTAAACCAATAAAGCTAGAATTCAAATGTTCTCACAGATCAGTGTCTGGCTATGCCAGAAGAACAGAAGACACTGGATGTGGTTTAATTAGGCTGCAATTTTATTCGCAAATGTCAGGGAGTACCTGGCAGATAAAAGTATACAGTGCAGGTAATTCCATAATCATTTACATATACTGGGGGTGAGGGAGTGCTGCTGTCAGCCCTCCCCTTTACCTATCTTGGTCCCCAGCAAACCTTAAATGAGGGTTAAGGGGGACTATAAAGGAAGAGGGGTGGTTAGCTCCCTACCATATCAGTCGTTGGAGCCCCGAAACCCCTCAGCCCGGTGTCTGCTCCTTTAAAGAATACCTCCTTTAAATCTTTTACCAATCCATTTTATCTGATCACCATATCCCTTCCCTACGGAGTACCTGCATGGGACATCCGCCCCATACTCATGTAATGAGTTGTAATTTCACAGCCTAACCCCCATTTCATGTCTGCCACAAGTAAGCCCCCAGCTCGCGGTGGAGAATGCAAAAAACCCAACAACCCACAACCTCACCTTGGCCAATCTCGCAGTGAAGGAAAAAATTGCTTCCCAGCCCTGCAAGAAAGGAGCGACTAGTGCAATGTCCACAGCAGGTCATCACAAAACATGGTAGCTAGCTACATCCATAGGTGGGAGGGTGTGTGCTGCTCTGCCTGGTCCAGGTAAAAGAGGGCTTTTCCCGCACTGCAGAGTGTCCTTCACTCCTCTTCCAGGAACGAGGGAGGAAAAGGAGGATGGGTCAGCATCCCCACACTGACCTGACTTGAAGCTTCCACAGCAAGTCACACTGGCTATCTAGCCCTTAAAGGAGTCACATATATTTTCCTACAAGCCAGACAACAGCCCCTACTGCTTAATGCATAGTGAGGTCATTTACAGCAGACTATGCATAGATTTAGGCTGTGTCTACACTAGAGACCTTACAGTGGCACCGCCACACTGATGCAGCCACGCCGCTGCAAGATCTCTCGTGTAGCCTCTCTATGCGGACAGGAGACAGCTCTCCCATTGACATAATTAAACCACCCCCAACGAGTGGCGATAGCTATGTCGGTGGGAGAAGCTCTCCCACCGACACGCGCTGAGCACACTACCACTTATGCCAGCGAAACTTATGTTGGCAGGGGTGTGAAAAAACACCCCCCTGAGCGACATAAGTGGTAATGTAGACGTGGCCTTAGGAAGTGCCAGAGAGAATTACTGCTACCTAGAGCTTCTGTATTCCATTGGCTTGTAAATAGAAAAATATGAAAACAGATGTCAGAACTGGCTCATAGCTATCCAGCAGAGGAATATTTGAAACACTTTACACTACGAAGAGATATGTAAATAGTCCTGTCATAATTAGGATACTAAAAAAAGGAAAAAATCTAAAACATTCAACCAGTGAAGTGAAAACCTGTCTAGACAAACTGAACAGTGCCATCAAAGGACAGGATTTCTTAGCCAGCTCCCTGTGAAGGGTGTTCCCAATGGAGTGGTATTCTCAAATGTGTCATGTGAAATTAGGCTGCCTTCCTGCTAAACAGTTACAGTCTGGATTGGTGATTCATATGTTTCAAGTAACCCACCAACGTGCTTGTTCCCAACCATCAGTAACAGTTATGCACCTTGACTTTCTTCTCTTCACTTTGTAACCCTTATTTTTGTGTGTGTGAGAGGGAGGCGGATTGAGGAGGGAAGCAGGATTGAGTAAGCCCCCAGCTCGCGGTGGAGAATGCAACAAGAGAGGAAACAGTTCCACTCTAATAGATGTCTGTATTAAAAGGCCAGGAATCCCAGCAGTGTATAAACTATTCTGAACAGAGGTCATTCATTTAAGCTTAAAGGGTACTGTAAAGTGTCAAACCGCAGTACTAGACTAGATGGACTACTGGTCTAATCCAACATACCAATTCCTATGTAATAACTGATAATGCCCTAACAAAGTATAAACAAGTTTCTATTACATAAGGCAATTATTACACAAGGCAATAAGTGCTATTGAGCTGCTGTCTCTTCACCTGTGGCCTCAACTGTAATCAACTAATTACATTTCCACTGGGAAGGGGACTTCCTATTGCACAGAACTCAGGCAATAAACACCAGGACCATTATTGTACAGAGATGTGCATAATACTCTTGTATGCAGGTGGAGCTCATGTCTACAGTCTGAACACATTAAAAATGTATCCTTTAAAGTAAGTTTTCATAATGACCTCTGCAAAATGCTTAAATAAATATGTACAAGATGAGATGTCCATTTGTGTTTTGGGGACTTTATCTGCCAGATTCTTTTCTTGGCCAACATTGGTATTCTTACAACAGATCAAATTCTCTGAGTGAAATAAACATGCCTTTATAGCAGATTGTTTTTCCTGGACACTTGCCATTCCAATCATTATCTTTGTTAATGATAGAAATGGGATTGGTCAGTGTCAAGTTGCTATTTAACTCTTTAAGCACACAAACAGTGACATTCTTTTGATCATGAATACAGAAACTATACTAACTTACTGAATTGTGCACAGCAAATACTCAATACAAAACTAAACATTTGGACTTTCAGTTAACTTAATGACTTCTCAATTTTTGGTATTTCATTTAAAAATATCCACTTTTACAGATCTTATATTTCTACAGAAGCTATCACAGCACTGCTTATGGCTAGTAAGTTATCTGAGCTCATCTCACGTTAGAACAAACCCGTGTAGAACACTACGGCACGGTGGTACTGCTGAAGTTCTAACACTGGATCAGATGACTCTCGCCTTTTGTCGGTTGCACCATCATGATGGCCAGTAGGTGATATCGTGTAACTTTTGGTGAGGAGTATCACTTACCTCAGACATCTTCCTAGCATTACCTCATTTGCAGTGACTTCAAAATGAGCCCTTAAACTCTGTTTAGAGTAGTATTTTCTTTTTAATCTGATCACACTACCAAAATGCAGGAACATCTCACTTTAGCCCCAAGCTTTGGTTATATAAATATACGCCGTTGCCAGACCAAAGCACAAGCCCATAAAAAAAATTCTAAGATTATTTTCGCTGAACAGCCCATGTCTACATGCATCACCATCATGCAGAAGCAGCTTTCTTTTGCTCTCATTTAAGTCCCCATGCATGCCTATTCAGATCCTCTTAAAATAGCATGTTTAGGGATTCCCATCCTGCCCTTATCCACCATGCCTCCACACCTGCCTGTGCTCTCTCCCTGACAGATGCACATTTTGCTTTGGAAGTGTCTCCTGGTGCAAGACAGGGCAGACATCCAAATTACCCATCAAAGTCAAACTCTTGCAAAGTACAGCCGGGCCTCAACAGGAATTTAACCCCAAACTCACCACACAATCTCTCCAACAGTGCTCTAACCCCTGGCACTACAGTTACATGATGGAAAGCCTCGTCTAAGATATTCTGCAAAGCTTGTATGTGCATCCCCTCCCACAGTACCTCAGGGATTCAAAAACCACAAGTCAGATCCCAAAAAACCTGGATGTTGGCTTAAAAATTAGAAGGTAAATGAAAAAGCACACACACACACACACACTATACATATTTAATCTCATAATTTTAAAGCAATTCTCCACAACCATGAGGGCTAGTAACTTGACTTCCTTAGGCAAGCTGCGATTCTTATGTAATCACATGGCTCCAAGGGCTCAGGCTTTAATAAAAATATCAAACATCTCAAGACAAGATGAGCACTAGTGATCCTATGTGAAGATGCTAAGGAGTATGGAAGGGGAAGTGCCAGCAACATTTCAGTGTGATGCAAACATCACCGTGGTAGCAACAGGCAATGCTGCTGCCACAAACATGTATTTTCCTACAGTGTTCGTCACCAAACGATTGCAGCTTTATGAGAGCATTTGAGAGCCAGAAAGTGCATACCACTTGTTTTTCCTTTTTGCAATTCTCTCGGCTTGGACAAACAAAGAAAGAACAGTAAGTGAGATTGTTCTTTCATTTTAATAATATCAAATGTCTTCTACACAGAAGACAATCAATTTATTTTAAAGCCACAATTTTTAATGTGGTGCTCTAATTTTTTTTCCCTTTAATTTTTGCTGGATTTAGTGTGTCGGCTCATTACCTTAGCAGTGGATAGTCAATGAAGTAACTCCTACAGTATTTGCTAAGAAACAAACATGGATAGAGCATGGGAATTTCAGTCAGGTGACAACTTCTACTCCTGGCTTTGCCACTGGCCTGTTGTCACACCTTGGGTAAGTCTTTTTATCTGTCCCTGCCTCCATTTCTGCTCTCACTCTAAGTCCATCTTATCTATTTAGACTGAGCTGTTCGGGACAGGGACTCTCTTACTTATCACGTGTTTGTATAGAATCTGCCACAATGGTTTGAGCATCTAGGTACTATCACAATACAAATAAATGAACCAAGAAACAATGCTAGGAAAGACCAAGTGGGACCATACAACATACAGCATACTGAAGAAGCTTGTATCACCTAGTTTGTGGGAGTGCATTCTTAGACAAGTATCAGGGGGTAGCCTTGTTAGTCTGTATCCACAAAAACAACAAGGA
>NW_020665189.1:11135477-11167864 GCF_002925995.2 Terrapene triunguis | reverse complement strand
CTGCCGCGTCAGCAGGTAAATAAAACTGGCCCGGCCCGCCAGGGTACTTACCCTGGCGAGCCGCGTGCCGAACGTTGCCGACCCCGATCTAAGATCTTAAAATCTAAATGTAAGATGCAGAGAGACAGGGGAGTACAAGGGACCAACGAGGCCATATGGTCAACACGGTAGGTTGTTGTCTCTGCACCTAGCAGCCTAACCATTGTCATTGTTATGAATGACAACATCCATAGTTACACTAAATAAAATACAAATACTTATAGGGGATATTAAATAGTTGGGTTTCAAGTCCAGGGTTGGACCTTTGAGCAAGTTATTCTCCATTGTGTGGTTTCCTGCGTATTTCCCCCAGATGTCTGTTACTGGCTACTGTAAAACAGAGTACCAAAGGCAAGTGACTGCTGGTCTGCTCCAGCAGGTCAATTCCTACGTTTCTATTCCAATAACACTAATGATTATTCAAGAATAATCATTTGCAAATACACATTATTAGCTCACTAGTCAGTCAGGATGGAAACTAGTCCCAACAATTTAACATTTCCCTCCTTCCTCTCCCAACTACCTCTGTTGTAGCTGTCAAAAGGGGCTAGGCTGCTTGTATAATTTTATCCATTTAATTAAAGTTTACTCAGTGGTTCTTTAACAAAGACACAAACCTGACAAGATTACGGACACGTTCCTTTGATCAAAGTAAGGGAGCAGTTATTGAGTGTCACTTAACTCAGCAAATAGCCAGGCAATAGTTTATCACACAGAAATTACTTGAATTAATGCCCCTTCCTGTGAGATGAATAGCAGGGATTTTCACTCAACAAAAGACAAATGTTATTAGCAACAAACTGACATAGGACAGGGTCCTTCTATGTATCCAAACACCCAGTATTCAATGCTATATTTCAGTGTTTCATTAGTTGAAAAGGTCAGTCAGCACCTAGAGATGGGAAAGATTTTATTAAAACAAGTCCTGAATTAATGTTCTGGGAAGAATCTGAAATTTAGTATGTTTTCAAAGAACAGGTAATTTTCACTAACCCCTTCAATATGTTTATAGTTCAAATGAGTCCCCTAAATTTAAAAAAAAAGTTTCTTTCATGTAGCTTAAAAAAACAAAACAAAAAATAGGAACAGTTTCACAGGTAGTACAATATGTTCATAACTGAAAGACAACTGTACAACATTAGGATTAAACAGCTGTATCTAATAATTAAATTTGTTTAAAGCACAGGTTAAATTCAGATACTGGCTTACTAGAAATTGGCTTCTTCATTTATCTGGCTGCACCAATCAGACCTCTCATTTAGTGCTGGGTCTTCGATTCTGATTTTTCATTGCCCATTCACATAGCACTTTTCCTTAGGATTTGAACTAAACTGAGAGTGTGCTCCATGGCCTTTGGATAGTACAAATTCACATTACAATGAGTGCGTGTGATGGGGTGATAGCTGGACTGATACCTTAGAAACAATTTGAATACTTAAATGAATTTTCTTTGACTGTCTTAGTGCTCTAGGTGTCACTGCTTTCTGTGAACGTTCACTAGCAATGATGCTCACAGGAATGTTCATGGAAGCAACTAGTGCTACACTGGTATTGGAGAATGCTTGCAAAAAGAGTTATGTATTGGTCAATGAAAAAAATTCTCAACACAAACCTGATTGTACAATTCAAAACTAGCCAACACTGTTCATATTCGGTATTGCAAATACTGGCAAGGTTCTTCTCACAAGCCACTAACCAAGCACCACTTATGAGAAGTATTCAACAAATTTCAAATAAATAATAAATTCCCAAAAGCTACTGTCTGCCTGAAAATATTAAATTAATCAATTTTTTTCTGAACTAATTAATTAGTAGAAATATTCCTTTTACTTAATAATGTACTCAATGGCCAAGAAGTTTAGGTATATGCCATAGGTAGGTCTTGTGACAGACATGCTGACAACCAACATAAAGTTCAATATAATTAAGTAATGTGAAGTGGCTAGTTTTCATTTAAGCTCTTCTGAGGATTTGCTTAGAGCTCCCAATTTTATTAATGGGAGTTGTGTGCACAGCTGAAAATATCAACTGCTGAACTTCTGGCCACAAGGTAACCTGACAACAAATTGAAAAGCCTATTGCACTTAAAGAAAATAAGAACAGAGAAGCAGAATCAGGAAAAAAAGGTTGCCAAATGGATTTTCTTGCATATTACAGCAAATTATACATAGTATTATATAAATCCATTTACAATGGAGAGAACATCTGCCAAAATAGAGCCTCATATAGCAGAGCTCATCTATAAACCACTCTATTTGCCTAAATTACACACATATACCCTATTATTTTCTGGCCTGAAACCAAATATACATTAAACTACCATCATTCTTTTTCTTACAACACCGCAATTTACAGTCATGTTAGCACAGGCCATAATAACATATGTATTCTTGTTATTGATAATTAACATGCCTCCAATGATATTTTGAGAAACTGTATAAACCAGTTCTTTACACAAATATATATGCTATATTAGAGAAATACTTTCTAAAGTAACTGAAATCTCATGGGTCACTTGATGTTTAATGTTATATGCATGTTACTGAGTTGGGTTCAGATAAATCACTACCACTTTCTTTTAATGCAGGGGGTATTAAGTTCAACCTCTTCAGGGTCTGCAATCTCTTAAAAGCCTGAGGGTCAAAGTCACCTCCAGCAAATCTCCTGATTGATGTGGACCTCCAGAGCTACTTGAACTTGGAATATTGAGCTAGAGGGCATCAGAGTATATTTCTCCTAATTACATAAGGAACCATGCAAGTTCCTCACTATTTTGATATTAAAACCTTCAAATACTATTAAGCTTTGTAACAAGAAGGGAGAATAAAAGCTCTCCAATGATCCATGATGGATTTTGTCCATTAAAATGTCAGAAACTCCTCTTGACAATGATCTGTATTTGATCTTGATAATGTGCTGTTCACCTAACAATTCTGACAAGACCAAAATTTTAATCTAAGAACTGATATTTCTGCTTTTCAAACAAAAATCATAGTACATTCTAAGCCCAGCAAATACAGCAGCATTCTGCAAAATATACAATTGCAGAATTTTAGTGACTAGATTTTTTAATTACAAATGTCCTGTGAAACAGAAACTATCTCCACCAATAAGATTAAACAAATAATTAGAGTTATTACCTGCAGTTAAACTAGTCAAAAGTAGCAACTCCTCCAGGTACCTCTCTTAACTACATGAATTCATGTATTCAAATTATGTGCACAGCTACCACCTTTTTTAACAGCTTTTGTGGCTTTAAAAACACAAAGATGACACTTGACATTTTAATTGTCAAAATCATGCAACGAGACTTCACTTTTTGAGTAACAAGCAGCAACCCCATCAAAAAACCTAACTGCCCACAAATTTCCAAGATGCATAGGAAAGGAACAAACAAACCTTGCCCTACAGCAGGGTCTGGGGCTTGCAAAAATAAAGGGCATTGGCAGCACATAAACCTTTCAAATAAATAACTGTTCCCCTTTTATTAAGGAATGGACATTTATGAAGTCAAAAGGTTTCAGAGGCAGCCGCTTTTATAGAAGAGAAGGAAAGAGAAAACCAATAGCTTCTAAGAACCAGTCTGTGTAAAACTCCATGTTCTTTCTATTCTGTTCACTGTAATCCACAGGAGTGCAGTCTTTACACACATGATTATGTTTAATCAGAGTCTTTTGTTCTAAGGTTATAATTATCACCATTCCACTCTAAGCTGCAAAATTAATTGCCCCTTAATGAAGCTGTTTTGCAATTAGGAGCCATGGATTTGTAGACAAAGGGGAAGCTAATTTAACATTTAAGGGGAGCAGTTTTGCAAAGGTATGCCTCTACGGTGGAACACTTTTTACTCTTCTTTTTAAAATATACCATAAATATATGACACTCCCTATACACACCGTGAGAATGTTCTGAAAACCTTTGGTTTCTTCTAAATTAGAACACAACTCAAAGAATGGTCTAAAGAATGGCTTCCTGACTAAAAGCACAGGAGACACCATGTGAAAATAAAGATAGACATTCAATGGCAATTATTCCAAATACACATATTACATTTTGACATGGCTGAGAAAATTGTAAGGGAAATATATAAAAAGGCCTCTCATGTGCTGTACCCACACAAAATCCAAATCTGTTTCAAAAGTAATCTCCAGTACAATGGTCCTCTGATAATAGATGTACAGCACAACTTTCTCTAGAACAAGCAGCTTAAAACATGACTGCCCTTAAACCAACCCAAAGTTAGTAACTATTACGACGCCTGACATATGATCCTAGGAAGTCGGAAAAGTCATATAATTTTTGTAGGTTTATCAGAACATTCTTACAATAACTGCTAACTGTACTAGGCAGGGAATATAGCTAGCCAAGGGAAATGGGACTGCATCCCCCCCCTTATTCCTCACCCTTTCTTTGGGCATGACCAGTTCCAGGGAATGGAGCTTCTGGCCACATGGAGTCTTTAAGCATGGGCTTCCTTCCACTCCCCTTGCAACTCCCACATTTCCTGCCTCTGACTGTCAGGAAACCAGCATGGGGCTCCTGATTGGCTGCTTCTCTCCACTCACCCCCCCCCTTTGACTGTCATTTCCTTACTTTTCTACCCTGACTGCCATTTGACACCCATCTCCACATTTACCCTTCCCGGTCTTGAGTGTTGATGGTTTCCCTAGACATCTGTGGGCTTTTGCCAATCACTTTATGGTGTTAGGAAAACATTTTTGCCACATGGCAAGAGTGATGTATGCTGTGTGGGTTGTTGTTTCTATTTGTTTGGTTTGGGTTTTTTTAAACTTCCTTCCAGCAACCAGGAGAGCTGATTCAACATTTGCACTGAGAATTCTAGCACAAGTCCAATTTGCAAAATAAGAGACAATTAAATAGGGCATGATGGGGCTAAGAGATGCAGGATGAAAGTGTGGGTCTCTCAAATCTGGCACAGACAGAAGCTCCACCTCGTCTGTGCCTTCACACTTCAACAAGAAAAGGGGGAATGGAAATTAGACTGCAGAGCCTACTATCTATTAGGATGATGCAGGGTGTCTGTACAGCCTCCCCGACTTTGTGATTGAGACTTTTCACGTTGGAAGGGTCAAGTAATTTGAATTTAAACTGGACTAGTTCTTATTGCTAACTCTGAAGGTGATTTAACCTCTTTACTTCTGTTGATTTATTAAGTTTATGGTTCATTTAATTAGACCTTGCTTAGAGTGACCAGATAGCAAGGGTGAAAAATCGGGAAAGGGGGTGGGGGATAAAGCCCCAAATATCGTGACTGTCCCTATAAAATCTGGACATCTGGTCACCCTAACCTTGCTGTACAGTGTCTCATTCCTGAGCACATGCTAAAGACATCTCATCAATGCAGTTTACATTTTGCTGCACAATAGTCACTGTTGTATTTTTTTCCCCAAAAGATCCAGACTGCATTTAGCATCACTTTTTAAAATAATTTCAGGCAGGCAAATTAACTATTTTAATTGGTTTTCAGTTCTTTGCTTTTAAAAACAGATATCCCCCTCCCCCATCTTTATAGCAAATTTTCAGCTTCCCTGGAAGGTATAGTAAAAAGCAGGGCCGGCTCCAGGCACCAGCCGAGCAAGCTCGTGCTCGGGGCAGCAGATTGTACGAGGCGGCATTTGGCCCAATCCTAGGGCGGCATGGCCGCCTTTTTGTTGTTGTTGTTCCGCTCCGGCCGCCCTGTAGGGGGCGACGGCGCGGAGGAGGGGAGCGCCCTGCAGCAAGCCCGGCAGGGCAGCCCGCGTCCTTCCCTCCCAGCCGACCGCGGCACGGAGCCCTCCCGGCAGGCGGCGCGGCAGTTGGAGCCGCGTGGCAGCGCCCCGCTGAAGCCCTGGCCGCCCCCTTCTCTCTCTCCCCCCCCGCTTGCCGGGGCACCAGCGCAGGGAGTCCCCCTGCACCCTGGCTCCGGCCACGCCGCAGGATTTTTTTGTTTTTTGTTTTTTTGGGTTTTTTTGGCTTGGGGCGGCAAAAAAGCCAGAGCCGGCCCTAGTAAAAATAGATCAAGAGTGCTTTAACTTTATTTATTGCTTATTTCCACTAACTTAATATTAACATATCAACTGTTGTCTCTGAGGTTCTATTTGTTGTCAGTGAGTTTGACAAATATGTCCCATTTAAGTTTCAGGAGATTTCCCAGTCTAAAAAAAACTAGTTAGTGTCAATGGATTTTTTTCAATGGTCTTGGACAGAAGTTATTTCATGCATTCATTTGTTAACAAAAGATACTGAATTTCAAATAAGATTAAATTGGTAAACAGGCATGACATTAAAACCTTTATAGCCATGGCACAGCATCATATATTCCATGTTACTTGATACACACAGATCTCTTTCCTTCCACCTTACCAAATGGTTGGGGAAGAGGATAAAGAGGGAGCTTTCAAGTGTCTCTTATATAGATATAAATATAAATGTAACATATGAGTTACACATGTCACTAAGTACAGGAAGGGTGGGAAACATCTGCCAATGGGTCAGTTAAAGACATGAAAGGGCTAGAAAAAATTGGGTATTTTACCAGGTCTCTAGGATTCAGGATTTTTGTTGTCACTTGGCCTCCACCTACTGTACTACGAGCAAATTTTCCCAATCAAACGGTGAGATACTACCACAACTATTCTCTTTATTTTGCCTGAAGGCCTATCAATATTAGCTCTTCCTTACACAGCTTGATCTCCAGACAGCTAATGCTCCAAGTCCCAGTCTGGACTAAAATCTGGGTCAATCAAATATCATGGCTGAGTTAGACAACGTTAGTAGGCTAGGAAAAGCATATGGAGGAAGTAGTAGAGAACACCCGCATACTGGATTCAACAAGTTGACCTCCGTCTGACTGACATTTAACTTGGAAATCTTCCCAGGTCCCCACGTAGAGTCAAGAGTTAGCCTGCATACAGGTTGCAGGACAGGCATGATGGTAGAAGAGGGATTGGCCAAGTTTGCCTACCGTTTTAATATCTTGCCATTTGGAAGTTAAAAATTACACAACAGTTAATCAAAAATGAAATTGTCTTTAAATTGATTTTTAATTAACAACCATTTAAAATACATTAAGTTTAGATACTTGTGATTATGTATTCTTTTTAATTAAACACTTAATTAATAAAAATAATACTATTTAGCCATCTGAAAGTAATATCGTTTAATGCCTCAATATAAAAAAAGCCTGTTTATTTGCTTTGATAAAATTATCTCCTTAATAGTTCAAACGTTTGAACCAACTATATATTTGCACAATGGTAATGTTTTTAAGTTAGAAAAACACAGCAAACATACTAAGACCTCCTTTTTAGATTTATATTCTTTAGGATTAATCAGTGCTGCATGCCATTTCATAGCAAAAAATATTGCCCCGATTCTAATGTGATAGGCACAACAGAAGTTCAGACCAATTAGGGCTGGTCCTGATTGAAGTTTTAGATCTGATTTTATCAGTAGAACTAATATCTAAAGGCTTGTCTATACCCAGGGTGGCCAAACTTACTAACCCTCTCAGCCATGTACGACAATCTTCAGAAGATCAAGAGCTGGGGTGTATCTGCCGGGATTTGGGGCTTCAGCCCTGCGGCAGAATGGTGGGGCTAGGGGGTCTCGGGACTTCAGCCCCACAGGGTATGCCTGCTGGGGCTCAGGGCTTCAGCCTCACTCTCACTCCGAGCCCCAGCAGGTACCTCCTGCAAGGCTGACTCCCTGAGACCAGGGATTTGGAGCAATCAAATTTTTGAATTGCTCCGCTCCAGCTCTGCTCCAGCTCCGGGCAAAAACCTACTGGCCCACGCTCCAGCTCTGGGCTCCACTCCAAAGCCCTGCCTGAGACCCCTGTCCCTGCTGGGCAGAAGCCCCAAGTCCCACCACCCCGCCACAAGGGAGAAGCCCTGAGCTCCCCCAAACAGTCTGTTAGGCAGAGAATGTGAGGGGAATTGGGAGCTCCGAGAGCCACGCTTTAACTGTAAAAGAGTTTAACTGTAACTCACGAGCCACGGTTTGGCCACCCCGGTCTATACTTACAGTGGTGCAGCTCGTGAGTTACAGTTAAACGCATACATTTGTAGTGTAGACCAGGGCTCAGCAATGCAGACAGGCTACTCTGTTTTCAAACACCTTTCAACTTGCTTTTGTCACTCAAGTTTTATTATGCATCTTCCCCACTGAAGAAAATCAGGATTCCGAAATGGAACAAAAATTCCAGTCTGCCCATTTTTTTGCAGTCTTTTCAATGCAATTTATCAAATCTTTAAGTTGGTATAGCAAGAGACTACTTATGTATGCTTTAATATATGCATTCCACAAGCTACTTCTGACAGACATAGGACACTGGCTTTACAGAAAAAGGAAAACTCAAATTTTACTCCAGAGGAAAGCTTCTCCAAAATCTGCCCCTTTCCCTGCACCCAGGTTTTAATTAACGAAAGGACCAAGAGGCAAATTTCAGAGGCATGTAGATCCAGGGTTTTGGTTTGGGCCTACATTTTATTACAATAAAGATAGCAAGGTCTTCCACCCCCCACCAACCTCTATAGCATGTCTGTCTGTACTTTGTTTCAATTGGCGAGGAAGGACTTTAGCCACACGAGATATAAGATACTCTACCTTCAATTTCAGCAGCATTGCTAAGAACCCCAGTTCTCATGTGTGTGAGAACCCCAGTTCTCAGTGCCAGCAAGCTAAGTACATAGCAGGCCTCCAAGAGCTTCATTGTTAGATGGGACCTGTGGCAGGGCAGTTCTGAGCCCTAGTCAAGAAGTTAAAGAGCTCCTCAAGGCTCAATCAACCCCAAACCATCACAGCCGTAAGGCCTGTCAGTCCTGGAGAAGGACATATCCTTAAAAGCGAGGACCCTGGCTCAAGCTGGGAAGCACTGTGGAGCAGACAGAACTTCTGCATAGAGCTCCAGGGCCCAAAGAAACACGGGCTGTCTGCTGGGGAAACTATTTGAGAGCACCAGCCACCTGAGCCCTCTGAGTAATCAGATGAACCAACTTTTCCTTACTTGCATTTTTGGAATCCTGGGATTCAGTCTTGGTTGTTTGAACACATGAGGGAAAAGGAAGCCAGGCCTCCTTCCCAAAGCCATTGGCCTCTGCCCTGCATGAGACACAGGGGATCCAGCTCTTTTCATAGGCTGTGGAGGTATTTTGCCATTTCCTTTTGGACTATTTTAATACCTCCCCTCGCCGGAAGGGGACAGACTCACTAAAAGGCATAGCTGGAGGGCTGTACCCAAACCCTGGAACCCAGACCACAGTCAGGCCACCGTCCAGAGAAGGAAGTCTGAGAGGAGAGGCACTTGCCTTTCCTCCAAAGGGGCATCAGAGAGATACAAGCTATCCCAAGACCAAATTCTGTAACAACATTTTAGTCTATTTAATGTCTTTAACTTCCACTCTCTAGCCAATATAAATGGCTGTGGTTCAGCTGAAAATACTCATTGACTAAGTTTGTTTTCTAGAGTATTTGAGGATTGTTTTTATGCTGTGCTCTGTGAGAAGCCTGTCTCCACTCCCAGGGCTTTATCTCCCATGACGAAGTTCACTGCTTTGTTTCAAGTGACAAGCTCACGGCTAGCTCCAGTGACTCATATTGTGGCACCCAAGGCCTAAGCTACTGTGCAGTTCTTCGCAGTGTCCAGCTCACCAGCTTTCACTTGGGCTCCCCCTTTCGCCCTGACTGCAGTCTGGATTGCAGCTCTGACTCCTCTCTCACATCATACGGTTGCAATAACATCAACAGACCAAGCCCTAGCAGAAGCGAACAGGACTGCCACAATATGGAGGCACTAGGCTATCTGCAAAATGTCAATAATAGTGAACAATTCCAACATCCTCCAACAGGGAACATAAAATCAGAACCAAGTGGGAATCTGATGGAGACGGCATCTGAATGAGAACAAATGAGTGATCCTGCTTGCAGTCTAGGGACAATGAGCCAAAGGCAATCCATTCCCCTTGATGATTTATGTTTGGATCATGGCTGAAGGAATCTGTTAGCATACTGGCCATCTGGACTAAGAGACTTCAACGGGGTATAGCCTTTTGTTCTATCGTATGCTGTTTGTTTGCTAACAGTACCTCCCTGAGTTCCAACGATTTGTGGCTACTGCTACAGACGGTGAATTCTTTGTCTTTAGCAGGTTCAAGGCGAAGGGTTGCCATAGAAAGTCGCTAACAGACATTGTGAACTCTCCTGCTGAGAAGACAGATTGAGAAGCATGACACAGAGTAACCACAATTACAGCAAGGTAGCTAGAGTGAAGTAAGGCTTTGTATTTAAACAGAAGCAGATTTTTCTTGTTTGTAAGTGGCACACTATTTCTGTCTTCAATATATCCATCTCTGAGCCCAGCATGCAGTTTCATTAAATGTACACTTTATAGCCAATCTCCCTCTGTGAAATGTAGTCTCTCCTCCCCAATCTCTCTTTCTTTCTCTTTTTTTATTACCATTTCATTTGTTTAAAGATTCATGTTTTTATTCCTAATATTTCTTTGAGCACACGTCGGCCTCAGCATTTCCAGAAATTAAACGTCACTAGCCTCATTCAAAGACACATGGTTCTGAAAACCTAACTCGCTTTAAAAGCTAACAAATAACAAAAAGTATGTAGGTATGGCTGCCATGAAAATATGATCAGAGCTTTTGCAACACATGACTTGCTTACCAGGGTTTTAGACAAGAGACTGCTATAATCGTTTTCCAGCTCTTGTTTTCCTCCTTTTACTGTGACACTTCATTTGATAAATATTGGGATATTAGATTCTCTATTTCAAGCCTGGAAACTAATAAAGGAAAAACTGAATCAGGGCTACAACTTGATAGAGGTAACAGAATTCCATCTTCGGTGGTTTACAAGCTGAGTTGTGCTAGGCAGTTGACCATTCACCAC
This sequence comes from Terrapene triunguis, assembly GCF_002925995.2. Taxonomy (NCBI): domain Eukaryota; kingdom Metazoa; phylum Chordata; order Testudines; family Emydidae; genus Terrapene; species Terrapene triunguis. Next base: position 11,156,926 of record NW_020665189.1, on the reverse strand, counting down.
TAACATTAATCTCCTTGATAACATAACTTTTTATTCCTCTTTCCTACCCACATACTCAATTTCAAGTGCTATGCTAAGACTCAAATTGTGTTCAGAACAGGCACAAAAATATCTTACTTATATTAAGATCTTCACCAGACCCGGATTTCTCACCACATTCTCTGCACAATTTCAAATCACTGCACATTTCCTGTAATTATTATCTGAGCTGATGACAGGCTAAGTGCCAATTTTTGCAGGCACAGAAAGATATTGCAAGGCTATCTCACACTGAGCTGTTCACTCAGTTATTACAGGCCTATTCTCTCCTTTTTCCAATCTAAAAATCAAAATATTTCTGACATACAATATCACACAAAAACTACACAATTAAAGTCAACTCCAGAGAAATTCTGCATTCCAGTGAGTATGTTGTTTAGCAAGTTAATGTATGACTTTGGACCATGTGATTTGTTTTGTAAGACTACAGAAACTATCTTCAAACGTTTTCACAGACTGTGTGTCATATTTCATAACAGAAATGTTACCTTGGATGTCAACAGGGATGAGATGTTTCCTTAATTCAGAAGCTATTTGTAGAGAAGTTCAGCCATACAAATCGGATTCTTAAAATTTGTTGGATGTGAGCTACTTGAATACATTTGCTATGTGGCCCTGTTTCCTCTCCATCCCTAGTGTCTGTCCTGCTCCTACTAGTAGGCCCTCCCATAACTTATTCTGCAGTTCCAGAGATTGCCCTCTAACTCTTGTCTACCCATTGATCGATGTTTTTGTGATATGCTCATCAGTATACTAACCAAGCACCTTAGTAACCGTCCACTTAACTCCAGCCCTATGCACTTCATCTGCTTCCACACTGGCATCTTGCTGCTATACACTCCATCCATTCTTTAGGATTTCCAGGATTCTTCTCCAATATCTATGATCTCATAAGATACCAGTCCACAGCAAGGGGCATTGCTCAGATCCAAAAAGTCTAAAGACCGTTCTAATCATAATTCTGTTTACTTACTGTCCTTTTTCTACACCACCCGCACCATAAACACATAAATTGCATGGCATTGTTCAGTACCTTGGTTTCTTGGGCTGGTGTTATCACACAATCTACCCCAGTTATAAAATGGGTCTAATTTAGGAAATGTAAGTATTTGCTGTGGATGTGTTATGAGGGCAATGTGTATGAAACTTCATCACTAACACTGACTGCCTTTTTTACATCCCATTCCTACTCAGGCTAAATGGGGCTAGTTATTTCAGCCCATTGATCATGCAATGATACCAAATGAAGATCAATATAGAAGCTTCCCCAAACTACTTTTATATGCTACATTAGTGTTTGTGTTTTAACTAACACAAATGTATTAGTAACATCACCGCGTAGGCATTTAAATCATTTCCTCAAGTACAGTACTTTCTGCTGCATGTAAATCTTTAATTGTTGAATTACAATTACAGTAAGTGCTTTGGCAAACAAAATTCTGGGGGTCATTAAAAGACATTAAACAGAAATCAGAAGAAATTATTCTAAGCATTGTGTTATGAGCTGAGTCACATGTGAAATACTACAAGCAATTCTGGCTGTCTTACCAGAAAGAACACAACAGACATACAAAACACAACAGACCTATACCGGATTTGGAGGATCTTTTAGAGAAAAGTTTGAGAAACCTAATATTATTTGGGAAAAAGATTAAGTTGTTAAGGGAATAGCAAGGACAGATGCTACTACATACACTAAGACTATTTCCACAAATACTGAGCTAAAAACAAGTATGGACAGTTAAATCTTAGGGGCTTTTTCTGTAAGACAAATACCTTTAACTGTATTTATCATCAAGTAAAAATGGAAGTGATATTTAGGCTTGCTTCTTCAGGAATATTGTATTCTCTACATTACCAATCTCATCCATTTTCACACAGGGAGCAATGAAAAAACTGTGCAAGCATACCTACAAGCAAAAAGATCAGTTGAGAGTTTCATCAGTGTGAAACAAAGAATCCCACCAGCTGTAAGTAAGGCATAATGATTGGTAAGAGCTAAATAAATAAAGAGGATTTTCCTAATTTTTTTCAGAAGGAGTTAGGGAAGCATTACCATTAAAGTCTCTTCCGAATTACTCAATGCGGGCAACAGATCTAACTGGGCCCCCTTACCTTTTCACTCCTAAAATTCCCCCACAACATATCACGTGGGTTTTTTGACCTCATATGTAAAACCACTATGACCCAGTTTTGAGTCTGCAGTTACTCAGATGAAGAAATAGTCACTTCTCAGTAACTTCCAAATCTTCTGTACTGTATAGGCAGTACAGCAAAAATGTGACTATAGCAGTGAGAGTGGGAATGCAAAAATATCTATCCAGTTGTACTTGACAGGGGATTACTATGTTGCTGCAAACCCCTAATTTGCTAATTAACCTAATTTAAGAGCCATCTAATGGCAGCACAAAGCCTGATATTTTTAAATGTGTAATTTAACTGTGACCCCATTCATCTCTGCTGACAGGGTCTTTGGCTCAGGTGATTATGTCCAGGTGCATATAAAGAGATGGAGGTCTCCTGGTCCTACCACATCTTGCCCCTGCAAAAAGCAGTAGAGGTGAGTCCTCCCGGCTGCCTAGAGTGGCTGCAGGGAAGCAGCCAATCAGAGCCCATCAGCCTCATACAAAAGGAGCTGCTGGACAGAGCAGAGCCAGTTGCTGGCTGGAGCCAGAGAAGCAGAAAAGGTGCTCCTGGCTGGCTGCAGGGACTCAAGAAGGACTTCAGCCCTGGGGTAAGGGTGAAGGTGAAAGCACTGGGTCACAGGGAAGTGGCCCGAGAACAGTAGCAGCAGCAACAGAGTAACAAAGGACATAGCAGGTGGCTGCTATTTGTAGAATCCCTGGGTCAGGATCCAGATCAGTGGGAGGGCCCAGGTCCCCCCCATGAGCCACTCAGGAAATGGCTTAAGCCCTGAGCAAGGGAGTAGCCCAGGGAAGAGAATGACAGCCTAGAAGAGTGACTCAGCTAGGGAAACTGGTGAAGAGTCTTCATGGAGGAAGCCCTGGGGGCACTGCTCCATTCCAGAGTAGGGATCATTTGAGAGCTAGCCCAGAAGGGGCTGAGGGACAATTTGAGACTGAGCCCAGGGCGGGCTGTAGGAAGAGACCAACCGAGGTGCTGTGATAGGTCCTGGTGGACTTGTACCCTGAAAGGGGTTTGTTGTTTCACATATGGACTGCATGTGACTCTGCCGGAGGGCTGAGTCGCCAGAGACCCATTGACGCGGATGGCAGCCGGCGGAGGCACCCAGAGCAGCTCAAAGCTGGAAAAGAAGAGCAGGCACATGCATACCTGCTTGAGGGTGCTCACAAGAGGTGAGTGGACCCCATCACATCAGGCAATTGTATTCTACTTCCACATCAAACAAAATTATCCCTATGGTTTCCTGAAAGGGTGGTGGGATCCTTCATTATGCCAACCCACCTCTCATCTAAATAGGTCCAAAATAACAAGTAAAAAGAAACTCCACTCTTCACCTAAATTGGACCTACTTTAGGAGTTTGTATAAACCTTTCATTCACTTACCCCATTTACTCCCTATATATAGACAGGCATCCTGCATGCAGATTAATTTCCATTATGTCAATAGGAGTTAGGCTTAAGTTCTTCACAATATACCCAGAGACTATAACCCATAGCAGTTACAGTTAATTTTACATCCAGCTTCAAAACGAACTCCACATGCTTCGTATCGCTGAGTGAAAATATTGTCAGGGTCGCTTTCACTGAACCTTAACAAAACCAGTAACATACCAAATAGGATTCTAGTACCAAACAAAGGAAATCATACAAAACTTGCCTACTAAAATTGCCATTTCTACAGAAACTACATTTTTAATTTAAGTACTGTTGTTGAAGAAGGGGTGGGGAAAAACTGTCACTGCTTTTTTATTTTGAATAGTTTTGGAAGACTATTGGAAGGAGGGAAAACCACCCATTTGTTTATAGTAGACATATGTCTGAGCAATAACCCTAAAGGCTTGTCTACACTTGAAAGTTAATTCAGATTAAGATAGAGCTTGAATTTAAAGGACAATAGCTATTCCTAAATAACTCCACAAGAAGTTATTCTTGAATAACTATTCCTTACTGAATAACTCCATGTGTGGGGACACTTATCCCAGAATAAGTGTTCCTGTTCTTGTTTAGCTTAAACAGGAAAAAGACACTCTTATTCTGGGATAAATCCACACACATAGCTATTCAGAACAACTCTACGTGTATATAAACCCTAGATTTAAACAACCTCTCTCCAGAGATTGTGGGAGTTTGTATTCAAATCCAATTATAAATCATAATTTCCTAAATCTGAACCCTCACTAATTTAGCCAAGTGTGTACACTAGTATCATTTATATAAGTGAGCATTGGCATAATTTAGTTATACAAAGTGACTTAAAACAATAGTCTGTTTAGTTTGGATACAACTTTTAATTTAGCTTTTATAGTATAGCTATTGGTAGATTATGCTAGTGATATTGATAGGAAAATATTCTCAAAATGCTTCTCCCTATTCCTTGAATACATTAAGTCAAATCTTTACCTAAGGATCCATAGAGAAGTTATCGTTACTACTACAGCATGTGAATTTCCTAAGAGGAAAAAATCAATGATAACCATGAAGGACAAGTTGAGATCCCACCAAAGACAAGTCAATTAGTAATTAATTTTTTGACGGATTTCCTCGATGCTATATGTACTTAATTTATTCTTCTCCCACCCTGTTTTTTTCTCCCAGCAGTTTACACTGTAACGATGGCATGTCTAACATCAATAGGTAGTAATCAAACAGTCCACTCTTTTTTAACAAATGAAATATGGCAACAATTTGACGTCGCAGCAGTGTTTTGCCCTCCTGAACCCTGGCAATGACCCAGAGGATTTGCACTCTGCTGCTAATCAGAACGCTGGCCATGGCCATTTCCCATGACATAGCTGGAATTCTCCCACTGCTTGCCCTCCCGGCTTCAGTTACCAAGTCATACTGAAACTATTTGTTATATCCCCAGGCTGTCAATCATAGCACCTTTCCCCTAGACACTCCTCTGCAACACCACAGTCTCGTAAGTTCCACCATGGGGGGGCTGCAAACCTTTGTACCCTTTTATTACTGACCCACAACCAGAAGTGAAAACTCCCTCAGCCAAGCCGCATGTCCTAAAGAGCTGCCTTATAAGCAATGATATACCATAGTAAAAGTAGCAGCTACTCTTGCCTGAGCGCACCAATAGCAAAAGAGAAACCAAGCATTTTATTCTTAAATTGAAACTATTAAAAGTGTGCTCTTTAGATATATCTAAGAGTGAAAGTTTCTGGTTCACAAATTGACAATCCAAAGGGCCAATTTTACTACAATATTTAATCTGCTACTCAAAGTTCACCCAACCTGCCATGACATTCTCTCTAAAGACACACAGAGAGAACTCAGATACATTTATTTTATCTTTGCAGATAGAAATTAAGATGCCACAATTTGACGTGCCACAAGAAAATAGCAAAAATAAGAAATACCACAGATGACTGAACCCCCGGTCCAGCCATATAATTCTGTACTCCGTCACGAAAAAGGGTAGCATGAGAGGCTTCTAAAGAAGGGAAGAGAAATCTCATAATGCAATGTGCCATCCAACTTGACCACAAGCCTTAGACAAGAAATGCTGTAATCCAGTTGATAGGTATCTGCTGTTCACTAACCATATTTTTAGGGTTCCCATCATCACACCTCAAGTCACCAGGCAATTGAACCTTTGCTGCACTGTAGGCCCTTTGATCAGGAACACACTCTCTCTTTCAATTTATCTGTGTTTTCTACTTTTTAAAAACTCATCGAGAATATTTATTTAATCACAATATGGCCATTGTTGGCATCTTATTCTCTTAGTTTCTTCCCCTCTCTCAGTTAGATTGCCTTGATTTATTCCCATCGGCCTAATTTTAAGAGTGTTCTTTACAATGTATTTCAGAATGGTTTTAATTATGACTTTTATTTGGTTTACAGTGTTCAACTGTGCACTTTTTAGAAGAAAAGTTACCCATCAACAACTAATGGAAACTGATGCCACTAATTTAAGCCTTTTATTTTCCTTGTGAAACAAAGTCTATGTATCTCCTAATTAATGGCAATTTCAAGCTTTATCGTTTTAAGTTCACAGTATTTAGCCACGCAACTCACTGACCTTCCTAGCCGTGGCATAGATAAATTTCTGTACTGTGCTTTACAGTCATAGTGTGACAGTATTTAAGCATTGGCACTGTGTAAGATCAGGATTTATATGATGAATTTTGATCTATTGTACCTACAGAAACAAAAGCTATCAGAGTTAAGTCATTGAGCCCAGTCTGCTTTGTTTCATTCTGTATCTTTATAAACCAGAAGAAAGAAATCTCAAGCATATACAAGCATTTTTCAGAATCTACCTTACTGTTCTGGAATTTTCCTTCTAGCACTGCAAGTACCCCAATAGCTAGTAAATATACCTATAAAAAAATAGGGGGGAATCACGTACCAAGTTAGCTATTCTATTTTACCTTTTAATGGACTCTATTTTATTTTAAAGCATATGCTATACCCTTTTAAACTTCACATTGATACTGTTGTGGTACATACTCCATTCATTTGCTATTACATTTTCTTGAAACAAGTTTTTGTTTTGTAAAAATTATACCCATGTGTTTTCAAAGTTTACCATTGACATCTCATTCTAGGAAGCATATGCCTATTAAAAGAAGAAGAATGTCCTTGCTCATAGTAAAAGGCCTGAAACAAGGAAAGCTATTTAGTGATCTAAGAAAATGCCTGGAAAAAAGTCCTACATGAATGCTGGCCAATTTTCATTCTTCTGTTTGGCAATTTAAATTATTTTATCCAATTATTTAGGACACCAACTCAATAGCTCAAATAAGGCAGTTATTTCACCAATTAAACCACTCTAACCATGGCAGTGAAGCTATTGTTCACTATACCCACAAGCCCCTTCTCTCTCTCCAAATCTAACAATTAGAACTAGCACACTGGTGTTGAGTGCTGCAATCTTTTCTGCTTTGTTTAAAAATATAATCACACAAAATCATTCTCAAAAATTCCACTGCTAGTTTCTGAACAAGTGAATTCTCCGTGAGGTTTTTTTCCCCACAAACCACAACATGAACAGGTTCAAATGTTGGCCAGGGAAGTGGGGAACTTTTCAGTACATGGGCACCTATCCTGAAACCTGGTGTGATAACATTTCATCTGTGCTAGTGGACACACGTCTCCTAACCTGACCTTTGCACTTAATGACACAATTGCTCTTTAGCATTTTTCCATAATTAGATGTATTTAATTATAGATTCAGTACATTGGACAAGCACATCATACTCTTCTCTTTCAGGAGTACTTTACCCTTCTGTGTACTACCGCCTGTGTACATACAGGAAATTGTTTAATTCAGTAAGCGTGTTACACATCTAAAATTTCAAGTATATTCATCATTAATCTCTGGATAAATACCCTGGATTTGTTTTTACACTATTAGGCAACATAAGCACATTTCTAGGTTTGTGTTACACTTATGAAAACAAATTAATGTTTTTACGACATGCCTTTAAAGGAAAAATCTAATTTTATCCAATAACCTTTCAACCATTTCTCCATATGCATACAGCAGGGACAAGAAAATTCAGTCCATTTTAACAGTGGGAAATTCTAATGATGATCTACAGGATCACAGTACAAAAACATTACATCAGGATCACTTTTCAGGTTAGTGAAATTTGTAAACTACCTCATGATATGTTGGCATATCAAGAGATAGGTAAATGTAATATCTTAATTATGCACAGTATGTATATGCTAAGCATAAATGGGATAATGGAAGAAAGCTTCTCTTGGTGTTGCATGCTGCATTTCAGGTCTTATTTGTGTTGATATTTCAACAGTCTTAGCAGGACTCTTTATAAAAAATGAATGTACTTAAATTGATCACTTGTATTCCTTGAAAGCCTGAAATAAATTACAGTTTTCCAATTTCTATTGCTTTTTAAATAGCCTTTAATTTTGTTAACTGTTTTAAATAATTAGCCACTAATATGTTGGTTATGATGCAGTAAATGTAATTCTGGCCAACAGACAACGGTACGCATGACGAGCAGGAAGCATTCAACTTTGCTATAATAGAGTTAATTTGGGGGGAGGAGGGGGAGGAAGCAGGCGCAAGGAAGCAAAAATTCCATCAACGGTAGCCCAATCTAACAACCCTCTGTTACCCATAGTTTAAGGCAGACAAATTCCTAAGAGTACCGTACAGAATACAGGGAGCCTTCAGAATGACATGAACCATCAAGCAAACGTAAGGATTAGCCTCCCTTGAGGGACCTCATTGCTGTATTACATGGTTATGCACTGCTCTGAAGAATGCCTTCCACGAAAACTATAGCAGACAAGGAAGACTGAATAACCATGTTTGTTTCATTTTTTTTACATTATTTGAACAATTTACAAAGTGATTACATATTTGATTTTATAGAAAATATTTGAATTGAATGGATTTTCAATACCACAAAAATAAATCCCCCCAGTATTTTTATATTCATATCACACCATAAATAACAATTAACTCGCTCATTACCTACCATTTGCATTTTCTATATTTAAATATATGCACAGTAGCCAGTTGACTTAGCTAGAGATTTTTACTTGAAAAATATGAACAATCTAATTTATTTCTATGGCAAGCTCACAAGGTTAAAAGCTGCAGTATTTTTATCAATTTTTCAGAATTTTTTTTTGGTAATATACTCATTTATTTTCTATATGCAAGATTGCCAGATGTATTCCTAGGACCTTCTTGGAGCAAAAAAACAACAACCAAGATTTCAGAGGTTCTTCTGGCATATACATTTAAATCCAACATAAAAGATCCACAATTCATTGACAATAGGGGAAAACTTTTACATTCCGCAGGAAACAGCCACTGGAGAAATACTTTGCTAACTGTATACCTTTCATAAACTCCTCTGGTTGTTAAATCAGAAGTCCTAACTTTTCACTGTAGCCTGAAAAATAACTCCATATAGGATATTTGTACATATACTGTGAATTGCTTGGGAAAACTGCATTATAAAAAATAGCGATTGAAGTTTTAGATAGTAAACTCTAGTGAGGGACTTTGTTGAAAAGTCTAGCTTACTTCTAAAACTCTATAAGAAAGCTTGATTTGTTTTACTAGAACATGTGTTCATAAACAAAGTAACTTAGATAAGTGCTTCTTAATTACTGTTTGTATTATTTGCATCTATAGGCCATAACAAAGATCAGGAGCCAATTGTGCTAAGCATCATATGTATAAACACTGAAACACACACATGCATGTTCCTAAGAGCTGATTGTCTAAATAGGCCATATAACCAAACGTTGGAAGGAACAAGAAACTGAAGTGACTTGTCAAAATTACACACAAAGTCAGTGGAAGAGCTGGGAATAAAATCTGGGCCTCCTGCCTTCCAGTCCAATGCCTTATCCTATCCATAACACCACATTGCCTCTCAATTACTTGTTTGAAACTCACTTTGGGGACACTAACAGGGTTCCAATTTCCTTTCAACCTCAGTTGGATTTATGTTCATGCTCTCATTAAGGCAATGGATATTACACCACTTCCCAAAACTGGAATTTTGCCACAGGCCTCAAAAGTAGGCACACTGGACCCACTGCACATTTAGTTGATACCCATCAATGCAAGAACGCATTTTACGTTTTAATATACACAAAAAAATAAAGTAACACTATAGTATACGCCTCCCCGTGGGTATCCTTGCCCTACCACGTCCAACATATACCATTTCATACATTGACTCAGTCCGTTTGAATGAAATCATCATTTCCTCTAACCACCACAATCACCACCTGCAGTACAAACCTGATGTTATAATAGCCTGAACCATTTCTGAATTACAGCTCAGCTCAATCAACTCAGAGCTGTGGGTCTCCTTTTACCCAGATTATGATAGCCGGAAACTTTATTAAAATGTAGACAGCTTGCTGACACATTGATAAGCATTACCTTAGAAGTCATGCAAATAAACTGTAATACTGAATCAAGTCAGTAGCATCCAGATAAGAAGAGTGAACAACTTTCAGGGCTGCCCTAGTTGCAATACAATCTGAAACTGGATTGTCACACTAAAAATCAAAAGCTATGTCCTCAGAAACAGCAGGACGGACACTAAACTCTCAGTCTCTCATATCAAATATTACCATGTGCTCCATCTCAAGCCTGGATTGGTAGGTGACATTTGTTCTAGTCCACTTGGAGCTTTTTTTTCCTTTCTATATTCAGGCAGAACCTCCCCAGTGAGGTCAATATGAGTTCCCACATGTGGAATGGGGGCAGAAGGGGAGAGAAATCCCCATAGAATATGTTTTGAAAGATAAGTTTGATATGTATTTCCAAGTAACTGATCCCTTTTTTCAGATCTGTAATTCCATACTTGTTTGAAAGATTTAATACACAATCTTACCAAAGGTGTGTCCAAAGGCTTCACTACTGTGTAACAGAGGCTGCTTTTGAGAATTTCTCTACACTTTCTACTTTAATTCAAAGCAGCAAAAGAAAATGGTGTATTTTCTCCACAGGAAAAAAGGCAAATGTGTTGACATCAGCACCTTCATCATACTAATTCTAAAAAGCAAGAACATCAGCAGAAAAGTCAGCAGCCATCCAATGGGGTAGTCACTATGACAACTAAGTCATTCCTTTTTATCTACAGAATTCAGCAAGGATAAGGTCAGTTGTGTTCAATGTAAATTACTCTAAATGTCAATAGAAAATGATATTATTGTCGTATAATTATACAGGGTTGGTTTAAAAATTCTACATAAATGATGTCATTTGCTACTCAACTCTGAAGGTATTTTCCATAAGGGTGGGTATTAACACATTCTTTCCCCTGGTATCTAAGTGTATAGCACTAATAGCTGTGGGGGGAGGGTGGGAAGGGAGCTTCAAGCTGAGTATCTGGTATTTTGATAGCAAAATGGAACGTTTCTGCACAAGATTTGAAATCACTGATTTAACTATCAAGAGCCATCTTGATCAGAGGAGACTATCAAGGTAGAAAAAGCCTGAAGAAGTTTGTTTTGACAGTGTTCTTTTCAATATTTTGTTCAAAACATTGGTCAACACAGGAAGATCTTCCTTACACACACTTCTACTAAAACAGAAATCTGACTTCTCATTTTCAGGGGCATGCATTAGATTCAGGCTTATTTTTCCAGCTTCCTTGAAATGATTCCTGTGTCTTAGGGGAGAGAAGAGTTCCTCCATTTCTTTTTATCACTTATTAGGAAGAATCCTATTCATGGTTACAGATATCAAAGGTTTTATACAGGTGTAACAGGTAAATCTTTTTTTATAAACATAGTACTGTATATAAACTCCTGCTATCTCTAACTTTCAAATCCCACTGGAGAGTCAACAGACGTGATGCTGGTTTCTAAAAAAGTGTTGCCATTTGGGATTAGGATTGGCAATGAATGAAGGAAGAAGGGTGGAAGGAAGAATTTGCTTACAGCACTTGAAATATCAATTCTGATGTTAATTCAACTAATATTGACAGACTCCAAAGGGTAACAAAAGGTAACATTTATTGCTGCTCAGGAAATACCGTAGCTTAATTGATTGTAGTACATTGCTTGAAACCAAGTACAACAGTCTTGGGGAATTATTTTCCTTGCCTCAAGCAATATATTTATTGCTATTGCCCCTGCATTCACTCTGTATTTTTAATTTCTCTTTTTAACACCTCTCTTGAATTTTCCCAAAGAACTATGTTGATGTCGGCTTGAAAATAAAAACCAAACAGACCCACTTTGCTCTGGTGGATTACCATTGACCTCATTCTAAGATGCTGAGTACAAGTAGAAACATACTGTCATGTGCGTCATCCTCCCCAATGACATATCTAATTTAAACCTTGGAACCACAGAGCTGAAGTAAATACTAACTCATTTTGATGAATAATTTGTCTTCTGAAGCAATATTACTAGATTAACTGCTTGGCCCTGGATGCACAAGGTCTTTTCTGTAAACACAACAATTAAAACCACCCAGATGCCCTCTAATAGCATTTTTCCCCATGCTGCAAGAGACCTGGGTCTGGGAGAGGTACTTGAAGTCTCACTCCCTTGATGGCAGTGCAGGAAGTTCACATAGCACAACAGAAATATTAGGTGGAAAGTGGAGGGGGGGAAAACTGCAAAAATACTCCTCTCCTTTGCCCCAGAAGAGCAGTACAGCTGCCACTTTGTTAAAAGAAAGGCTCAAATTATTATTTTGGAAGGATGGAGGAGTTGGGAAGGAAAGCAGCTGAGTTAAGAGGCAGGCAAAGATCCTGTTCATCTGAGAAGGTATGTTTATCATGCACACAAATTAGTTCCAGCAGAACCAGCTTGCAGGCTTTGAGGATGGTAATTCTCAGTGCAGCCTGTGACCATCCTTCACTTCCAACCACACAGAAAACAAGTTGATGCAGGATTCTCCTTGATGCTGTCATCATGATCAACATAATGCCACACAAAAGGTTCTCTACATGAGATTTCCTGGTAGAATTCTACAAGAATGTTCTCTCACAGTGGAAGCTAATTTGTTTAGCCACATAAAAAAGCGTAAAATATACATTTGGGTTATTTTTCAACATTTTTCTTGCAATTCATGAACCACTTTGAAAGTCTAAATCTGGCATACCAACCATGCAAAAAGCATCAAAATTAACATCCATGAGCATAATTACACGGGAATAGAGCTGTCCATACCAGCTACTTCCTGAGGGTGGATGTCCTTCCATCTGTCTCCAGATGGCAATTTAGGCAATTTATTGTACTGCAGCACCATTACCACACAACAAAGATGGAGGCTGGTAGTTAGCTCAAAAAACATTTCCTTCAGTCACTGCAAACTGTTTGCACATCTGCCACAATTTATTTTCTAAAATCCAGAAAAAGAGAAAAAGAACAAAAGGGCTTTGAGAATTGCACCACGTCTATATGCACAGTGAGACTTTGAGTATTTGAATGGCAGATCTGTGCAAAAAACAAAACACCCATGGTGTTGTAGGACTTGGTGGTGATACGCTAGGGTCCTCTTCCACTGTTTTTCTGATATGCAACAAACTGAGATCCTGATAATTTATGAACATATGAGATACTACAGCACATTTTGGAGGAGTAGCAGCATTTACTTAAGAGACCTTTAAATATCTGAAATGCATTTAACAGGAATGTCCAATTATACCAGTCATGTATAGTAAGAAGCTCTAGAAAGTCCAGCCTAAGCCTTCTAACATCTTCCTAAGGCAAGTATTGTACATCTTTTAGTTTCCAGGAACACAAGAAAGAATAATAACTGGGAAATACTTGGCTTTACATTATTTTATCAAAAATAACTTCTATTTGAAGAAATTACAATCATTGCACTTTCTCCTGCAGAACTGGCTGCTGCTAGGACACAGCAGTCAGAAATCTAGATGGCTCATGGGATTAGTGATGGGAAATGGCCTTTCATCCCTAGGTCATAGTTTGAAATCCAGGCCTGGTTTATGGTGGCCAGAAGTTAGCTCTCTTTGGTAATTCATGAACTCATTCACTTACACAAAATAAGCACCCATATCACAACTGGCACTGATTAGCATCCTTGCCAGATATCTCCAAAAATGCACACTGGAACAGAATTGACAAGTAACTTAAACTAGCCTTTTAGCTCACTATTATGATGGAGCATATTAGAGAGTGGAGTGAGGTGGAGTGGCCTCCCACGGACCCGGAAGGGGAGGAACCCCCTCACTGAGCCCTGGTGGGCGGAGCCAGGCCGGGCTCACCCCTCCTGCCGGAAGTCAGTGGGTGGGACAGAAAGTATAAAAGGCGGGTCTGGGAGCTCAATTGGGCTGCAGCTGCTAGAGGAGCCAGATGCCTCCTGCTTGCTCCCGAGTAGGGTGACCAGGTGTCGGGTTTTGGACTGCAACACACAGTCAAAAAGGGATCATGGTGGCTCCAATCAGCACCTTGACTGTCCGGTTGGTGGGACCGCCACACCGCGCAGCAGGGCTGGCAGGCTCCCTGCTAGCCACCGCGCCGTACAGCTCCTGGATCGGGAAGCAGCCAGGAGGTCCGCCTCCTAGCCTTAGGGGTGGCCAGGGGGTCCATGTGCTGCCCTGCCCCCCGTCCGCAGGTGCAGCTCCTATTGGCTGGGTCAGGGCAGGGGAGGAGTAAGTGCAAGCGCGACTCGCAAGCACTCAGCAGGCGGCTGTTGAGGGGTTGCGTGACGTGTGCCTCTCCCGCTGCTGCCCGGCCATCTTCTCCTTGCGTGGCTGGGCTTGAGCTGTGCTGCATGCCCTGTGGTGAACCGCGGTCTCTGTCACCCCATCGCCAGCACCCAGGAGTTTGAGGTATGTGTATCCCCATCTCCGAGTGCTGGGAATGGGGCTGCACCCCCATCCCCCCGTCATTGCATCCCTCCCCTGTCCCAAACCCCCCTGCAGCCCCATCCCCTGTCATTGCATCCCTCCCTGTCCCAACTCTCCCTCGCACTCCTATCCCCCCGTCATTGCATCCCTCCCTGTCCCAACTCTCCCTCGCACCCCTATGCCCTGTCATTGCATCCCTCCCAGTCCCAACCTCCGTTATTGCATCCCTCCCCGTCCCAACCCCCCCTGCAGCCCCATCCCTCCCTGCCCCAAACCCCCCAGTCATTGCATCCCTCCCCGTCCCAAGCCCTCCCCCCACGCAGCTCCATCCCCCACATCATTGCTTCCCTCCAGGTCCCAACCCCCCTGTACCTCAATCCCCCTCAATGCATCCCTCATTGTCCCAATCCCAACACACCCCCATCCCCTCACTGCATCCATCCCCCATGCCGTCCTGTCCTGCCCCCCACACCTACCCATCCTGGCCCTGTATCCCTTACAGCGCTCTCCCACCCATCCTCTCCACCTCCCAGAGCTGCCACCCCTATGTACCTCAGCCACCACAGCCCTGCACCCCATTCACCTCCATATACTGCTGCATTCCCATTATGTCCCTATACAATAGGGGTGGGCAAATTTTTTGGCCCAAGGGCTACATCTGGGTGGGGAAATTGCATGCAGGGCCATGAATATAGGGCTGGGGCAGGTGATTGGGGTGCGGGACGGAGTGAGGTATGCAGGAAGTGGCTCAGGGCAGGGGGTTGGGGTGTGGGGTATACAAGGGGGCTCCGGGCTGGGGGTTGGGGTGCAGGAGGGGTGCGGCAGAGGGCGCGGGGATTGGGGTGCAGGAGGGGTTTGGGGTGCGGGCTGTGGCCCAGCACTGCTTACCTGGAGCAGCTCCGGGGTGGCAGCAGCGCGCAGCGGGGCTAAGACAGGCTCTGCGCCGCTCCCGAAAGCGGCCGGCACCATGTCCCTGCGGCCCCTGGGGAAGTGGGGGCAGAGGGCTCCGTGAGCTGCCCTCCCCTGCGGGTACCTCCCCCAAAGCTCCCATTGGCCGGGGCTCCCCATCCCTGGAGGTGAGGACAGCACAAGGAGTCCTCTGCCCCCCCGCCCCCAGGGGCCACAGGGACATGGTACCGGCTGTTTCCAGCAGTGGCGCGGGGCCCGCGACGGTGGCAATCCCATGGACCAGATCCAGCCTGCGGGCCGCAGTTTGCCCACCCCTACTATACACCCCTGTGCCCCCCACATCCTCATGCACCTGTAGCCTTCTGCCTCCCCCTGCATCTCCATCCACCCCACATACCCTCACCCCCTCCTCTCTCCTTCACTGCCCCCTCTCACCTCCACCCTGCTCTCATCCTTGGCCTCTTTCCCTCCCCATCCTCTCTCCTCTCCCCTCCCCCCCCCCATCTTTTCCCCTCCAGCCCACCCTCCTCCCTTCCTAGCTGGGTGATTTAGGCAGCCCCTGGAAAAGTGTATGAAAAAGTGTCTCTGTGTAGGCAAGTGTGTGCATGCATGCATTGTATGTGCATAGGAAACTGTGTGTCTTTGTGTAGGAAGGTGTGTGTATACCTGTGTGAATAAAATTTGCAGCCTGACTTTGACTTTTATTTCTTTTGCTGGCTTGTGCACAAAAAAATTGATGACATAAAATGTGTATTCATTTCATAACAAGTTTTTAAAAGAAAAGGGAACTCTAAAAGAAATCTATTATTTCTTAAAAAGTCAATGTTGTTGACTAGTAATTGCAGAAAAGCCAATGTATCATACATTTCTCCCCACCTTTGTGGAGCTACCTTATAAACAATTTGTTGCAGACGCTCTCTTTTTAGGTGTATGTCCAGCATCTACCATCCTGGAGCCCTGATCTTAGTTGGGGTCTCTAGGCACTAAACAACAATTGCAATATTAAATAATGTGGAAGTGTGTATCTGCATGGAGGTGTGGGAGTCAGTTTCTACAGATTTATTTATATAGGTATCTGGACAAGTGTTCATTTCTGTTTTTGTGCTCTATGGATTTGTATTTGGGCTTCAGGAGTGGGCCTTTAATGGACCCATTGCAGCTGTGATAATGTGTGGTACTAATTTCACACAAAATTACAATAAGTTTAGTGAACAAAAAATATGGAGCTGGTTACAAAAAATAGGAAGAGGGAAGGGTAAACCTTTGGGTAATTTCATTTTTTTTTTAATTACGCTTTTTGACTATTTTGCTGCCAGATCCTTTAACAAATAAAACCTGAATTTAGCATAATACATCTGTCAAAACAATACATATGCCTATTTAGACCTTGCAGTGAAAATGAGCACGTGAGAGAGGGTGGGGGAGAGCAAGCGATGGAGGGATGGAGTGAGCGGGGGGGGGGAGGCCTCGGGAAGGGGTGGGCCTCAGGGAAAGGGGAGGGCAGTGGGTGGGGCAAGGGTGTTCAGTTTTCTGGAATTATAAAGTTGGCAACCCTACTCCTGAGCTGAGAGACTGCTGGAGGCCTTGGGGAGCTGAGGACTGGCCAGAGCCGCTGGAGCCATATGCTGACCTGACCACGGAGGAGTTGCCAGGACTACCTACCACAGGCTTTTTACCCAGACGATCTGGACGACCCTCTACAGACCCAGGTACACCCCGAGGGGGAGTTAGGAAGTGGCCCAGGGACAGCTGACCCTAGTCAGCATGTTGCGGTCAGCATGTTGCGGTCAGGATCCCTGCCGATCCAGTGGCAGGTCCCTCTGCCACTGTTAGGGCCCTGAGCCGGGACGCAGTGGAGTGGGTGGGCCTCTGTCCCCCCACCACTCCAACCCTGGGGTGGCAGTCTCCCCCTCTCTAGGCTGAGAAGCCAGTGCTTGTCGGCCATCCGCCTGAGCTAGGATGCCCGAAACCCTTTCTGCTCGACCCTGAACACAGGCCCGAGTTATAGACAATTTTTGCCCCACCCAGGCCCTCCCTGTACTTGTTGCTCAGCCCTGACCACAGGCCCAAGCTAGAGACTTGAGCTGAAGACTGTCACCCCACTAATTCCCTACGGTAGGCGACGAACAGAGACGTAGTGAGGCAGAATGGCCTCCCAGGGACCTGGAGAGGGAGAAGCCTCCGCTGCTAAACCACTAGAGAGAGCTATGGAGGGGATCCTCGCATTCCACTGCTTTTCTCCACCTGGTCTTCCATGTCTCAGGGCTCTCAGTCCAGCATCTTTCACAAACACAATATTAACTCTGTTTTGGTTCAAAGGGCAGCAGATTTAACAGGAGAATCATTTCAAAGGCTAAAATTAACTCCAAGTTCCTATTCTGCCAAAATCTATTAACAGAGACTGATAGCTATACTTACTCTGCTCTTTCCCTTAGCTACAGTGATTAAGCTTTGCAGGCACTGAGTTCACTACTGATTCTAACCCTGTTTCTATGAATCTTGGTTAGATTTTTACAAATTACACAACTTACTGTTCTCGAAGATGATTTTAGCCAATGCAAAAGTTTCAGAACGAGAAGTCAGACATGTATCAATTCACTAAAACTTTGTTTATAAGTTTGTTTGTTTTTTGCAAACTAAGTAATACCCATATATAGGGTGACCAGACAGCAAATGTGAAAAATCGGGATGGGGGTGGGGGTTATAGGAGCCTATATAAGAAAAAGACCCAAAATTCGGGACTGTCCCTATAAAATTGGGACATCTGGTCACCCTACCCATATAGAAACAAACAAATGCTTTCTGACTGCACTGAAATCTACTGGCAATTTGCACAGCTGGTCAGCTACAAGTTTTTGTGCTGTAGAGTTCAACAAAAGCCACTCATGATTTCAACAGATGTGCTGATTTCTTTATAGGCCAATGGAAACAATGCTTCCCCAACCTCAGATTCCCAGAAATAGAAGCCAGAAGAGTCAGAATCCAAGAACTCTGCTGTGAGGGTTTAACTAGCAACATTACAATTTGAACTGATGCTAACAGATGCTAAAGGTCCAAGATCCTAAAACAAATGTATAAGCATGGTGAGCCAATATGCTCACCCACAATTATTGACTGGCAAAATTTACAACTCCTTTTAGTCATAAGAAAACTATATGAGCTTTCCTTCACAACAGGAAACTGAGACACAGTATTTCCCCCCAGGTTTCCTTGGCACTGTAAGACACGAGCAAGGATGACTTGTAAAAGGAGCACACTTAAGAACTGGTGAGCGTGCATGACCATACTCTGACAATATCTGTCCACTTGTCTAGCTGGTGAGTGGTGACGGTCCTGCTGGAGTCTTCTTTGCTCCTGCACTCTCAGATAGAAGCAGTGAACAAAGAAGCCTCGTGCACCAACAGTCGGCTCAGAGACTGCACCCTTTTCTGTTACAGAGGACCCAGTCATGATGATTCATATCTGTCACTTCCAAATGATATTATTGTGGTGCAGTGTATTTGGAGCTGGACCTGAAAGAACCCCGAAGTTACAGATTGTAGCAGTCCAGCTGCTAAGCAGCACCAATACAAATATCATGCTTCGCATGATTCACATAGAGTATGTGCCCAGATATGAGTCCAATCAAAAATCCTCATCTACAAATCCCTCAAGGAACTGAGACTTAACTATTTCAGTGGTCACCTTTTTGTCTCTGTGACTTGGTATGCCACCTGTAATCAGGAAGGATACCATAGCTGTCACAAGGGATAAACTTTGTAGGAGAAAGCAATGCACAGTTGAAGGCCTGCAGCTACAGTACCATTTACTCCAGAGATCGAGCTGAGCCTGGGTTTTGTAACATTCTTTCACCTCTTCAGGGAGGCCTTTGCCTAATGGCTGTCCAAGGTGCCCCAGTTCTACTTGGAGACTGATCCCTGAGGATGGACACAATGAAGCTAGTGAGTGAAGAGCTATGCTCCCATCAACGTCACCCATTCCACATGAAACTGTACCCAGATACTAGAGTTGCTTTAAAGGTACAGATGTTAATACTAATGTTACATTTCTGAAATGTATATGGCTTGGTATGGAACCATGCCACAGTACAACTGTAAATCACACAGGAGAACTAGCAGCATCTCAGATCTTGGAGTCTTATCTGTGGTTCATGTTCATTTTTAACAAACTTATTTTTAATAGTAGAGTCCCTCTTCTCCACCCACAGTTCTGCAACCTCCTCCCGTCATGGCAGTTCAACCTACCTTTCTGCTGAATTCTAGAAATAAATCACTGCCACGTGATGCTGTCACCAGGAGCTGAGTACATTGTGCTCCCATTGGTGCCAGCTCAACAAGAGATACGGGATCTGGTATCAAATTCAAGCAAAATCCCTAGCCACAAAACCAACAGCGGTTCCACAATTTTTTAAAAACCAAATTTTGTCTTTACATAAGAAAAGCTTAAAAAGAGGTTTGTGACATAGACTGCATATGTTTAGAGGGGTAAGCATAGGATTAATGTGCCTGACAATTTGTTTTACATAACTGTGGTAGCAATTACATTGCCACCCACAGGCAGCTATTAGGTAAAATGGCTTTGCCCCTTCTCCCAAGTAGTTTTTCACTAAAATAAATGGAGGATGCTGTGACGCTAACAGAACAGGTGCCAGCTCATGCCAAATCCACAGTCCAATTCACTTGTGTATTATAGATCAAAGTGACTGTTAAATGTATATGAGTGTATTTGGTGTTTGAACGTCATAAAAACAAGTGGGTTGTTACTTGAATTGTTTCCACATATCTGTATCCCATTATAATGTGGTAGCAAACATTTACATTGTTTCTACCCCATAACTAAATAATCCATCAAATGAGAAAGAAGCCATGTGGAATGCAAATGAAGAACTTTAACACAGAAGAGCTAATTTCAGAAAAGAGCTAATTTCAAAGCAAGTAGTCATTGTGTGTGATGGTCGCAGGTCAAAGACTCAAAATGCATTCCTCACTATCCATCATCAAAGGAAAAGCCCATGTGGGTAGTGACGCTGTCAGCTTGTTTTCTGTGAGAAGAAG
The DNA here is from genome assembly GCF_002925995.2 of Terrapene triunguis. NCBI lineage: Eukaryota > Metazoa > Chordata > Testudines > Emydidae > Terrapene > Terrapene triunguis. The sequence continues at coordinate 11,136,486 of NW_020665189.1, read as the reverse complement.
CTATAAGTATGGATTCAGGGAAAGAGCCAGATCTGTGAACTCTGAGGACTCTTACAGGGAAATGTACCAGATGCACAGTGGAGATCCCCAGAGATAATCTGGGTACCCTGAAAAGACTTTTGGGAAACTAGCTGTTTATTATTTCACTGCCACCATTTGGAATTACAAACTGACTCACCTGTGCATATATTTTACCTGCTTTAACCTCTCAATAACTCTCATTTCCTTTTCTTAGCTAATAAACCTTTAATTAGTTTACTATAGAATTGGCTACCAGTGTTGTCTTGGGTGTAAGATCTAGGGTGCCCATTGATCTGGGGCAAGTGACTGGTCTCTTGGGACTGGAAGCAACCTAATTGTGATGTGATTTTTGATGTAAGGAACCATTTTATCATGAAGTCCAGTTTGTCTGGGTGGCAAGATAGACTGGAGAGTCTAAGGGGACTGTCTGTGACTCCACGGTAAGACTGGTATAGTGATCCAGGACTTCACATTTGTTACTCATTTGGTGAAATCTAATAATAGAACACACCACCAGTTTGGGGTGTCTGCCCTGTTTTCTGACAGTCTGCCCTGAGGTAGGCAACTCACAGTCGTGAGCCACTCCAGACAGTGTGACAGATGCTTCTGTCATGTATTAACTGTGGCATATTAGTTGTCTCATCACATGCGGAGAATTTGGGATGCTTCAAGCTATTAGTGTATCACTGGAATGAACTGAAAGCTTTAAGCAGAAGTAATTTATACTAAAATCAAGTAAACAAGCCCCCATAAATAAGCACCACAGATTTTTTGTTAACCTTGTTATTTTATCTTTTCAGTTATCTAGTATGAAACTCAATATAAAAACTGCCTAATGAAGTGCTTTCCAACAAATAATCATCAAATTATATCTAAAAAAAGGCACTGTTAGTAACATTTCCCATGTTGAGATAGGTAATCATGGCTTACAGTTAAGAAAACTACCTTAATTAGCATATCAATTTAGTACTCTAAATCGAAGGTTTGC
>NW_020665189.1:11116591-11135467 GCF_002925995.2 Terrapene triunguis | reverse complement strand
GCTGAAATTAGTTTTCCAAAGCAAAGAAATTAAATATAAACATCCTAAACAGTAATCTGGGCCACAATACACACTCCTTAGCCATTTAGGTGCTAAACCATTGCCTAACATTTTCATTGAGTGGCCTGGTTGACTCACTAAACTCTAGTCCCAAGCTAAAGCTGCTAGTGAGAAGGAATTCAAAACTGGAAACAAGCTGCATGACTGGCTGACACACTTTGCTTTTCCTCTTTATTGTTTTATAAAATAGCATGATGAATCTGCTGAGCAATAATAGGTCAGCAGAGAGCAATGTGATAAATCTGCTGCTGTTACTGCTCTGTTTCCAGACTGGAGTGTGATAGGTCAGCCAAGACGGGAAGCTTTAGTGGCATTTGGGAGGACCGTATGAGACAGAGCAATAGTGGTGAAAACAGCTTTTCTTGATGGCTGCTGAACATAACCTGTGTATGGTTGGGTCTACCTTGGTTGGTTTAAGCATAAATTAAACATGTTGTATATAAGAATATGCAAACAGTGTAAATAAACAAAATTACACCATAATCCACTCCATGATATTAATTTCTGTCTATCAGTGGAAGCTTACCTACTACAAAAGGCCCATAATCCACAACCACTTGATTAAGGGGCACAGTTGTTTGACTTTCTTAGCAGTTGGTAAAGTTTCTCTTTTAATACTTAGCTCTATAATGTTGATAGTACCTGTCATTTCTATGAAGCCTGCTAGTTAGTTCTCCACTGATACATCCAGTCAACACATATACTTTATTTGCAGATTTTACATAACTCTAATTTCCATTAATCTTATGTCTGTTCAACATCAGTTCTACTGTTTTTGCTCTTTAAAGACTGTCAAGAGGAATCTTGGTATCCTAGGCCTAGCTAATTAGATCTGTTTATAAAGATGCCACTTTTCTCTCTCACTTTTTACTGATGTGAAAGATGCTATATTTTAAGCAAGTGATTCTTCACAAATTTAGGGACCCAACCATCATATTACCTCAGCAAAATTAGCCACTTCAATCTCAACTGAGATGATCTGGACATAGTGTTTGTTTTCAACACAATGTAATAACAAGTAACATATCAAATAATAGCCTTTTTTTTCTTTTAAGTATCAGTGTATTTTAAATGCATATATTTCTGAAAATTACCAGATGAGAGGTTTGAGGACCAAAATCCTACAATGGGTTCTGAGTGAGCAGACCTTTATGCCCATGTGGAAGTGCACTGACTTCACTGAGGGTCCATATGGGTGCACAGATACACCTGCACTGAAGTCCCAGTAGTCCATTATTTTAGTTTAGTTCATGTTTGAACACTGCATAGAACTCTATGATGTTATTTTTCATTTTGGAAGCAGGAGTGGCGCCAGGGTTTTTGGCGCCCTAGGCGGGGGTCCTTCCGCACTCCCGGTCGTCGTCGGCAATTCTGCTGCGGGGGGGTCCTTCCACGCTCCCGGTCTTCGGGGCACTTCGGCGGCGGGTCCCGGAGTGAGTGAAGGGCCCACCGCAGAATTGCCGCCGAAGACCCGGAGCGCGGAAGGACCCCCCGCCGCCCCCCCCCAAATCCTGGCACCCTAGGTGACCACCTAGGTGGCCTAAATGGAAGCGCCGGCCCTGTTTGGAAGCCTTGTGTAAAACATTTGGAAAATTAAGGATTCTGAATGTCAGCTTTGCATATAAGACCGAAGAGAAAAGGTTTACATGCTTTGCTTATTCTGCAAGAGTGAATGTACACATTGCAAATAGAGATGAATAGTGTGTACTGCATTGCAGTATTTAGCCTTTATACTTTATCTCCTCAAAAGTACATTCATATGCCATTATTTAGAATGTGGTCAAATTTACTGCAAAGAATACTTCTGCCAGATTATTTTCCAATCAGCATCCACAACTCCTCAATCTTGGTCCAAATAGCCTAAGCTTGTTGATCCAGGCCAGGCACAGCATTTTCCAAGCAGTCTGTATGTATCTACGTTTCGGGGACAGGAATAACTTGATGGGAGTTGATGTATAAGTGGGAGGAGAGTTATTGAGCATTGAGATTTTTGGCATTTGGCCATTTCTACCACAGGCACTGAAGGAGAGCCACCCATGTTGAGAGACTAAAGTGCAAAAAAAAAAACCAAAATACACCCTAAGTAAGCCTACTTAGCCTGCAGTCCTTCGATAGCAGGGCTAGTTGTCCAGCACACTAGTTAGGGGCTCTAATGTTTTTAAATGAGAAACTTCTGCTTAAACCGAGGATAATAAGAAAGCAACCTCTCTTATTTGAAGCCATACAGATACAACCTGGCACTGTATACTATCATACTAGAGTGTTTTGAAAATCTGAATATATCTATGCTATCCTTTTTTACATATGGGAAAACCAAGAGACAGAGTAACATGCGCAAAGCTATAGAGCAAGTCAATGATAAATTAGGATTACAAATCAGGAATTCTTGGACCCCAATACCAAACGCCAACCCAAAAAACATGCTGCCTCTCTGAAAACAAGTGTGAATATTTTATTGTATTCAAAAATAACGAACCTACAAAAAAGTCCTGTTTTGCAGCTGTAATGGAAGAATGCTGGTGACTTACATCAACAAAGTGCTGTCTAGCATCATTTATTGGTGTGAGATATTTTCTTCTGGAAATGAACAGTCCTTTGCCACAAACGGCCTTCAATGTTTACACAATTGGATGACCCAATCAGTAGAGAACCTAACAATAGACAGCCCTTACATGACACATGGCCCTGAAACCACAAGCAAGGTCTTAAAGTACCACCCTCTTCACTGATTCCCTCCACCTCTACCATTCAGGAAACCAAGACATCTGCACAAAGTAGTTTTAAATAACTAACTTCACACAAGTGAGAGACTGGAATCTAAGATGGAGAATCAATTACTTATTTTCTGACACTCCCTTTTTCATTTTCTACTAACGGGTGCAGAAAATATGAATCATTCATAATTAAATAAAAGAAACCGAGCCCTCTGCCTGCACTGGGGAAGAGCAGTGAACAGAGAGTCACAATTGGACTCTGCAGTTAAGGCCACTTCGTTTCCAGACATAATGTTGCTAAATCTGCTATTTACCACTAGAGCAAAAAAAGCAAGCAATAAAAGGACTCCAGCTTGATTAACAGAATAGATGTCACCCAGCAATCTACAATATGTGCCTCTGACCTAACGTACATCTTTTCAAACCAGAAGTGCTCCCTAGAGACCAGCAAACATTTATTGTAATTATTTACTGTCTTCTGAACAGACCTGCTGTGATCTATACACACTAAAACTACAATTACTGGATCTGGAAAATACCATAGCAACACCCCATTATGGCCCATACTATTTTGTCATGGTAATGCCCAGTAATTCGAGCTTATTGAACAGCTGAATTGTAAAGGCCAGGCTCTAACATGAAATGATATTGGAGCTTTAAGTCAAGAGTGAGATCTCTATTTTTCTATCTATTCTCGATCTAGTGAGAAAGAAATGAGGACATTAAGAGAATTTATGAACTGGTTGCTTGTTCTGAACACAGCTTCTCCTGATGCTCATTAGCTAAAAGTCTCCAGATTAGGTCAGAAAGTCATGATTTCATTCTTAAAGTTTCAGAGTAGCAGCCGTGTTAGTCTGTATCCGCAAAAAGAACAGGAGTACTTGTGGCACCTTAGAGACTAACAAATTTATTAGAGCATAAGCTTTCGTGGGCTACAACCCACTTCTTCGGATGCATATAGAGTGAAACATTGAGGAGATATATATACACACATACAGAGAGCATGAACAGGTGGGAGTTGTCTTACCAACTCTGAGAGGCCAATTAAGTAAGAGAAAAAAAACTTTTGAAGTGATAATCAAGATAGCCCAGTACAGACAGTTTGATAAGAAGCAAGTGTGAGAGTACTTACAAGGGGAGATAGATTCAATGTTTGTAATGGCTCAGCCATTCCCAATCCCTATTTAACCCTGAGTTGATTGTGTCTAGTTTGCATATCAATTCCAGCTCAGCAGTCTCTCGTTGGAGTCTGTTTTTGAAGTTTTTCTGTTTTAAGATAGCCACCCGCAGGTCTGTCATAGAATGGCCAGACAGGTTAAAGTGTTCTCCCACTGGTTTTTGAGTATTATGATTCCTGATGTCAGATTTGTGTCCATTAATTCTTTTGCGTAGAGACTGTCCAGTTTGACCAATGTACATGGCAGAGGGGCATTGCTGGCACATGATGGCATATATCACATTGGTAGATGTGCAGGTGAACGAGCCCCTGATGGTATGGCTGATGTGATTAGGCCCTATGATGGTGTCACTTGAATAGATATGTGGACAGAGTTGGCATCGGGCTTTGTTACAAGGATAGGTTCCAGGGTCAGTGTTTTTGTTCAGTGATGTGTGGTTGCTGGTGAGTATTTGCTTTAGGTTGGGGGGTTGTCTGTAAGCGAGGACAGGTCTGTCTCCCAAGATCTGTGAGAGTAAAGGATCATCTTTCAGGATAGGTTGTAGATCTCTGATGATGCGCTGGAGAGGTTTTAGTTGCTTAAAGTTGCGTAAGTATGAAGGTGGAATTGGGAATTTAAGGGCTGTAGTTCTAGATATTGTCTCTTTTAAGGTCAATGTTTGGTAAATGGCCTCAGAAGTATCCTGACTACAGTTAACCCATCAGCCATAGACAAAATCCAATCCACATTACACTTATGTGGACTCCTACCAAAAGACGCTGACCCACTGGGCCAAATTCTGCCTTAAGTTGCACCTGTGAAGAATTTGGCACATTGAATCTGGAAGCTAACTCCACTTTTCACACCTTTGCGTGATACACTGTCCATTCAATAAACAGAGTGTCAGCTGTGTAAATCCAGTTAATGCTGTTGGAAATTACTTATCTAAGAATAATGAATGGATAACACACTTAGATCTTCACATCAGATACACAACCAAGTTCACCAGAAGGAAAAGAAATTCTGAAGATTAAAACATATACATTAAATAAAAAGTCAGACTATGACAGTTAAACAGTTGTTTTGAACTTCTAAGTACCTGTTGTAAATTCATCAACATGATTCTGTTGAAGTTTCTGGACCCCTAACAGATCACACATTTGTGATCACAACCATCAGGCTTTGTCACCATTTCCATTATCAACTCTTATTTTCGGGTCCTTTTAATGTAGCAGTGCATACCTTTTGCAGGCTCAAGACTAGGAACACTCCAAAAAGAGTATTTCTGAAAGGTCTTCAGAAAATACTTACTATATGTTTAGGTCTGATTTTTACGTGTGGACAAGGAATAGTAGAGAAAATGGAGGTTAATGAAGGTCAAAAAGAAATCCAAGCTTCTCAGTTTTTCCTTGACATATTAACAAGTCTAATCACATATGCTCACTTGTTCAAGTCTTTTTATACCCTGCTATGCATTATGCTTGTATTAGCTAGCATTAATGTGCTGCTTATCTCATCCGAGACTAGACACTTAATAGAGGAGATTTGTAATACAGCGCACAAACTCAATTTATAATCTTTGAGGAAATTGTTTCCATTTGCTAATAACTTTATACAGAGTAAGCAAACAACCCCATAATAAAAAAGCAGACATTTCTTCTGGATGGGAGAATTTTCATAGTTAAACTTTTGTCTCTTTCCCTTTTGTAAAAGCTTCACAGACCTGTTACAAATTGTATTTAATGTTCGCAAAGCTCTGAAGATTTTTTGATTTAAAGAGGTGTTAAATTCATACATAATAGTCAAACAACTCTCCTGGATTCCACAATATCATTTGTTGAAGGGCATTCTGAACAGCATTCAGAACACTGGGGAATTTTGATTGGAAGGTGAAGTCAGTTTTCCCCACACTGGAATAATCTATTATATACTTGGCAAGTTCTCACTTTACAATTTGTATGAAAGAAAAATTATTGTTTTATTAAGCACTGTCAGCACTTTTAATGATAAATATCAACAAGATAAATACTAACACAGATCTGAATTACAACCAAAGCTGGAATAAATTAGTATAAGTGAATGAAGGCTGTAAGGTTCCCCTCATTGTTATAAAAGCATCATTTCTTGGGTGGGATTGGTGCCAGTTTAATTTCTCTCACGCCTTCCACATAATAACACAGAGGAACAGCATGGTCTAGTGGATTGAGCACAGGCTCTAATCTCATTTTTGCAATTAACTGTGTGTCTTAGTCCAATATTCATCTTCTGTTTTCTTCCCCCTCTATAAAAAAAAATGGAGATAGTGCTCTTATCCCACCTTCACATCTATTTTGGGGGCTAATTAATGTTTGTATGGTGCTCTTCGAATGGAAAGCATAATGTAAGTACCAACTATTATTGCTACCACAGTGAAACCTCAATGGAATGCATTAGTTTACAGTTGGGTGATTTACAGTTGGAGCTGCTTGCTTGTTGCGGGGGAGGGAGGGGAAAGGACAATACGTCTTGTAACTAACATATGATGTTAATGACTGAAGCTCTAAGGCCTTGATTCAACAGGAAAGGAAACAGCACATATATTCTGAACAAAACCTATTTTCTTATACTGAGAGAGGACTTTCACAGCCCAAAATGGATAATGTAGCCTGCTACAATGCAAATAAACTGAATTTACTAGATATACTACATTCAATACACACATTCATGGGCAACAACAAAACAGGTTTCCCATTCAGAAAAACTAAGGCCTTATTAACCATAGATGTGAGAATAGTATTCTCAGACCAATGATTTTATTAATTATTGTTACAAAAAGTTCTTACCTGGTTTATTTCACCAACTATCGTGAACTATTACCTACAAACTGTTCTAATGATTTTACTAAGAAATTGAAGTGTTCACCCCACAGACCAACTTGGTTGGCAAATTCCCTTTAGCTACAAATATTTGGAGCATGTTACAGACTATATGATGTTATATTCAGTAACCTCTACCCATTAGTATCTGACAACTTTTTGAATTAAAATTAGATCTGGTCTCTCTTCTCAAACACAAAGGAACTGGATTTACAGTATTAATTTTCCAACTGATGTGATTTACCTGCATGTCTTCTCTCTCCAAAAGTACAATTTACAAGTGGAAACGACAAAATATTGGTGCTCGATTACTTGCAATGCTTTACAAGCCTTTGATTTTAAAAAGGTGCTATAAGTACTTAGTCAGGCATAAGTTTTACCTGGACCAATGTATTTCACAATTATAGAAGCTCTCTGCTGCCAGGCTGCATTTTAAAATTTCAAGATCTCTGTATTTTAAGGTTATGTCTACACTGTAATAACACACAAATGGCTGGCCCAGGTCAGCTGATTCAGGCTCACAGGGCTCAGGCTGTGGGGCTATAAAGTTGCACTGTAGATGTTCGGACTCAGGCTAGAACCTGAGTTTTGGGACCCTCCTCCTTCACCAAGTCCCAGAGCCCAGGCTCCAGCCCAAGCCCAAGCCCAAATGTCTACACTGCAATTTATTAGCCCTGCAGACCGAACCCTGCAAGCCCATCGGCTGACCCAGGCCAGCCAGGGGTGTTTGAGTGTAGTGTAAACATGCTCCAAGGCTGTTGGCAATCTACTGTCTTCATATATTCCAGACCTTCTCAATCTTATCTAATCTGGTCCATCCATTTTTCAGAACCTCGCTGGCTTTGTGAACTGACAAGCTACTATGGGTGACAGAACCTAACAGACACTCTTCTGACCACAATCAATTGTGAATTCAGAAATCTAACCAATCATTTGAGCTCATTCAGGTTAGCTTTTTAAAAATAGTTTTCTTCTAAGGCATATTACTTCCAGTGAAGTGCTTTGGGTTGGCCTTGGTCATTTAAAATGTGTCACAATTGAATATGTTTATGTTGTGTTCTTCGTACAAAAACGTAAGTGCCATGACCATCTCCAGAAGTCACCAAAGCATACTGGGTGTAGAAACTATCCCCTTACAGGCAACCCACAAAAAAGGCTTTTTTAAAAACTGATGGAATTTAGGTTCTGGCTTCTCATGTTAAAAAATTCAATATAATTACAAATCAAAGCTTGTTTTTACAGTTGTTAAATAGGCTTTTGTGTTTGTTTTTTGCATATGCACACCTCAGTTTGCAACATATTTTTAAGTTTAACATTATTTTTGTTATCCATTTGTTAACTACTAATAGGCTCAACCTCTGGATTTGTCTGGTTGCCACCTCAGTTACTTTGACTTCTGGATTTAGTAAGGTGCCCTCCCCCTACGTACCTATGCACCAATCCAAGGAATTTGACCATTAACTTTAACAATGATTCCAATAAAGGTATTTATGTTAGATATGAAATTAGTTGGGAGACAGGGTTTAGATTAAGACCTAGGCAATCAAGACAACAGAAGAATGACAATTATGCACACCTGTGCAGCTGATCATGGGACCATTTATCATGAGCATTACCTTAAAACTCTTATCTTCTAAGATAAACCAAATATTAAATCCATAAGTTCCAAAGCCCCACCTTCCAAAGCAAAAGGCTCCATATGTTTTATGCACCAGTCTATGAGAAACTCATTTTGTGGGATGTTTCACATTCCACTTGAAAGTTTATTCCTCTATATATTCCTGTGGTAATGTCAACCAGATGTGACAAAGAAGCCTGTGAATAATCATAAAAATTACAAGCATATTCTAATTCTGAGGTACTGTAAAATCATAGTTTGTTCTCTACCATTCCACCTCGTAGAGGGCACCTGCTCATTTTAGAAAGCTTATCAGTTAATGACTGGTTCTTCATCTTACATTAATTACTTATTAGTGCCGCAGCTGAGCACGGCATTTCAAGGTAAATAGCAAGCCAAGTTCCTTTACCTGATGGTTTTACAGTCAAAAATAGATCAGTGAGATTCGTTGAGACAATGATTTAGAAGAGGAAGAAGACACCACTTCATGATATAGCTTCTAGCACAGAACAGAAGAAAAATTGCAAAGTTTTTATTATTAACTAATATTTGGAAAAAAGTAAACAAAGCAAGTTTCCCCATCAAACAAGGCTCATCACCTCAGATGCGCTTGCTTTTGAGGAGGGATCTAAATAAGAAGAGTCTAAAGCTCTTCCTTCCATGCAATAAGTAATTGAAAATCAATGTTGAAATTTTATATACATACATGAAATAGCTTTTTTCATTGAATTTAAGATTCATGTTTTAGTCTTGAACTCTTCCTGTTGAATACAAACATTAATCCAAGAAATATGCTGGATCTGGAAAGAATGGTAAACAACTATAGATTGAGAATGAATATTTCACCAGTAAAGCTGGAGGAGGAATAAGAACAGCTAACTAAATATTAATTGAAATTAACAAAGTATTACAGAATATCTATATGTGTAAGACAAAGCTAAATCTGTCGGTAACTTCTTGACCAAAAAATTCTGCTCATCACATCAAAAATGATTAAATATATAATATGTGTTGAAACATGTATTTCACTGTGCATGAATATTCTTACAGAAAGTAAGCACCCTCACATCGAAACTGAGGCCCAGTAAACACAACATCAGGTACTGCCTACTTGTGGGCTACATATATTAGGTCTGATTTTCAGAAGTGCTAGTACCCCAAACTCCAGCTGAAGTCAATGGGAGCTGTGAGTGTTCAGTCAGCACATGATTACATCGGGCTAAGGCCAACAGTAAAAAGAAGCTCTCAGAAACCAAAAATATCTTACAGATTTCTAGGATCCAAAATGAATCTTGTCTTTAGATCAAAGCTCAAATGTTATTTGCCTCTGAAGTTTTATAACACCATAATAGAATTAGTGGGGAAGGGTTTATGTATTTTTAAATAGTCTTCACATAGCACAAAAGCTGTTTTAAAGACTGGGAAAGACCTCTCTTAGACTAACTGGAAAGCTGTGTACACTATCTTTCACTAAAAAAAATAGTACGTCTTATTAAACTTACAAAAAGTTGCAAGCATCTGATTGGTAATGAAGCACAGAGCCCAGCTTGAAAAGTAACCTGAAATTTCCCTGGAGCTGAAGTTTAATGACCTTTGATTTTTAGAGGTGAAATGTGGTTTGAGATAAGTGTTAATTGCTTTCTTTCCAGTTTGAGAATTGTAGAGCTAGAAGAAAGCACCAGATTATTAGATATTTCATCTGCCATCTGCAGTAAAGGAGGGGCCACAGATAAGCATTTACTCAGGCTTTATTGTCATCATTTGTATAAAAGAAGGTGCCCATACTTCCTTTATTTCGGAGGAAGAAATGTAAGGGTCCAAGTATTTAGCAGAAACACTATTTTTTTAAAGCAGTTGCAAGTGTTACATCAATGAATTTAACTGCTTTCCTACATTTAGTCCATAATAGCCAGTAAAGTCTGTCTAAATATACATGAGTTAATAGAAAAAAATGGCCAGAAAGGAAGGAGTAATAGTTCTCAAGACCTGAAATTATTTCTCAGCTCCTCTGAAGGATGAGGTTATTGATTACTGCAGGTAAGCAGCTTCTGGTTTGCCAATACGCATCCCAACACATGGTGAATGAACTTTTAAAATCATCACCAGTTTTCTCCTCTCAAGCCAAGCAAATTAAAGGGTATGGCAGAGGTATGCATCTTTTCCAGCTCTGAAGTCTGCTATTTCAGACATGTTTGCTTTAATATGCAGTCTTTAATATGCATATCAACACTGGAAAGAATTTTAACTCCCCTCTGCCCTCCAAGTTTCCTATAGCTCAAACAAAACTTGAAGAGGTTCTGTTGAAATAAAAAAATATAAACGCACACAACTTTAGTCCTACAGGAAACTAACAGGCAACATTTCAACTCAGACAGGAACAGTTCCAGGCAGTCATGATTTGTGGAACAAAAGTAATTTAAATTTATTTTACAACCTCTGTGACCAATTCTGAAAACAAACACTTTCATGTATCTGTCGAACTAGCCAGGGTAATAAGAAGTATGCCAAGTGTTCACCAGATTGGACCATCTTGTGACACCTGCCATCAATCGCAGTTGCTACCAACACCAGTGTTAATAAATAAGATCAAATTGCCAACTCTCATGGAGTTATCACCCAGCTGGGTTTTTTGTATTTTTTCGGTAAAGTTGAGTTGGATGGCTTGTCATACCTTTTCTTAGGGTCCAAAAACCTGCTGTGTGTCTGTGTGTGTTTGAAATAAGCAGCTGATATACAATGATTGGGCTTTCATGAATGTGTGTGGTTTGTATATTTAAACAGAAGCGCTGCAACCTTATATGCTACAGACCATCTTAGCCCTACTGTTATGTAATTTAGAGTTACAGGCATGGATTGATTATGGTGAGCTGAACTAGTAACTCACCTGGCCACAAATCTAGCAGGTTGTCTATGTTCTAACTTCTACCAAGAGGATGAGCAAAGTGATTTGGCAGTCCAGTGGGCTAACCTGTGTCAAACTGTGGCAGCCCACACAATACATGTTTGAGTACTGTGCATAACTAAAAAGATAGATAGAAAACTGAACCAGTATTATCATCTTTCCCTTTTTCTTCCATCTCCCTTTATTTTCTTCTCTTTTTGTCTGAGCTCCATTGAAGTCTTGTCACTCTTACTCCTATTCCCGCTTCATTTTTGCCTCACTTCTGTTATTCCCCTTCCTTGCTGTTTTAATTGTTCTCTTTTCTTGTAAGTTCATGCCAGCCCTAAAAAAGAATGTCAGAGCCATGCCCTCTTCACTGAAGTGTTTTACCCAGAGACCTATTGCAAGTGAAATTGATTAGTTTTGCTGGACTCCAGTGAATTTAGCTCACAGCAGGAAAGTGAGAAAAAGCACCTCTGAATTTTACTGTGGGTAGATTCAGAGCAGTTGTGCAAAAATCAGATACCAGTGTTAGCTGTCCGGTTTCCTTAAGTAGAAAAGGGGTAAAAAAAAAAAAAAAAAAATCTTTCATCCACATGCATCTCAATGGTTAGGTTGCTGCTCTGGTTATTCCTGCACCACTGAAACGCGTGTAGCAAAACTGGCCTATTACTTTTGGAAGCAGCAATAATGATAAATTGTTACTGTATCTAGGGTACATGTTTCACTTTAAACATTATTTCAATGTAATGCTTGTACCTTTAAGAGAAAAGACTGCTTTCTGGCTAAGCACAGTATGAGGGGATAGATCCCAACTACTACCAATGACTGAGACCCTGGGATCACACCTGCATAACTCACTGGACTGATGAGACTCTTTATTCACTAACATTTATAAAACATTCTGAGGGGAATCACTATAGAAGTGTCAAATTCATACTCAACTAGACCTCTTAAATAATTACCCCATAAGCTTTATAAAAGCACAACTATTATCCTAGTTTTCAAGGACGGTAAACAGCTTGATTATCTGAATAATTAAAGGAACATACTTTTGAATATATTTCATATCAAAATACCTGACTACTTGCACTTTGATTAGGTGCACCACTTTATATTAAGGAATATCTTCATAGGAGTGATACATGGAGATTTGTACTGGCATATATAAAACCTTTCCATAGATGCTGCAGATAACTACTAACTGAGATTACGGAAATACTAAACTAGATTATTATACTATACCATTGTTTTACTGTAGGAATCTTAAACGCATAATGGAAGGAGGTCTTGTGCATTATCAAATCGGGATATGATCACTGTACTTGTGTATCAACATGCTGAACTGCAGAAGCTGCTTTAAATCTATTGATAATCACAGAGAGTCTGATAGCTACCTATGGAAGAGGAAACCTTAATAGAGATTACGTTATTACATACAGATTAGCTTTGCATAATTTTATTTTAACGAGTGCTGGCACTTGCTTATAAAACAAAACAACCCAAAAACTTTAGGAGAATGGTTTAAATGGGGTGTGGTGGAGGCCAACTGCCCTATCAACAAGGTATATAGCAGTGTGCAGTTTTGACTAAAGAGCATTTTCAACATGTGGAAATTACATAAACTTGCACTAAGGATCTTAGAAAACTCAATCAAATACCACTCAGTCCTAGAAAGTCCACGTAATGAATATTTCCAGGGCATTAAAAGCTGCAGCAAGGCTAACATATTCCAAGAGCAGGTGTGTCACAGTGGTACTTGAGAGTCTGATTTTGAAAGTAAAAGACAGGTATGGCTTATGAGGTTGTGTCTCCAGAACTGTGCTGCTGATCAGAAGCTCCAAGAGTTACACACGAAGTTCTTCACAATGAAATTCTGACAACACGAAGGAGTTTAATATGTGAAAATAGGTCTCCACAATGGTATCAGGACTGCTCCTGGCTGAACATTACCCAATTCTTTCACTTTAAAACTTGGACAAAGAGTCTATTTTTAAAATAGTGAATTGGTTCCCAAATTTAGCTTCAACGTTGCCATGTGTTTCACATTTCCACAGGAAGAAAAATTTATTACATTGCCTAAATGGATAGTTTGATTGCATAAAGAGGTATTAAAACACAATTATCAAAACCCCACAACAATGTAGCAACTTTTTATTCACCCTGTAGTAACTTTACAATTTCACTAGCCAGATCATAAATCTTACTAACCAGCCTCCTATAAATCTAGATGGCCAAACTTTAAAAGAGGTTGACCACGTAACTTCTCTTCTGATTCACTTGCGGGGTTTTGTTTTGGTTTGGTTTTTTTGAGAAGTTAATTTTCCAGGTTTCAGCAAACTGTTCTAAAGACACTTTGCCTTCTGCTTACTACAGACCTCACATTCTAATCTTGGTGGTATCTGTACAACCTTACCCTCTGCATGTAAAAGAACTATTAATTCCTCTTCCTTGCATCAAAAACTGGGAGGGGGGAGGCATTATTCATGGTCATCATCATATGATTCTACTCCACTGAGTAGACTGAGAAAAATATATCACCAGCCAGCTTATCTCTGTTATTCTTCTGATGTGCAAGTTGGCTCCAATGCCAATCTAATAACATCTTCAGTGCCCATGGAGATGGAAAGCATTACATTTGCCCCATTCTTCAAACAGTAGGAGCCATTGTTCCAGCCTTAACTGTCTCTGAACATTGGCTCAGTTAAAACAACATGTCTTTAATTAACAGCGAGTCGTGACAAACCATTTTATGCCAACATGCCTATCTTAAATAGCACAAAAATCAACTATTTCTCTGTGGACAGCTTACTACAATGAAAGGGAAAAGTGGCCACTTCTGCACTAATCCTGCAACTCTACACAGGGAGTTTTAACTATATTAACTCTGAAGTCATTATTTTGAATCTACTTCAGCTATGAAACAGGGAAAGAAAATTTGTGGTTTCTTTCATGTATGTATTTATTTTCTAGTACATAACTACCATAACATAATGGTAAAATGTCCTCATGAAACTACGGAAATCTAGATGTATCATAAATGTCACTAAAGTACCTAACCAAAATATCATAGCAAATGCACTATCCACATAATGAATCAAGGCACATACACAATAAAAGTAAACTGTACTTACAATCTGGTTAACTTCAGCGTGTTCTGGAAAAGCAGCTCGGGTAAAACCTGTAATTTATTCTTGTTCAGACGCCTAAATAAATAAAGAGAATACAGTTAACGCAAAAAATGCATTAGAATAATTTTCATACTCAGGAGCCTATTCCATCTTCCACAACACATTGAACTCCCATTAAAGGATGTGAAAAGCCATGGTATTAAACTAGTATAGAATGTAGGAGCCTTTGTGTACATTATTAATACACAGGGTCAGTACATCATGCCATGTGTAGACCACCTGGCCAGCTCCTTGAAAAAAAAGATAGAGAAAGCAAATATTAAGTCAGAATGCTATAGTGTGTATGAGTGTATCTGCATGCTAGAGTTGTATTGGATGCTTACTAACATACAAATCGCATGGCTCCCATGTTGAGTTTTCAGTGCTTTGAAGATATTTGCAGAAGGTATCTGGTTTTCATCTTTCTTTCTAAACATGTAGGCAACAATAAGTTAAATATCCCAACCATCCTGGAATTATTTCCAGATTGCCTATTGGGTCTACTGTACATGGTCACGTTAATTTTTGTTTTAAAAAATTGTATATTAAACATTAACTTTGGAAATCTGAGCACTATTGTGAAAAGTATGAAAACACACTTTTAATGGGATTACTGCATCCTTGCAAAGGCTTCTGTGATTGGAAATGCAACCTATTTTACTTAAAGTATCTCCTAAAATTACTTTTTGGGGACCTGTTTTAATATTTATTTGCGAGTTAATTTTAATATATTAATTTGACCAACTTTTGCACTAACTCACTAACACATCCTGCTAGCTGGAAAAAGTTTATTGCCCATCCTGCCCTCCATCAACTACAAAAGTATCTATCATCCCGAAGTAAAAATTATCTTTATAACAGTCATGCAAAACTGAAATCATCTTAATGTAGACAAAGCAACCCACTTTAGAAACACAAGTTAAATACTGCAATGTACAGCAGAAACAGACATCTGTTCATTCACAAGCTCAGTAAATGTTGCTTAAATGTAACAATTGACCTGAACTCACAGAAAAGACATTCAAAGCTAAAACTAAATATCTGGCTCCAGTCTCCCACAGAATAGTTCTGTTTTGTGTATCTCTATAGCTTAAAAAAACAACACGCAGCATTTGGCTAATCTGCCCTGAATGTTTATAACAGTAGTAATGAGTCTGGTTCCATGATATGATGGTGGTTACTAGGGTTCTGCTCCCAAAAGCCACATGGGCTCTTTAAGAGAAATACTGATGCTTAGCCTCCAATTCCTGGTTTCTAATTTTCTTGGATGCTGAGTACTTCATTTCATTTTCCATGCCTTTCTGGATTTATTCACATTACAGGCCTCCACCATTTTGGCCTGAAAGCTCTTCCTTAGGGATCAGTCTAAGGTCACTGGGACTGGAAGGCTGGAGTTTTCATATGGCTACCATATGAATAAATCCAGCAACAATGGAAAAAGGCAAGCATATATGTTCTTCTCTTCCTGATATCAAGAACAGACAAGGTTGGGTTTGGAAGATTTGCATACAGTCAGACATACTCAAAATTAAGGACATACCTAATGCAAACAAGTTATAAAATTGGTTCACCTTCCAGTACATTTCAGTAACAAATACCCAAGTTAGTTTTCTAGGCAAGTACATTTAATGACTAAACACAGCAATAAATGAAAGACTATCAAAAGCCACAGAACAGGTTTAGTCAGCAGATGGGGGATTCTAAGTCTGAAAATGACTAGCAGAATGAACTATACGGAAAGCAATTATTTTTTGATAGCACATAGCCAAACAGGGTGTGGATAGTTTCTGTCACTTCTAGCATTAACTAGCTTTGACTAACTTAACCATCAAGTTGTTCTTGTTTTGCTGAAGTTGAAGTGAAATCTGTGTAGACCACATCTAAAAGAAGTTATATAAGGTACCTAATGAAAAAATACTCTAAAATACATTATCTGGTAGATAAATTAAGATTCATGCAGATTTCAAGCTGAGATGCTGTTATCTGCAACTATCCAAGAGCTCATAGCATTTTTCTTAATAGTAGTTTGACCTGGCCAGTTTTGGGACCAATCTTCCTCATCCTTCTGCTCTTTTTATACCTACTGGTTAATAACCGCCCTCACCTTCCACCCCCAGAGATCGAATCATTGCAGTGGTGCGATTTTCACTTTTGGTTCCTTTGTGTGGAAAGGCGTTGACAATGCCACATTTCATACCACAAATACGTATCCATGCTAGTTATTACATCTGTCAGTTAACAGAAGAAGAAAACCTAAGTATCTTAATACCTTTGAGGGCATTTTGCATACCTTTCTAATTTCCTTTAGATAGATTTGTCATCATGGGTGCTTCTTCCGGGACCAGCACTTCGACACCACTATTTTAACTTTATCAATGATTATACTATTTACCAAAGGCAATTCTATGGAAAGAACATCACTGTAAGGAAGTTGGTTTTTGGAATATGCTGATTGACTGATACTTTATGTAGTCAAGACTCTGGTAACTTTCGGCTCACTTCCATCTGTTTTTACTCAATGTGATGTTCCACCCCATAATGCTTTATAGAAATATGCTTATGAGTGTAAATATGACATAACTTGAATACGTTTTATGCTAGATATGCCATGTAACATATCTTTGCAAAGGTTATGATCTACTGAATATATTCATGCTATTTGTATGCATGTATCATTTTTATATCTGAAGTTATGAACATTGGCTCTACACTTGTATTTAAAATGTTTGCTGTAGGAAGTATATAAGACAGATTTGGTAAACATAGTGGGAAAGGGTTATTCAAGTAATTGGGAGTACTTAACTAACAATGGACTTTGGGAGACGCCAATCCACATCTGAGCTTTCCTGGGAACGTTCAAACTAACACGTAAACAATGGCGTTGGCCTGCAAAAAGCTGAATCATTCATAGACATGTGAGTAAGAGGATGATGAAGCACTGGAATGGGTTACCTAGGGAGGTGCTGGAATCTCCATCCTTAGAGGTTTTTAAGGTCAGGCTTGTCAAAGCCCTGGCTGGGATGATTAAGTTGGGGTTGGTCCTGCTTTGAGCAGGGGGTTGGACTAGATGACTTCCTGAGGTCTCTTCCAACCCTAATCTTCTATGATTCTATGATAAAGTTAAACAGACAGGTCCAATGTGCATTGTTGCTGACAAATGACTATGGTGGGCAGTCTTTTCTGACATTGACAAGCATTTGAAACAATACTGTTTAAGGAACATATGTCATTTTCGCAAAAAGTTACACCACAATGTACTGCTGTAACTTGGCTACCCACCTATATATGTCCATTTAGTATGTTTTTACTCCTACTAATTCAAGAACAAGACTAGAACCCAGAAACCTCAACTTTCCATAGTGAATCTTCCTACTTTGCTACTGCATAGGTCCCTGCCTTCCAGAAACTGTTTAGTAATCTATTATTCCCTTTTGAACAGGACTAGGGATTTCTTTAATAATTGTTTCTGGGTTTTAACTACCTGAAATTTACTGTAACCAAAATATATTTAGGTCTAGGTTGCAACAATCTGGATGCATATCTCAGAGCCAAACTGAAAATCTCAGCCTTCTGACGTTTCAACTACAGTTGCACAAATTTCTTCTCTTTTCCACGCTTCAGTAGTCTATATTCTGTTAGCAACCCTTCAGACTGAAATGTTTACTAGCCATTTTTCCTTTCATTTCATTAAAAAGGTTAATATCTTTAAATTCAGAGTCAATTTGCATCTCTCTCTCACTGTGTTCTCTCCTCTGACTTTAATATCTGGGAGCTAACATGAAGGCTTTCAATGGAGGGTCCTCCACTCAACTTCATTCAGTGGGGTACAGTGTATGATCAGTCTATTTACTTAGCTTCTGAGGACAGTGGGACTGATTGAGCCACATACTGAGCTTTTTTCATGAACTCTGTCTCAATATTTATGTGAATTCGAATATATCATTGCTGCTGATAATGGTTAAAGAATGGTGTTTTGTTATAAATGTTTCTTCTATCTAAAACATTGCTAGATTTTACTTGAGTTTTAAGGAAGTACAAGAGTACATGAAAAATGTAGTTTGTGCAAAAATCCTCAGATTAGCAACTCCAGGGACTGGAGTACTGTTTATCCCTGGAACAGTCAAAGCAAGGGTAATAGAAGCACAGCCTTCCCAAAATTGCTCCACCAACATGCTTCAGCTCTGATTTTGAGTGACAACTGCTAGGAATCAGAGGAAATTTATCCTGCAGCTCCATTCCTTTCAGCTTCTGTTCAGAAACTTAGGGTTACCATACGTCCGGTTTTTCCCGGACATGTCCGGCTTTTTGGTAATCAAACCCCCGTCCGGGGGGAATTGCCAAAAAGCCGAACATGTCCGGGAAAAATACCGGCCAGGCACTTCCCCTCCCGGGCTCCAGCTGCTCTGCTCCTCCCCTGACTC
>NW_020665189.1:11107562-11116491 GCF_002925995.2 Terrapene triunguis | reverse complement strand
TTCCCCTCCCGGGCTCCAGCTGCGCTAGGGAAGCGCCGGCCGGGGGCACAGGGTCTGGAGGCTGCCCGGCAAACCGTGAAGCCGGTAGCGCTTGGGCAGCCTTTTTCGCGTGGCTCGGAGGGAGGAGGGGGAGTTAGGGCGGGGACTTTGGGGAAGGGGCGGGGAATGGGCGGAGTTGGGGCGGGGAAGGGGCGGGGCCAGGGCCCGTGGAGTGTCCTCTTTTTTATTTTTTAAATATGGTAACCCTAAGAAACTACCAACAGTACTTGATTAATGGCAATTCTGTTAAGATCATTTATCTATTAGGAATGGAAGAGATTGTCAGTGCATTTTATATATTCCAGCAAACAACCGTCTGCTGGTTATAACTGCCTCTGATCTGATTCCTGATGGTGTTTTTGAGGTGCAAGAATCCATATCCCATTGCCAATTCCAAGCTATTTATTCTCCTGACTTTTATAATGTATACTAGAACCAGGCAATGGCTATGGAAATTTTGCCGTGAATATTCATAAACAATCTTAAGGAATTAACTTTAGTTGAGTTTATACCCCGTTTTTGCAAATATAAAAGTCTCAGTTTCCAGAACAGAAAACTCAGCAGCACAACAACATTGAGGTTAATATTGCTGAATGTTCACAAAAAAATATATCCCTCCAGAGAGCAGATCAGCTTTTCAGAGTTAAATACTTTTAAAACTCCATTTGAACAAATCAAATTTCCAATTTTGGATATTGCATGCAAACAACTGTTTGCAAAACACCTAGCACCAAGAATTGTTCATGGTAACAAATACATTTGAGAAAACTGCTGTCACAAAAGTCAACAGAAAGGCAAAATAGATTAAATCATAGAATCATAGGACTGGAAGGTACCTCAAGAGATCATCTAGTCAGGGCCAGCTCCAGGCACCAGCCAAGCAAGCTCGTGCTTGGGGCGGCAAATTCTACGGGGTGGCATTCCGCCCAATCCTAGGGCTGCACGGCCACTTTTTTTTTTTTGGTTTGCCCATCCGGCCGCCCTGTAGGGAGCGGCGGCGCGGAGGAGGGGAGCGCACTGCTGGGAGCAGGCTGCGCACTCCGTCTGCCCCAGCTGGTGTCAGGTCTGTAGCAAGCCCGGCAGGGCAGCCCGCGTCTTTCCCTGCCCGCCGACTGGAGCGGCGCGGAGCCCTCCCAGCAGGCGGTGCGGCGGTCGGGGCTGCATGGCGAGTGCCCTGCTGAAGCCCTAGTCGCCCCCCTTCTCTCTCTCCCCCTGCTCCCTCCTCCTCCCCCCCACTATCCGGGGCACGTCTGCAGCGCAGGGAGTCCCCCTGCACCCTGGCTCCGGCCCCCCGGCAGGTTTCTTTTTTTTCCTGCTTCGCCGCTCCGGCTGCGCAGCCGGTTTTTTTTTTTTTTTTTTGCTTGGGGCGGCAAAAAAGCCAGAGCTGGCCCTGCATCTAGTCCAGTCCTCTGCGCTCATGGCAGGATTAAGTATTATCTAGACCATCCCCGATAGGTGTTTGTCTAACTTGCTCTTAAAAATCTCCAGTGACAGAGATTCCACAACCTCCCTAGATAATTTATTCCAGTGCTTAATTACCCAGTTAGAAAATTTTTCCTAATGTCCAATCTAAACCACCCTTGAGTATTCTAGGATGTATGCTGACTTGAAGACGTTACTTGTCTAAGTACATTTTAATTTGTTCTTTCCCTATTTTAGCCTCTCATCCTACCTCATTTTCACTGGCATTCACTCTGTTAGACAGCCAATTGCTTTTAACCTTTTTGGTGAAAACAAACAAAAAAGTCATTTAGCACTTCTGCCATTTTCACATTTTCTATTATTGTTTCTCCTCCCTCCCCCCATTGAGTAACTGGCCTACTCTGTCCTTGGTCTTTCTCTTGCTTCGAATGTATTTGTAGAATGTTTTTCTGTTACCCTTTATGTCTCTAGCAAATTTAATCTCGTTTTGTGCCCTGGCCTTTCTAATTTTGTCCCTACATACTTGATCTGTTACCTGTTATTCATCTAGGGCCATGTCTACACCAGCACTTACGTTGACAAAATATTGTCGCTCAGCGTTGTGAAAAAAACCACACCCCTGAGCAACATTAAGTTTTGCCTGCATAAGCGCTCATGTGCACAGCACTATGTTGGTGGTAGACATTCTCCCGCCAACTTAGCTACCGCCTCTCATTGAGCTGGTTTTATTTTGTCAACAGGAGAGCCCTCTCTCATCGACATAACGCGGCTATAAGAGTGATCTTACAGCGGCACAACTGTGCCGTTCTAAGCTTGTAAGTGTAGACATGGCCTTAGGTTTTTATGCACACACATCGTCTGCATGCAGATGAATAGAAATTATGTCCTTTTCATACCCATACAACAGTACTGCATAGATTTTAGTGAGGATGGAGCTGGGTCTGTATAACTTTCTCCTAATGCCTCCAGGAATCCAACTGCTTTACAGTCAGTTGTGGAAAAGTATTTCTTTTGCATGGAAATCTGAATGCGCCGAACACTAAATAATTATGTGTGTCATATATAACATGTATTTGCATACTAAAAAAAAGATGCTTACATCAAAACTACACTGAAACTACAAAACACAATGTCCATTCATCACTTATTTTCCATTCAACCAAATTCTAAGTTACTCCTTTAAACAACCCTCCCATCAGCATTTTAGTATTTCACCCTGTCTCGCATTGTTACATTTTAGCTTCCCTGATAATCAAAGCAAGTCAAGTTCATGCAAAAACAGCCCATTCAGACCTTCACATTATGATTTGTTGCGTGTAATACGATAAACATGTTTGATGGGCCTCAAATGAAAATTGATTCTGAAAACAGGGAGAAATTTAAATATTTGATCCCACTATTCCTGTGACTCAAGTGTTTAGTATCTAGGATGCCCTCAAACATCTTCCTCTTTTTGCTCCCAAGTGGTTGCCAAGTTGGCATACAAAACCCAGCTCCTTAATGGTACTGTTACCTAGAGCCGACTTTCAGAGGTGCTAGTAGAATGCAAATTTCTGTCTGTCTACAGATCACGTGGGTAGTAAATACGTTGGATGAATAACTGCTAACTATTAGGAGCGAGTATGCCTTGCATGTCTGAAAATCAAGGGTGCAATAGTGAGTTGTTTCAATCTTTGTATAAAGTTCATAAGCAAACAAATACAAGTTACACCGTAAATAAGCATTAATATTCAACTTCAGGCTTTACACTTCTATATTAGATAATATCCCTTCTCTTTCTAATACAAATTTACCTATTGCCTTTAAACAGTTTCCCAGCGTACCCCTTAACCTGAGAGGGGGTATCCAGCGTTAACAGGCAGACTCTCACCTTCAAGACTGTCCCTCAAGTTCTGGATGAAAAAAATCAGTGCAGGTCTACACTATAAATTTACATCAGTATAACTACATCACTCAGGCGTGTGAAAAATCCACACCCCTGAGCGACGTAATTATACCAATCTAACCCTTGGTGTAGACAGGAGGGCTTCTGCCGTCGACATAGCTACCGCCTCTCATGGAGGTGGAGAACCTACACTGATGGGAGGAGCCCTCCCATCAGTGTAAGTAGCATCTTCACTGAAGCGCTACAGCAGCGCAACTGTTGCTGCTGCCTCAACCTGCCCTCAGTTTCAAGCCTCCTTTTAAAAAGGTTTTTGCCCCCTTCCTCTCTGTCCTGGCATGGTGACTTATCGTTATTCGAATAGTGAAGATCCCCTCTTAACTTGAGAGCTGGGATGTCTCAATGTACCTCCATTAACTCTAACGGCCCATCATTGCCTTTTCCTGGGTTGTACAATGGATTGTTACTTGAGTCTGGTTTTGTGTAAACACCTGGTTCGGGAGCTGCCTCTCCCTGACTGATCGCTCGCTGCCCTGCTTTGAGGTGGAGCCAAAGTTCATGAGCACAGTCTAAATACATATTTCCTAATGAGTATTAAGCTTGTAACATTTACAAGCTTTCACAAAAGACCTTACCAGACATACTTTTATAATACAATAATACAGTATGCAATCAGTTGCTCATTTAGGGGATTTAACCCTTCTGTTCTGCCCTTGGGGTGTTTGGACCCTGATTGTCACAATGACATCAATAAGCGAGAACTATAAAAATTCCCACGTGACTTCAATCCTTCTTTATTTCACTTTTTCTGTGCTAGAGAGAAAACTTCAAAGCCCTTGCCAGAAAAGCCATTATGAAGATTCTCAACATGTGGTATGAGAGTTCCTTATATAGGATTTAAAAAAAATTAACCTATTTTGGAAGATTAAATTGAGCACGTTTTTAAATTTCAAAATTTTAAATTTAAAAGAATTGCGCTTTGGAAGAATAAATGCTTTAAATGGCCATTTAGTAAAGCTACTTCCTTCAAGCTGACAGGTAAGTGCCTGCCAAATGCGAGTGAACCGTAAATGCTTTTTTTCCAAAACACACCATGTCCATAAGAACTCCACCTCACTGCCACATGGCAGTAGGCTTTGACAATCACAAAGAAAGCTCAGCATAAGCTTTAAGTACAGCTTAAGTACTGAAGCAAATATTAGAAATGCCAGTACAGGGTCTGACAATTCTATCCTTCACCTCTTCACAAGTGGCACATGAAAGCATGAACCGCACATGCTTTGGGTACACAGCACAGCAGCACCATTCTCTTCCCAACTAAAAACGCTCAGGGGCGGGGGGGGTTAGAAATTCCACAAGCTGGCTGGAGCCTTTTATCTGCGACAGCATGTCACATCTGCAGCCTTTACTGCCATGCAGCCATTAGGTGACAGAAGAGACAGTGTTAATGGACAAGTTCAGTATGCAAACATTGGCAGGACAGTGCCACTGATGGAGACAGCTCCTCTCTATTTGCACAGGTTTGTTTCACGTAAGTGGACAAGCACATTATACAGTCTGCTTCCTACTTCCTAATTCATTCTCTTTATAAGGCAATGTGAAGTTTAGCAGCTTTAATGACACGTCCCCTCATGCTTGGAAAAGGAGAACTATGTCTTTGATAACACTTGAACGTTGCTTTTCTATTTATTCAGCAGAAGAATCAAGTCAGTTCTCTCATGACCTATTTAAGGTCAAGTTTATTTTACAGAAAGCTGTACTATGTTGATATTTCAAACAATGCTAAATGCTTCATTGCCCTGCTCTTTCCTAGAGCCTGATCCTGCCATGTGATACATTCGTCTTGAGTACAGAATACCCTCGACTCCCAAAGTCATGATGTCTTCAAACTTTAGGCATAAAAATGTACTTTTTATTTTGGGAAGTAAATGAAATGGAATGAGGACTAATATCAAAATCAATGTGACAGCTACTGAGGGTATGTCTTCACTACAGAGTTAGCCCAAAAGATTGGCACCTGGGTCAGAGAACCCAGGTTCACTGAGTCCAGGTGAGAGCAGCCACACTGGCTATGTGTCACTGACTTCTGGGGGTAAATCCATGGCTCTTTTGGGCTGAAGTAAGCTGAGACGCTCTACGGTTCTTTCCCAGTCAACTGTGGGACAACTTGTCTGTCCTGTGCACACTGGGGAATTGTGGGAAGGCATCAGAGAACTATCAGCACTCATATGATGTAGCCTGCACCGTCGCTATAGAGAGGGCAGGTTGCCAGCCTGAGTGAAGAGTGGAACCCGGGCTTTAACCCACACCCCTCCCGCCTGTGCCAACTAGCCTAGGTTGAAAGTACCACTTAAGTTGGGTCAGAGGTTGCCCTATGTGGAGAAGAGGGAGATTATGGGCAACACCCAGGTAAGAGTCTGGGCAAACTCAGCAGTGAAAAAATAGCCTTAAAGGAAACTCTGTAGAATATTCACTCTGCCTAACCTAAGAGCAGGGAAGGTCCCCGAGAAAAAAGTCTTACTATGTATAAAATGCCTTTAATTACAATAAGCCTTTAAGTCTGCTACTGAGTGCAGTCAGCTTGCCAAAAACCAAAGCCATTTGTGACCATAGCGGAGAGGACGCACAATGGAAAGTACAGAACAATATTAAAATCAGCTGGAATGTGGTTTCATGATCATAAAGAGATAATCTGAGCCAAATGTTGATTTTAAAATTATTAATTATGGTGACATTTTCCTTGTGACTACACTGTGTAAAGTAAAGTAATTTAGATAAATCACTACTTTAACTATAGCGGTGGGATATTCAATATATAAGACGACAAGAAGATTTGACAGCTAGAATTAGGAATTAAAGCCTAGTTTAGCATTTCTTATTAACTCTGTAATGGACACAATACATATGAAATGGGAATGACAAAAGGGACAAAGAGTCCTGTGGCACCTTATAGACTAACAGACGTATTGGAGCATAAGCTTTTGTGGGTGAATACCCACTTCGTCAGATGCATGTAGTGGAAATTTCCAGAGGCAGGTATAAATATGCAGGCAAGAATCAGTCTAGAGATAACAAGGTTAGTTCAATCAGGCAGGATAAGGCCCTCTTCTAGCAGTTGAGGTGTGAACACCAAGGGAGGAGAAACTGCTTTTGTAGTTGGCTAGCTATTCACAGTCTTTGTTTAATCCTGAGCTGATAGAGTCAAATTTGCAAATGAACTGAAGTTCAGCAGTTTCTCTTTGAAGTCTGGTCCTGAAGTTTTATTGCTGCAAGATGGCTACCTTTAAATCTGCTATTGTGTGTCCAAGGAGGTTGAAGTGTTCTCCTACTTTTGGGAACATTTTTACTAGAATTAAAATCTTCAGTAAACTAAAAATTAAGACAGCAAAGATATCTACTGCTCCAATTAAATGACTGCATGTCATCCATAGAAATGGGCACGTGTGTTGAACCAACCATTGGCAACAGTTTACTGGAGTTGTGTATCAGAAATATTTCAGAATACTTATCTAATAGAAATCCACATCTATCAGCATGAACACATTGGCACATAGGTCAGAATTATCTGACTGCTTCAGAAGCCACATTAAGCACAGCAAATATGGAAAATGTATTGGCATGTACGGATCTTATGTATTTTTTCTTAATTTGAGTAAAAACACTAGAATTATAAAGAAGTGCTTTATGTTTGCTCCTGAGCACAATTTATTGCATTTTGAATTTCACACAAAATGCTTTACAAAGTTCAAACTGAAATTAAATATTTTCAGAAGAAAAACATTTGCAAAATGGTGTCCAAGCTGATACTGAATTTAGAAGCCACAGTGAATTATTTATCTGTCCATCAGTTCAGCCAGTGCCACAGGGGAGTGCTGCTATCATAAACACGACCAACAATTGCTCTTACAAAGCACATACTTCCAAGTTACTTCCTGTGAAAGACTGAAGAGGTCCCAGCCTGGCTTTATAGAAAAACATTACACCAATCTTCATTTGTTTCCTCCCTGGAATTCTCATTTACTGAGACCTGTCACCTGAGGGGTCCATTCACAAGGGACTGCCTAAGAGAATAAGGCACTGCTTGCTGTTTAACCACGGCAGAACAGTAGGAATAGGGGGTGTTTTAGCCTGGTAATCCAGTCTAAAGTGGAGTGAACCACAGAGTTACACTCTGGGAATAATACACTTAGATGCCTGTCCCTAGGAAAGTGCCCCCAGGAACAACTGGGGAGAGATCACAGTATGGCTGTACTGTACATGTAACACATGTAAATTCTCATGTATTGAGAATACAAGCTTCCAGTCTTACTAGGACACTGAGTAGGATTTACAGCTGCCACCATCTTCTGTAAAATATGACTTATATGCTCAATTTTCAGTAAAGAAAACGAATCTGACACCAGGGTGGTTGAATCGCATGTCTTTAGAATGGTTAATTGCTGCACAGCAAGTCACAATATGCCTAATTCTTGGAATGAGCCTCAGTTCTTTGCACGAGCAATTTAACTTATGTAATGGGCTGTAGCTACAGTTTTAAACCTACAAACTCGTGAAATACCATGGAAGAGCATGAACAGGTTCTTAAAATTCTGAGTGCAATTCATAGCAAGAACCTACTAAAGTAGAGAGAAGCTTAGTGTGAACATCAAGCTCTTACAAGTAGTTATATGGCCATAACGATGAGTAGGCATTACTAAAATTAGTACAAGTCACTCAACTAGCACTGTAAACTTACGTATTATTTTGCATGCCTTTGTTATGAGATTTTTCTTGCTCCAACATGCTTACAATTCAGGATATTAACAGAAAAGGCATCATAGCATCAGACATACTGATTCTTCCTAAATTACTAAACTGGTGTCCATCAACATACTCTCTGTAATTAAGATGGCCTTGAAATGTGAAATGCAAGTCCGCATACAGGCTTAGCTGAAGTTTTGTGATGTCTGGATACAAAAGTTTGGTTTGTGCCTGTCTCTACTTCTCTAATAAGTTTCCTGACACAGAACCCTTCCATTGCTGCAGCAGCATTACCACATAGTATAAAGTTAAACCTGGCAAATGTATGTGTGCAGTCTTTGAGTATTGCAGGATTATCTACCTATAGATGACCGTGCACAATATACTGCCATGCCTCTACATAGACCACAACTGTTTTCAACACCAGCTTCATATAATCAATTCTTCATTATTAGACATTAGTTTAATTCAAGGCATGTCCCCTTTCCACAAGGCTGTGAAGAATGTGGGAAATATCCGTATTGCTTGGAGAAAGACAATGCAGGTGAGACATGGAGAGAGAGACAGAGATAGAAATTGCAGGTGGAGAGCCTCTCTCTCCCTACCCAGATACAGGCAGAGCACATAGCAACTGGGCTCACCTCAGCTTTGAAAGGTTTTGAGCAAGCTCCAGGTACGTGGACCTTGGGTGATTTTAACCCTTTCTGCCACACGCAGTGTATCTTTGGGTAAATGGACAAAATGTGTGTCTGGGAAGAGCTGTTCAGTCAGTTTAATTAGCTGCTAGTCACAGGCTTCTGGACAGGGCCGGCTCTGGCTTTTTGGCCGCCCCAAGCAAAAAAAAAC
>NW_020665189.1:11100322-11107162 GCF_002925995.2 Terrapene triunguis | reverse complement strand
GCAGAATGCCGCCTCCAACAATCTGCCGCCCCAAGCACCAGCTTGCTCAGCTGGTGCCTGGAGCCGGCCCTGCTTCTGGAGAGGCCTGACTTGCAGGCACCACTTGGGCCTGTCATAAACCCAGGGGACCATCATCCCAGGATCCCATTGAAGGGCTTGGAGATTAGTGAGTGCCAAGCCAGGGTGTACATCTACAGCATGCTAAACTGCTGTGCAGTAACTGGCCATTTCAAACAGGAACTGTTAGTGCACAGGAACAGCAGTTCACATGGCTAGTTAGCACACAGCAGGCTAGTAGTGCTGTAGATCTACCCCTTTCCACCCACTCCCAGCTTGCTCTGCACTATGTCTCCATGTAGAAAAGCCCTAAGAGTGGTAAAACTGTGGGGTTCTACCAGGAGAGAGGTGAAGATAGTGAAACCTGTCACTTGAGAGGTCCATTCACGAGGGACTGCTTAAGAGAATAAGGCACTGCTTGCTGTGTAACCATGGCAGAACAATGGGAATAGAGGGTGTTGTAACCTGATCATCCAGTCTAAAGTGGGGTGAACCACAGAGTTACACTCTGGGCAATAATGCATGTAGATGCCTGTCCCTAGGAAAGTGCCCCCAGGAACAACTGGGGAGAGATCATGGTATGGCTGTACTGTACATGTAACACATTAATAAAAAGGTTAAAATTTGAGACAAAGTAATGAGAACAAGTTCAAAGCTTACGTGCAACATCTCTACCATTCTTTGTCAATATTTGCTTAACAGCCTTGGACTTCAATTAAAAAAAAACTGATTTGGGTTATGGAAATAAATCTTTTCGCACTTACTGACCAGGCACCGCATAGTTCAAGACGATTGCAAAAATTCATGTTATTAACCAGTTCAGTTCATCTTTAATAAAACATTACTAACACATTACATGTGGTTTACAGGTGAGCAGGAACCTCAGAAGCACTTCAATATTTTTCATGGTTGGCCCCTACTTGATAGCAATCCCATGCACATAGCTTTTGGTATGTGAGCCATGGGAAACACTTTGTTCAATCTCATCGAGAAGCTTCAGCTTGATGTTGAAACTCATATTCACAAACAAGTTTAGTGTAGAGGTCTGTGGAGAATGAGATATTTATCTGTATTATTTGTTTCTATGAACATCATGCGCACCTCACTTTATCTTCTTGACATGATCCTGCTTTACTCCAAGGAGTTACATCAAAAGAGGCTTTTGGAGGGAAACAAACAGGAACAAAACGAGGTACCATCAGAGAGAATACAAAGTCCTTAAAGAAACAATAGAGAAGTGATTAACTGGGGAATACTCACCTGTCTGGCTCCTGTGTGGGTTAAAAAGGGATGCTAAACCATTAAAGTCCCTCATTTAGGGAGGAAGGACGTTTGAATGGGAACAGCAGCAGCTGGAGATGCATCTATGACAGAGACAGAGAATGCTGCATGGCCTGTCTGCCTCTCCCAGCCTTGGACTGGGATAGCTGGTCTGAGTGGAACTGACCCAACACTTGTAAGGAAAGAATGAAGCATACAGAAGACCAAACCCTTCACTGTTTTATCCTTTTCCCCATCTTGCTATGTGCTTTTGGGTGAATAAACAGTACTTTAAATTTAAACTGTTTTGAGTCACTTTAATCAGCTGCTCCCAAAGACAAGTTCTCCTGCAGGTGACAAGTAAAGGTGGGGCTGTCATATTTACAAAACTGGGAAACTGGAAGGCTGCAGCCCAGACATCCAGTCCAAAAGGGGTTGGACCAAAAAGTCCTCCACTACTGAGAGACGGAAGGAAGCCAAGCCTGTCACCTGAAGGGTGTATTCAAGAATGATTGCAAAAGGGCCAAAACACAGCTCACCTGGTAACAAACTAAAATAAGAAACTGGGTGGCAAGTTCCTGACTCATTACCCCATTCCAATGTTGAAAATAGTTTTCAGTAACAAGTTTTCCTGCTGTGCACTAAATCTAAAAGCTACAGCCACAAAGCAGGAAACAAAAGTAACCTCTTCGAACTATGTACCTGACCGGGGACAAGCAATTCCTAGGACATTTGAGGTAAGCTTCCTGTTAGCAGAGTCTTAACAGTAAACAATTCTCTTAAGGTAGAACTAGTTTGTCATCTCCCACTTTAGGCAAACACGTTAAAAGCCTGAACAGGGGCAGATGGTTAGTTTTTCAACCCTCTTTATGTCATATTCTAAGCCAGTAACTATTTGTACAATATATAAAGGGGAAAATGTAATTTATGATGGCATGCAAGGTCAGTTATACCACAACTGAATATCCCTCCATCCGCAAGTACTATAGCACATATGGAAGCCCTATACCATATGGACATGAGAACATTCTTTTAACAGAGATCTCTGCATTGCTCACCCTAACACATTTTTTAAAAAAAATTTGTCATTGGCATTTTCCTCGTAACTGGACCATCCACTGGGAAAAAAGTAATGGTCCACCAACCTTTTGGCCCAGCATACTGTTAGTTAGTAGGCATCCACCTGGCCTACTGAGAGGTATATCTACAGAATCTTTTGTAAGGTACTGAAAACAAAAGGTTTGTATCACAGCATCTGAAATTATGAAGCCTCTGTAAAGTCAGATACATGATTTATGCTGGATTTTGCTGACATTTAACCAAGTTTCTCAGGAAAGAAAAGGACCAGAATTCACAGAAGTCTAGTCTATCTCCTCAAGTGTGCAAATCTATTCCTACTCACACAGATACATTAAATACTGTGATTTTTTGTATTTCAAAAGTTCCAAGGTGTGACACTCTATAGAATATCTGGGACACTTTATGATATTGTTGATACCAATATTATAAAATTGAAAGAAATCTGACCAGATATGCTGTGTGAGGTATCTGCAAAAATGTTATAAATTTGCCAAATATGATAAGCTTGTTTATATGTTTGTATCACCTTTGTATTATGAGTTATAGGTATGTTTGTGTTTCTGGGTGACACCCCCAGACAAATTTGCATCAGCACTAGCCTACTTGATGGCCCATCAAGGGACATCAGCTATACAACGAACCCATTGAAAGGAGCCAAGGTCTACACCTTATGAGGCAGCAGCAAATCATGTGGTATGCCTGTGGACAGAGAACTCTAAGGCTTCCATGCTATGTGCTGGGCCGCTTGTGTTGGCAACAAAGGAAATCAGTTGCACACATACAAAATGGGAAATGACTGCCTAGGAAGAAGTACTGTGGAAAGGGATCTGGGGGTCATAGTGGATCACAAGCTAAATATGAGTCAACAGTGTAACACTGTTGAAAAAAAAAAAAAGCAAACATCATTCTGGGATGTATTAGCAGGAATATTGTAAGCAAGACACGAGAAGTAATTCTTCTGCTCTGCTACCATTAAGGCAAACTAGGCGGTTGCCTAGGGTGCCAAGATTTGGGGGTGCCAAAAAGCGATGCCCCCAATTTTTTTTTTTTTTTGCAGTGTTCCTGGGCTGGGCTGCCGGCGGCGTGCTGACACTTGCGGCTCAGACTCCCTCTCCCAGCCGCTCCACTTCTCCCGCCTCCCAGGCTTGCGGCGCCAAACAGCTGATTGGCACCGCAAGCCTGGGAGGGGAGGAGAATTAGAGCGAGGGCGGCGTGCTCAGGGAGGAGGCGGAGCAGAGGTGAGCTGGGGTAGGGAGCTGCCGCACGGCTCCCCTGGGGGGGGGGAGGAGCTGCCGTGGGGGGGCGCCTCAGGGCAGAAGGGGGGGAGCTGCCACGGGGGGGCGCCTCAGGGTGGAGGGGGGGGCGGGGAGCTGCCGCAGGGCTGGGGGGGGGCGTGGGTGCAAGGTGGAAGTTTCGCCTAGGGCGTGAAACTTCCTTGTACCGGCCCTGTCTACTACACTCTGATTAGGCCTCAAGTGGAGTATTGTGTCCAGTTCTGAGCGCCACATTTCAGGAAGGATGTGAACAAATTGGAGAGAGTCCAGAGAAGAGCAACAAAAATGATTAAAGGTCTAGAAAACATGACCTATGAGGGAAGATTGAAAAAATTGGGGTTGTTTAGTCTGGAGAAGAGAAGACTGAGAGGGGACATGATAACAGTTTTCAAGTACACAAAAGGTTGTTACAAGAAGGAGGGAGAAAAATTGTTCTTCTTAACCTCTGAGGATAGGACAAAAAGCAATGGGCTTAAATTGCGGCAAGGGAGGTTTAGGTTGGACATGAGGAAAAAGCTTCCTAACTGTCAGAGTGGTTAAGCACTTAAATTGCCTAGGGAGGTTGTGGAATCTCCATCAATTTTTTTTTTTTTTTTGTAAGGGATGGTCTAGATAATACTTTGTCCTGGCTTGAGTGCAGGGGACTGGACTAGATGACCTCTCGAGGTCCCTTCCAGTTCTATGATTCTATGAAATACAAGTCGCATGGCAAAAGACTATAAAAGGCAGTTGCATCTTCTCCATTTTGTCTTCCTTCCTGCTTCTTACCACTGGAGTAACTTTTCTACAAACTGAAGCTCCAAACAAAGGGCTGAATGACTCATCCAAGCTGTGGATGTGTTCCAGAGGGACTTTCAAGCCAGAAAACTCCCCAATACTGCTAAGAACCTGATATATGGACTTTGAAGTCTTTGTAGATATGTGACTGATTTGCCATTTAACAACTCTTTCTTGTTCTCTCTTTTTTCTTTATAATAAACCTTTCGTTCTAGATCCTAAAGGATTGGCGGCAACATGGTATTTTGGGTAAGCTCCAACCTACTATTGACCTGGCAAGGTGGCTGGCCCTTTGGGGGTCAGAAGAACATTTTGTATAGGAGAAGAGTTTTTAAATAACTCCTCACCTTACTGCACTTAGGTGCTGATTGGGAGCCAAAGAACTAGAATGCAAGAAAGGGGGCTGTGAGATTTTTTGTTATTATTTATTTATTTATTTATTTTGCTTCTTGATAATCAGTATGGGGGATCAGGAGCACAGTTTGTGACTGTTGAAGAGTGTAACTTGAGTGTTAACCACCAGTTAACACTCTTCTTTTTGCAGCCTGCTCTCCTTTTTGCAGCCTGCCCGGAACTTGGCATTTCCAGTGAGGGCTGCCCTAGGCACACCGGGTATACAGTAACTCCTCACTTAAAGTTGTCCCCGTTAATGTTGTTTCGTTGTTACATTGCTGATCAATTAAAGAACATGCTCATTTAAAGTTGTGCAATACTCCCTTATAACATTGTTTGGCAGCCGCCTGCTTTGTCCACTGCTTGCAGAAAGAGCAGCCCATTGGAGCTAGCTGGTGGGGGCCTGGAACCAGGGTGGACCGGCAGCCCCCACATCAGCTCCCCGCTCCCCTAAGTTCTCTGTGCAGCAGCTGCCCAGCAGGCTATCAATTGCTGGGCAGTTCAACTATCCCTCCCCCCACTGCCATGTACTGCTCCTGCTCTCTGTCTTGGAGCTGCTCCTGGGAGCCTCCTGCATGCTGTGCGGGGGCAGGGGGAGAAGAGAGGTGCTTTCAGGGTGTCCCCCTCCCCCCCCGCTCCTGTACCCCCATCTCCACAGAGCGGGCGGGGGGGGGGAACATGACAAGGCTCAGGACAGAGGGAACTTGCTGGCAGCAGCAACTGTCTCAACTTGCTGATCTACTTAAAAAGGCAGTGTACTTAGAGTGGGCAGCCTACTTAAAGGAGCAATACACGTCTCTATCTCACACACACACACGGTGTGTTTCTCTGTCTCTCTCTGCCATGCTGTCTCCCCTCCCTCCATTCGTGCTGCCTTGTAGAGTGTGAGGCTACATTAACAACACTGTTTTAACCCTTGAGGGCTCAGCCGAGTGCTAGTTCATCATTTAGCAGCAAGGCATTCCCTGGGAAATATCCCACACTCTGACGTCACCACCTCAATCAAGCTTCACAATCATCATTGCTGTGTACAGTATTAAATTGTTTATTTAAAACTTAAAACAGCTTTTTTGTCTGGCGAAATTGGAACCTAACCCTCCCTCCCCGCCCCCATTTACATTAATTCTTATCGGGAAGTTGGATTCCCTTAACATCGTTTCACTTAAAGTAGCATTTTTCAGGAACATAACTACAACGTTATGTGAGGCATTACTGTACCTAGTTGCATTATCTTGTGTAGTGTGCAGTAGATATGATGATCAGCGACCCAACGTAGGAAGGAATTCAATTTTAAGAATTGTTAGAAATGTAATTTTCATTATGGCCTAATATAACCATTTAAAAAGATACCTTGTGCACACACTTCAATTTTTGTGCCATGATAAACTAAGTTTGTCACTTCTCCATCAGCTCTGTACACTTGTGCAAGTGTACATTTAGGGGATTTTTGTTTTAATGTAACGTTGTGTGCATAATGTGACCTCTGAGGCAAAGAGAGATGGCTGTTAAGGAGCTCAGCCTTCATGTGTCATAAGGAAGAAGTGTACATAGAATACATAAAGAGCTCCACTGTAGCCCTTGCCTAGTTGGGCACACATATGGTGAATGTCTGAGCATTCTATTATCAAGCAACTAGTAGCATATGAAGTGGTTTATCTTCTTGGTTTAAACCTAGGTAATCACAAACCAAAACTACGTTAGATGAACATCACTACTTTAAATCAAGCATTCAAAAGTCAAGGAATGTAATGCAACCTGTCAAGGCTGTATCCCCACTTTGAACTTTAGGGTACAAGTGTGGGGGCCTGCATGAGGACTTCTAAGCTTAACTACCAGCTTAGTTCTGGTCCGCTGCCACCATTCCCTTCCCTGGGAAGCTTTGAGAAACCTTTCACCAATTCCCTGGTGAATACAGATCCAAACCCCTTGGATCTTAAAACAAGGAGAAATTGACCCTTCCCCCCTCCTTCCTTTCACCAACTCCTGGTGAATACAGATC
>NW_020665189.1:11066259-11100312 GCF_002925995.2 Terrapene triunguis | reverse complement strand
CTTCCCCCCTCCTTCCTTTCACCAACTCCTGGTGAATACAGATCCAACTCCCTTGGATCTAAAAACAAGGAAAAATCAATCAGGTTCTTAAAAAGAAGGCTTTTAATTAAAGAAAAAGTTAAAAATCATCTCTGTAAAATCAGTATGGAAAATAACTTTACAGGGTAATCAAACTTAAAGAGCTCAGAGGACCCCCCTCTAGTCTCAGGTTCAAAGTACAGCAAACAAAGATAAACACTCTAGTAAAAGGTACATTTACAAGTTGAGAAAACAAAGTAAAACTAAGACGCCTTGCCTGGCTTTTTACTTACAAGTTTGAAATATGAGAGACTTGTTTAGAAAGATGGGGAGAACCTGGATTAATGTCTGGTCCCTCTCAGTCCCAAGAGCGAACAACCCCTTAAACAAAGAGCACAAAACAAAAGCCTTTCCCCCCTCCCAAGATTTGAAAGTATCTTGTCCCCTTATTGGTCCTTTGGGTCAGCTGTCAGCCAGTTTACCCGAGCTTCTTAACCCTTTACAGGTAAAAGGATTTTGGAGTCTCTGGCCAGGAGGGATTTTATAGTACTGTACACAGGAGAGCTCTTACACTTCCCTTTATAGTTATGACACAACCTTAATTCAGTCTCCTCATGCACAAGTATTACTACCCGTCTGTCAACACGCAGGAACTATTTTTTCTAATGTATGCCTGTATCATTCAGTATAGGATTAGGATGGTGTGAAGGTTCAGGCAAGGGGCCACAAATTCTACATGAAGGATAATAAATCCCTTTGAAGGGATACCTTGTTCACTAGACACCCATCATCATACATGCTGAATGAGGCAAGGATATATGGGAATAAGTTATAGACGTCTGTGATGCAAAGTAATATAGGGAAGGAGTTTTAAGTTTGTGCACAAACTTAACTTTGACATAGCCTTACCAAGTGCTTTATTTGGAAAGCATATCATTATTTTAATGTACTTTATAAGAAATAGTTTTTAATCTACTGTCATTTGTTCACCCCTAGGGCAGGGCTAGAGCATCAACCAGCTTTTTTCTTGATACCATGCTTTTTTCAATACTCCTGCTTCAAACAAACATGTCAGTGAGTCACACTAGTGAACAGAGTAGAAGGAATTCCTGAAAAGCATAGACTGTCAAGGAAATAGACTGGATGTAATTTCATAGATCATTATCTGCCATTTTTTAATGGATCATAGGCCATTATAACCTGGACCAAGTGGCTTCTACTTTCATTGCTGGCAAGTTCAAAGAGAATGTCAGACTACCTCACTGACATTCTTCTTTTCCAATGGATCAGACTGCATGTGCATGCAAGAATACATACATACATACACATAAAGATCCTTTAAGCTTTTCCAGACATCCCCACATCCCCTGATTTGCAACTGTGACAAATCCCCATGTATAACTAATTAGAGCCTTTCTGCTCCAACCAACTTTTTTAGTATTTCAATTTATGCTACGAAATGAAGATACCCATATTTTGCTACTAACACCCCACGTCTGAGCAGCTAAGTTACAAAGATATGCCACTGCTACGATCAGTTTTTCATTTTGGCTAATTCCTTTCTCAAGTGCAATTTGCTCACATGTAGGTTTTTAACATGCATTTGAACCAAAGTCTGCATAATAGTTTATATCCTCAGCCCCACACGCACTTCTCTATCCACCCGCCTTCCTTCCATCTGAAATAAGGCCAGGGTAAGTAGATTCTAACAGAACCAAGCTTTCAAGATTATATCCAAACCTGGTTTCATCTCAAACTAAAGCACAGATGTTATCCTTGTGAGAAATAAATAAATGACCAGCCTGTGGACTGAACCCAATGATCTTCTTGAATAGCTTCCAGGTGTTTCAGCAGCTGTGCCACTATCAGACATAGTGTTCTGTCAAAGTTACCTTGTGTGCTCAGTAAACTTCTTTCCAGACTTATCAGAGATTTCTAAATGATACACAAGTAAACTTAATTGACATCAATCCTTTTTGATTAGTCTACATATAAACATAGAGCAACCTCTCTCTTTCCCGTCTCATACCCCTGAAAACCCAGTGTTTATTGTTTAAAATTAGTTGCAACAGAACTCACATTTAAGCAAGCATTAAGTTAGATGTCAATGTGCAATGTATTAAGTCATTGTTCTCCGCATTGCCTATAATCAAATGGTATTCAGTTTTAGGACATAGTTAGCAAGATTAACATCATATGAT
This sequence comes from Terrapene triunguis, assembly GCF_002925995.2. Lineage (NCBI taxonomy): Eukaryota > Metazoa > Chordata > Testudines > Emydidae > Terrapene > Terrapene triunguis. The sequence goes on along the minus strand of NW_020665189.1, from coordinate 11,098,093 downwards.
CATCAAAAACTGGAACAGAATGATGTTCCTCTGTATTAAGTATTGAGAAGATTATTTTTTCCACTGTTCTTAGTACTTTATTCTCTCCTCAAAGGAAACATATTGCTCCCATTTCCTTTACATGAAAGTGAATAGTAAGAGGAGAACTGACCCATTTAAGTTTTAATCTCTCAGGAAGCAAATCTTAGGGGGCCACAGCCTGTGATTGTGAATGAGCAGTTTGGCCCTAAATGTGTAGTTCACCAGCACTACCCAGCTTTCAGAATGTTTAATATCTTTCAGAGCTAAAGCAAATAGGGATTCAGTTGAAGTCTCCATAATAGGTACTATAACTGACAGAACGTCATTCCCGTATAAGGTTTATATCCCAGTTGTGGTGCTTTATTTTTCCTGTGATGTGTGTTGATTTTAAACCACAAGAGAACATGTATTGAGATATCTGAGGTGTTTCAGAGCAAATGCTCCATGAAGACGCTGTCCAATATTTGGATTTTTAGAGTTTACAGATCACGTTTTATTTTTCCAAAAGCGTTAGTATTTCTATACTGGCCCCAAGGCAGTGTGACTGGATTTAAAGGCTGCTGGGAAATTACTTGTTGCATGTACTCACAAGACATACAAATATATTTTCACAACTGGAGAATGTTATAATTTAGGGTGAAGTGTGGTTGAATATTCAAAGAATTTTTAGAGTGATAAAATCATTTCTGGTAGTATTGGGGCATAAGCTTTCAAAAGAAGATAATTTGATAGCAAATCTCCAGAATTTTTCCTTTAATGGTTTGTTCTTCCACCTCCAAAATGATTTTACTTCGATCCAAAACTAAGCCAGGAAGGAAAATCAATGCTATCAGCTTTTCTACAGTCTTAAAACATGCTGCATATGAACAAGGCAAATATTATTCAAACTTAAGTTTTTGAGAAACAAAGTTGTCCATTTGAAAGAGCAGAGGACCACAAAAACTTCAGGAGTTCATTATATATTACTGCGACTTATTGGTTGTGAAGCTTTGGAGTATCGCTTACTGTCTGTAAAACAAGCTTAACATTAACCTCAAAGGTTTTACAGTCACATGTGTTTAAAGAACTTTGTGATCATCAAACTGAAGGTGCTATGGAAGAAATAAAGGACCAGGCCACTACCAACAAGAGAACCACAAATCAAGAAATGACACAATATATATTCACATACCTACTCCATTCCATTTCAAATATCATGCAAGTTGTATTATTTGATAATACAGGAAGATTTTATATTATACATCCCTTCTAAAAAATTAAGTTGATATGTGCAAAATCACAGTGAATCAAAGCTTTAACTTTTTTTAAACAAAAATATACCGCAGGGCTCAATTCTGCCCTCAATTATAAAATTGTGTCTCCCATGGGCTTCAGGAATTTACCCATCCAATTCCCTACGGACTATCCGTGGCTTCTGAACTAGATACAAGTATGGTAATTTTGTCAAGATAAAGTTCTCTCCCTCACCGCCACCCCCATCAACTACTATAGCTATTTTAATGTATTTATGTATCAGAGGGGTAGCCGTATTAGTCTGAATCTGTAAAAAACAACAGAGGGTCCTTCTTCTGTTAGTCTTAAAGGTGCCACAGGACCCTCTGTTGCTTTTTAATGTATTTATGGTTATCTGCAAGAAATTGCATTTGAAAGAGATCCAGAGAGATACCTATATCAATACATTTTATCAAGAGCTTTGTCAATAGAATTTCTTGTAAAATAGCACACAGATAACCAGTCAATTCAGTACATCTTTAGAACCTGTGCTTGTTTTTCTACTGTTTGAGATCAGTATCTAAATTACTATCTATGGCGGAATCCATGATACTTTTATTTAATTGCAAATTCATTTAATCTATAGTGCTTTTATGAATCTTTCAAGTCGCAAGAATAATGTTTAAGGGGCTACCTGGTAGTTCAGCTAATGACACCTGGAAGCTTTCCAACAGGACCTTGGGTTTAAGCCATGGCTTGGTCATTTATTTATTTCACACTAAAAACATCTGGGTTTCATTTTTGGGGGTGGTACACACACTAGTTGTAAGATCTTGATTTTTTTTTCTTTGTTTTTAAGAGCTGTACTACACTACCCTTAGAGAGAAGCCTCAGGGAATGCAATGTAGTTTAAGCTACTTTGCAAGAGTTGGTTTAAGAACAAAGCAGTCAGATGACAGGCTTGGGTATAACCAAGAAGCCATAAAAATGAAATAGCACCTTATAGCAAAACAGACAGAAGAAGACAGTAGGCTGAGAGGCTCAGAGCCAGCGCTAGGGATAAGCAGACTAAACTGCGTAGGGCCCCAAGCAGTTCAAGGGGCCCCCCTATTAATTATTAGTGTGTGTGTGTGTGAGGGCAAAAATATTCCTGCTTAGGGCCCCCAATGAGCTAGCAGTAGCACTGCTGAGGATTTAGCATATTTTATCTTTTAAAATACTGCATATTTCTACCTAAGAAAGAGTAAACTAGAAGCACAATCATAATTTGTGTCAATGTAATTGCATTGGGAGCATGACAATTCCAATGATTATAAATAGGCATACTAAGGTTATGAATATAATTATTAACTATCTTAGGCACATCAATTTTATGTATTTTTTGTAAGGGATACTGGTTGAAATTCAGTGCCCCCCTGAGAAACAGTCAGTTTTGACTATTATATTCTGTTAGCACTCCTTTGCATTACCGCAGTTGGACATAAAGTTTGAGGACATGCGCTGGAATTTCAAGTAGGCTGCCACGAAGGCAGCCACTAGGGCCAAAACCCAGGATTATGGTTTGAAATAAATAAAAATATATCTACTTACATTCATGTCTTAGTACAGAAGCTTTTCCCACAACAGTGAGAAGTGGGACTTTACCTCACTATACTGAGCTATGCTTATAAAAAGGAAACTGTCTACATTGATTAAAACACTGAGATCCCTTACGGATAAACAGATGGGAAGGTCTTGCACGACAGTTTGAAGACTGGGAAAGATAATGGTCTGTGTTAGCTGGACTTCATTAGATGGAAAACTGGGATCTCCCACCATCCAGGGGAGAACCTTTATAGGCACTGACATGTAGCAAGCAAAACAGATCTCTTCCACCTCTCTACAAAGAATTAATATGTACATTGGAAGCTTTATATGTGATTTTCAGTTTTCAATCGGAGTTACCTGAGAATTTCTCAGTTTTTCTGGCCATCTGTAATATCTTATGGAGATGGGGACAATGCTGGCCTCTGTAGTTTAAGCTCAAATTTCCTTTGCCTGGAAGTAGATATTTTTTCATGGCTTTAGCTCAAATTAACGGTCTTAAAATTCCTGCATTCACCCCCCAAAACCAGCATGTTATGATGGAACATTTATAAGCTTGTCCTGAGCAGCCTAGATGTTTGAATTTGTATGCAGTACAAAATCCAAGTGAGAATGCTGTAATAGCATAAATGTCCGAAGTATTAAGGACTTTGAAGTCATTGTGAAAGATGCAAAATAGTTCCACATCTCACTCTAAGGCTATGTCTACACTTGGAGCTAGAGATGTAAGCCTCATCCCATGCAGGTATACTCACACAAGCTCTCATCGAGCTGGTGCACTTAAAAGTAGCATAGCTGCAGTAGCACAGGAGTGGTGGCACAGGCTAGCCACCTTGAGTACCTTCCCACGGGGTCCAGGTAGGTTTGTACTCAGAGCGGCTAACCAATGCCTCTGCTACCCATGCTACCATGGCTACACTAGTATTTTTAGTGCGAGTATGTCGGCATGAGCTGGGACTTCAAGTGTAGACATAGCCTAAGAAAAGAAATAGAGGGTTGCAATGAAAACTGAAGAGGGGAATGGAGAACAGAAATGTAAGGTGGATGGTAACTAATAACCCAGGAACAGCAGCAGAACTGCACAGAATATCCAAAGTCAAAATATCATATGGTCACAGAGCTACAGTAGATTACAAACTCAGAGATTTAATTTCCTCCTGCTTTGCCTAATGCCTAATATTGCATACATTAAGAGAGTCCAAACAAGATGGATCACCAATGCACTCACATATCCAGGCACATGTTTGGCACAAGCTGTTGAATTTTATTTGCAATTTTTTTAGTAAGTTGAAGAATTACAGTCTTTTATTTTATAGGATGTAAACAGAGGTTCTTACAAAAAAGACTAATGGTGGCTTAGGAGATGGGAAAGCTCCAATTTTTATCAATGTTTCTGGATGAAAATTCAGTACAGGCTGATAGCAACCAATTGTGGTTATCACAATGATGGTTCTTCAAAAGCCTATGTGAAATTAACATGTTGGTTCCACTCCAGTTCCCAGTAGATGTGTTTCAACATTACCAAAAAAGGACATTTGACAACTCTTTAATTTCAGCATAGGTGTCAAGGTTAGACTAGGCATAATCATCAAATTATTTTCTCTTCAGGTCAAGGCTGAGGCACAATGAAGAAGCCCAACTGGGAAATTTAACCTGACGCTTCCCAAGCTCTACCTGCTCTGTTTATAAAGATTTCAGTTTGGAATAATCAAGTTGTCCCTTTCCAGAAGCCCTATACTCATGTTAAACTTAAGAAATTAAATTAAATTGAGATATTGTGGCTTTATTTTTTTTCCAGGGAAAACACCATGTATTTTCCAGGTAAAGTGGTTCTATTTAGTAAATCCAAGGCTAACGTGCCAAGCCTGTCCATGTACTGTAAAAAATGCTCTAGTAGCAATATTTGTTCTCTCCACTCTGGGGCTATATGCCATTAGCCACCACCAATGAAATTAAGACAAAGGGAACCACCTCCTTCTCTGTATTGAACTGGATGCTTGACAAAAGACACACCCTCCAGAGCCAAACTGAAGGGAGAGAGGGAGGAAGTTACTTACGGACACAAATCAGCACACTATTAGCCAGGGTGTCCTATGAAGAGAAAGAACTATGGATAAATAAAACCACCCTTAGTCAGAATAGAGGCAATTCCTATATATTTACAGAGTGTCTTCCATCTACCCTCAGAACCAGACATCATGAATGGCCAGTCATTAATTTTGATATCAGTACTAAAACTGGATTAACCATTACTATTAATTATATAAATTAGAATCATGTCTCTATTTTAACACACAATGACACATGGTCTCCCTCTCAATTTCACAATGCCTTAACCTTTCCCCATTATTATTAATAAATAATAATAACAATTTGTATTACTGTAGCACATAGGAGCCCCAGGCATGGACCAGGGCCCATTGTACTAGGTGCTATACAAACACAGGACAAAACCTAAATTACTTTCAGCTACCTCTCTTCTGACCCTGCAAAAACACCACAGTAGTTTGGCCCACATTTTCTGAAGTGCTTAGCACTCAGCGGCTCCTATTGCTCAGTGCTGAAGATATTAGGAAATCTGGCCCTTTCATTCTGGTGACTAAAGATGTTCTGAGTTTTTGAAAATTTTGCCCCCATTTGTGGATTCTGGGCACTTCTGAAAAATCTGAACACACACACACACACACACACACACACACACACTTTCTGCAACTACTGCCAAAAGGTCAATGCAAAAGAAGAACAATATAGCTAGCACCCAGAACACTAACAAAGCTCTTATTGCCTTCCCTCCTCTAAAAGCATCTTGGAGATGAGTAAAAAAAAAGATGTAGCAATTACTGTATCACTTTGTGAATCCAGACAGTAACATTAGAAGGTTAAAGGTGAATTTTAAACTGACAAGTCATGAAATAGAGTTAGATTTCATGCCTTTGGAACACTGCATTTTTTTCTGCTCTAATTCAACAAAGATATTGACAAACTGGAGAGGATACTAAGGAGTAAAAATATGATTCAAGGCTCAGGATCTGATCTATGACAGAAATGCTCAAATAACTAAATATCAAAGACCTGATGAACAGAGATTTACAACACATTAACATATTCATCATTTAATAATTAGGAATAATTGTTTTAAAGTAGATCAAGGAAAATATCTACAAACATCAGGATTAAATTTAGCCAAATTCATGGCCATTTTACACGGGCATCGAAGTAGTGTATGACAATCAATTAAATGATGCAATAAGCTCAAGCCAAGAGAAAGACTACCTGTTGGTGATGTTTTCACATTTCTGAGCCTAAATGAAGCACTTGGGAAGATGACCATATTCATGGACTGGATGCAAATTTACCCATTACTAAGACAAACCCATGAATATTTTCCATAATGACTACAGTAATGACTGCTAAAACCCAAATGGCAAAACATTCAATCATATTGCTTATGTAAAGCATTCTGTAAATCCCCCTGAAGTACAAAAAAATGCACAGATCAAACAAATAAACCACAGCAAGAATAATGTTTAACATCTTCAATGTAATGATAAACATTAATCTAAAATTCCATATGAATTATAGCTATGCTGTATATGAAACATCATTACTCCATTTGCTCTTACAGTCACCACTTTTGGAAGCTTAGAAATTCTGTGGTTACAAAGCCTCTTCTCTATTTAAGCCTGACCCAAATTTGTTTTTCCTTGAGTTCTTATGGGTCAGTGACCTGCTATGAAAATGTTTTTGATTAAACCAGGATGGTTTATTATGATAATTCATCAAATTAGTTTATATTCATCAAATAAACTACTTTGTTTTGCAGTCCTGGACAGATGTACCAAAGCAAACCAAGTTAGTTTGCTCAAATATGTGTCCACCACTCTTCTGAGCTGCTCTCTTCCACTCTTCTTGTGTTTGGATTCCTCCTGTGAAGACCTGTTGACAGAGCTGCTAATGGTTTCCTTTCCAGAAGAGGCGCCAACTTTTTGAAAGTTTAGAAAGGAGAGAAAGGTCCACTCTCACATCAGCAATAGCAAAAGTAAAGATTAAAGGTTCATAGTAGCAGGGTAATGTAACTATTTAATTACTAACTGTAGACAGACATACTAAATCATGAATTAAGTAGGGCATTAGTGTCCTTTAATACATAAACAGTGTGCATGATCCACACTATCCAGCTATAAGAGAGAACCAGAGAAAGGTCATTCTGAATATAGAGCAGTGGTGGTTACCTAATCTGAGACATGCTGCTTTATTCAGTGTACAGCCCAAAAAGGAGACGCGGAAAGCTATTACACAATTTCACAGTTTGGATCCAAATATTTTCCCATTCAAATAAACACACACTCAGTTCTACAGTCCTTGTTCACTTTCAATTTGACCTTCAATGGGCCATCATTATGCTGTACCTCCAATCCACTGAAGTTATAGATTGAATGTATCACTATTTAGTGTAGCCAGAAATGGAATATAAAAGCCACTTAATTCAGAACCTAAAGTCATAACATCCACATATTAGCAGCTGAGAAGAAGCTATGAGATTCACATTCACTCTACAAAACGGTATTGCACAGCTGAAGACATGAAATGGGGGACAACCCTAAAATGACTGGGTGGGGGGGTGTCATAATCAGCTGAACATGTCCTCCCAGAGGCATGGTGTGACCAAAAGAGTTAATGTGATCTTTGTATGTATAAACAGGGGAATCTTGAGCAGAAATAGAGAGGTTATATCACCTCTCTATTTGGCACTGGTGCAGCTGCTACAGGAATGCTGCATTCAGTTCTGGTGTCCACAGTTTAACAAGGATTTTGAGAAATTTGAGACAGTTCAGAGAAGAGCCACCAGAATGATTGAAGACTTTTGAAAATATGCCTGATAGTGAGACATGGAGTGCAATCCACATAGCCCATAGACGAGAAGCTTAAGCGGTGACCTAATCACAGTCTGAGAGTACCCACATGGGGAACAAAATTTTAATAGAGGGTTCTTCAATCTAGCAGACAAAGTTATAACAACATCCAATGGCTGAAAGTTGAAGCTAGACAAATTCAGACTAGAAAGAAGGAGCAAATTTTTAACTTTGAGGGTAACTGACCATTGGAACAATTCATCAAGGGTTGTGTTGCATTCTCCATCACTGGCACTTTTAAAATCAAGATTGGATTATTATTTTTTAAATAAAATATGCTATAGTTCAACAACACCTATTGGACCTGAAGCAGGAATTAATTCCAAGAAGTCTTATAGACAGTGTTATGCTGGAAATAAGACAAGATCATTTTAGTGGTTGCTTCTGGCCTTAAAAATCCATGAATCAATATTCCACAGAGGAGCACAATATTTTCTATTTGTTTACACCGGCAGTTCTCAACCAGGGGAATGTGCTCTCCTGGAGATACTCAGAGGTCTTCCAGGCGGTACATCTATTTATCTAGATATTTGCCTAGTTTTACAATACGCTATATTAAAACCACTAGCAAAGTCATTACAAACTAAAATTTCATAGACAATGATTTGTTTATACTGCTCTATACACTAAAATGTAAGTACAATATTTATAGTCCAATTGATATATGTTATAATTATATGGTAAAAATGAGAAAGTAGGCAATTTTTCAGTAATAATGTGCTGTGACACTGTTGCATTTTTATGTCTGATTTTGTACGTTTTTAAGTGAGGTAAAATTTGGGAGTACTCAAGACAAATTAGACTCTTGAAAGGGGTACAGTAGTCTGGAAAGATTCAGAGCCACTGGTTTACATTGCCCAATTTGATCAACTGTCAACAGACTGGGTCCAAAAGATTGACACACTTCTTCCAAGTACTGCAAACTAAAAGCAGGATTCTATGCTTCTCTCAAGCACAGATAAAGTCCATTGTTTTTCACTAGTTAAGAGTCTTCTTCTCCCCCTCTCACCCCCACCTGTTCCCTTTCTGGATACCCATTTGGAAAGTCACCCAACAATGCTTAAATTTAAATGTTAGTTCTGTATTAACTACCTTGGATGGGAAATATTTTAGATTCAAGTGACAATTTATTCTTGATTACTGTATAATGAAATTAAGTTCTAAAGTAAGTTTTAAAGAAAGTAGCCATTCTCCAACTTCACCCTTTAGTAAGAGGTTCTCATTGACTGAATCCCCACTGCAGTTCTGACAGGAAATGCTGTTATGTAAATCCCAGAACAGACGAAGTCCAAGGTAAGGTGACTCAAAGTATAACTCTTTCAATCTCAACACCAAAAGAGTCAAAATTTAGAAATTACACTCAAATGTCTTCCCAAGTCTGCATTTTACACTCTGGGATGTTATAATGTGGTGTCAGAGTTCAATGAAGCAGTAGAACTATTTTACATTTAGGAGGTTTTGGACTTCATAGCAAGCAGTTTGGAAACTTACAATGCCATGCTGGGTTAAACAATATAATTATGAACATTTCCATTTGTGGTCAAAAGACAACTGAATGAGAATTATTAAATTAAACATGTAGTGACCACTATCCTTAACTCCAAGCAGTTTGATGCAGCGGATTTTGATAGATGGTGACTACCTTAGAAAGATCAGTTATTTTCATGCTTTGGCTTATGCTTCTTCTGAAGCATACGAGTAAGTTTGGAATTATGATTCTGTTGTCCCATCAGATAAGTAAGCACTTAAAAATCCTTGGAAGAGGAGAGCTATGCAATTATTTTCCTCCAAGTTTCCATTGGAGATGTCATTTGTAATAAGAACATAATCAAATCCCAGCTTTCTCTCTTCAAATATGTTTGCGCTATTTATGTCAGCTGAAGCTTCAGGAAAGGTAACTTTTCAAATCTGCGAGGAACAAACGCTAATCTGTACCAAATATACTTAGCTACTCTGCCAGTGCACTTCTGTACTAAACTAGAATGCATTTACTTTTCCAGTCCTTGGACTTCAAGTACTGTATACTAATCATACTGCAGACTTCCCAACTGTGGTGGTTTGCTTTTGACTGGCAATGAAATACTTCTTTATCTTATTTAGTTGGTTTCCAAAGTATATAGCATCCTCCATCTGCATAAATTATATATTTGTGTCACATGGTGGTTCCTAATTTTAATGCCCGAAGTATTACTTAACTAACTCATATGAATGTTAATACATGATATATACTTCAAGATGAAAACATATCTGTATTTAAATAATAGCTATATTAGCTCAGAATCCCATATGCTGCCTTTGACCCTTGAAATAATGCCAAGTTTAATGGGAGTACAGTATGTGGCTAGAAATAAATATTGTTGTACTGTAGGTATGCAATGCCAAGCTGCTAACAAATTTCTATATGAGAGACACTTTTTAAAGTAAATGGTAAACAAATTTTCAATATTTCTTACCACTGAAGTCTTTCTTGCTCCTCAACAAATTAAATCATTTCCAAAAGAAGAAACGTTGACAATTAAATGACAAGATGACTTAAGCCATTTGAAAATTTTAAATAGAAACAACCAGTTAAAAAACTGAGCAACAATATGCATAGCCAAAATACAGCATAAGATGCTCTTCATGGCACTACATTTTAACATGTGGATGTTACATTTAGCTATTAAGACATCTGTTAAGATGCCTGGAATAGTCTTTATTTACACTTACATGGAATCCCACAGGAAACCCAATGGAGTCAAATGACAATAACAAAAGGTGTCCAAGTTATGGGGGACAACAATAGGGGAACAACAATAGTAGTTCACTTTAAGTAAGAGATGAGAAGTAGGGGTTATCCTAAATGTCAAATTACCGGTCAGTGTTGCATTGAAACAAATATTTTTGAAGTTGCATATTTAAAAAATAGCCTTCAATGTATTTCATATTCTACATGTACACTGCCATCTTTTAAATCTTTATATCACATGTGCTTTCTTTTGCATCGTGCTCAATTCACCACAGTTCCAATAAAACCTTGCATGGTTGGCATTTCTCAAGCAGGAAAGATCCAACATGTGACACTAGTCACAAAACAAACTGGATATTTGCACGACACAGATTATAACTTAGTTTATTTTCTTCTGTTCAGTAACTGGTCACAGTATTTTGACTCTATATGGAAAAGTATGTAGAAGAGATTTCAAAACATTCCTTTCAAACAACAACTTTCTGGACTACAAGATTTTTTTCCCCTTCCATAATTCTTTTTTTTAAATCCAGCATACACTGGAGTTGTGGGAACAGCAAAGTTAAGAGAAAGATATCTATAAAACATTGATCTTCCCTAACCCGATCTGATATGCAATTTACAGGAAAGAGCAACGCTTCACTAAATCACAGGAACTTAAACAAAACTACTGTGAAATGTCCTAAAAAGGCCACTTAACAGTTCTGACTTGCGCAACTGAAGAAGGCAAATCTGAAATCTTAATCATCATTTCAGCAGCCAAGGCGATAGCTTGGGAACATTTATTTTGGCTGCTTGAGCCAATGTAACATCATATAAAGCTCAACCAATGGCAGCAGCACGTTACTCTGGGCTCCGCACCTCCCAAAGAATTATTAACTCAGTGGTTCTATCACCCTAACCATGTAACAGCCTGCTGTTTTAAATCCATTCAAATGTATGTCTCTGGCGTGTCCTGATCAATGATTTTATGCTCATTTACTCTGAGCTAGAAAAGGGTTATTCATGTATTATAGGAAAACTGAGACACATAGCACAATTAAGTTTCTTCACCAAAAGGTCACACAGGAAGATTCTTACATATAAATTAATATGGCTTACTGAGATGAAAGAACAAGTGTAGTGTCTGCAGTTCCACAATATCTAAATTCCACACTCATCTGGAGTACTAAAATAGTAAAACTCACAGCAAACCAACATGAGCAGGTCATCTACTGTCATCATTGTCACAGTTCTCAGGCTGTTGACAGTGCCTCCTACTGCATAAACACTGAAAAATCCATAGGGCATCCCATCTACCTAAGTATGGATCTCTATGATACAAATTGAGTTAAATTGTCCATTTGTGTTGAAGGGGGTAGGGTTCTTGTCTCCCACTCCCCTAGGCCTTTTGTATGTTCTCAGATTCCCTAACCCCAAAAAGGGTAGAGCATAGTGGTACCAACCGCCTAATCAACTCACCTTGAACATAAGAACGGCTCTACTGGGTCAGACCAAAGGTCCATCTAGCCCAGTATCCTGTCTTCTGACAGTGGCCAGTGCCAGGTGCCCCAGAGGGAACGAACATAACAGGTCATCATCAAGTGATCCATCCCCTGTCGCCCATTCCCAGCTTCTGGCAAACAGAGGGTAAGGACACCATTCCTGCCCATCCTGGCTAATAGCCATTGATGGACCTATCCTCTATGAACTTATCCAGTTCTTTTTTGAACCCTGTTATGGTCTTGGCCTTCACAACATCCTCTGGCAAGGAGTTCCACAGGTTGACTGTGCGTTGTATGAAGAAATACTTCCTTTTATTTGTTTTAAACCTGCTGCCTATTAATTTCATTTGGTGACCCCTAGTTCTTGTGTTATGAGAAGTAGTAAACAACACTTCCTTATCTACTTTCTCTACACCAGTCATGACTTTATAGACCTCAATCATATCTCCCCTTAGCCATCTCTTTTCCAAGCTGAAAAGTCCCAGTCTTATTAATCTCTACTCATACGGAAGCCATTCCATACCCCTAATAATTTCTGTTGCCCTTTTCTGAACCTTTTCCAATTCCAATATATCTTTTTTGAGATGGGGCGACCATATCTGCACACAGTATTCAAGATGTGGGTGTACCATGTATTTATATAGAGGCAACATGATATTTTCTGTCTTATTATCTATCCCTTTCTTAATTATTCCCAGCATTCTGTTCGCCTTTTTGACTGCCACTGCACATTGAGTGGATGTTTTCAGAGAACTATCCACAATGACTCCAAGATCTCTTTCTTGAGTGGTAACAGCTAATTTAGACCCCATCATTTTATATGTATAGTTGGGATACAGCCATACTGGGTCAGATCAAAGGTCCATCTAGCCCAGTATCCTGTCTTCTGACAGTGGCCAGTGCCAGGTGCCCCAGAGGGAATGACCATAACAGGTCATCATCAAGTGATCCATCCCCTGTCACCCATTCCCAGCTTCTGGCAAACAGAGGCTAGGGACATCCTGCTCACCCTGGCTAATAGCCATTGATAGACCTCCTCCATGAACTTATCTAGTTCTTTTTTGAACCCTGTTATGGTCTTGACCTTCACAACATCCTCTGGCAAGGAGTTCCACAGGTTGACTGTGCGTTGTGTGAAGAAATACTTCCGTTTATTTGTTTTAAACCTGTTGCCTATTAATTATATTTGGTGACCCCTAGTTCTTGTGTTATGAGGCTTGCAGAACTTGTCTTACCCAGCCAGTGCCCCAGGGTCACTGTCTCCTTGTAAACATGGGGGGTTGGGGGGAGGGGGCTCGTAAATGGCATTCCTGTGGGCAGTACCCCAAAGGCTTCCGGGAGTCTCCTTTCAGAGCTGTAGAGCCACTGTCTGCTCTGTCCCAGAACTGCCTGGCAGCTGCTGGGAAATTCCTGCTTTCTAAGCCCTTATTCCACTCTTCACATGAGTGAAATAGCCAGCCTTGCCCATAGCAGCTTTGCCCATAGCAGTTTTTTAACCCCTTCATCGCCGGTGCAGGATTTATACACCCTTCACAATTCACTAATAGAAAAAGACCATTTTGAAACCTTTTCCTGAATAGCTATCACATAAAATAGTGTTTCTTAACCTTATGCAAACCACTGCTTTGTTACTCTGCTCTATTATTGGGTGATTCATAAACTTAGATTTTTAGGAATATGGAAACAAATGCACGTTTGCCGGATGTAAAGGAACTCTGCAAACTTTGTATAAACACCATAAGCATAGATCCATCTAGAATGTCACAGGTCTGCAATAAACTTTTGTTTACAATAGTGAAGAACTATCTGATACATTTATTATTTTACCCACAACTCTGAGCCACTTAGCAATCTTTCCACTCAGCATGTTAATTGTGGAAAATGCTTTTTGTATTACATGATTTATTTAAAGACTGTTCAGTCCTAATTGATGAGGTCTAGATTGCAAAGCATCTCTCAGAACAATTTATTCTTCTCCACTAGCATCCTCGGTCACTAATAGTGATTTTACAGTACATTATGCCCAAACAACACACTTTAATGTCATAAGCAAACATTTAAAATTCAGCTTACAGAAACATAATACACAGTAGCATCTCTCCAGTTAAAGGTCAAACCCAATTTCCATTTTAAAGCTCTATCGCTGCACAAAACAAGGGTTCTGGAGTTAAAACTTGGCATCCAAATTCTTTGTCTGAGAGCTAATTATTTTTCCGAACATTGGAGAGATTAGATTTGACTATATTTACAGTTTTTGTCATCCTTTAAAAACAGAAACATATTGTTAGTGTTTTCAGATGTTGAAATCCTTTAGTCTAAGCTAAAGAAACTGATCTGAGGAGAAAGAACAAACTGTGAGCTAAAGTCAACCCTTTTGAAGATAGTAGGGCTATGTGACAATTTTTGGCAGACGGCTATGTAAAAGTCAAGACTATTTAATGTCTTGTATCCTGCCTCTTTATTCTACAGAGATGTATGACATCTGGTTGTGGGAGGGATTTCAATCTGTACTTTGGGCCCCATCATGCCCAGTATCATGAGTTTATCCATTTACTGTAGTACACCTACGTTCTTGATCATGTGTCTCATTTTGTTTGTATAATGTGTAACAGCCTTTCTGCTCATTTTGTTACCTTATAAATTTAAGTATGATTGTGTAGCTGAAATGTCAGGATCCAAACAAACAAGCCAATAAAATATTGTTTTTAATTGTATTACAACCTTTTTATGCCAATATTTCACAGTACTATACATATTAAGCTCACAGTACAAATCAGATCCAGCTATACTGTAAAATTATATTTTTATTCGGATATATTCCAATGTTATGTGTTCTAGAACAGTTAAGGCAAAGTCAGAAATAGTGCATCACATTAGACACTGATTCATCCTGTCTGGGTACTACATCCCGCACTTACAGGGACTGGACCAGTTTAATCATAAGGTTATGGGAGAAGAGGGAGTTCTTAATCTGACCTACAGGAAGGATCACAAATCTCTAGGATACTTCTCAGTGGAGGATTTTACTTTTGATCTCTTAATTACACCAAATTAGCTTAAAGAAGTATACAAATTAACGTTTCCTGTTCTCCATTTTAGAAATTGTGAAGCATCTTTCTAAAACTTGAAGCATCCATAGTATTTATATGGCACTTCACAATAATCTCCAAATATCTCTTTAGTTAAGAAAGGGCTGGAGTTCATGCCATGGCAATTTTAGAAGGCTTGATTGAAATCAGTATCTTACAAATTGTACCCAAGATTCTATCTTGTGAATTACTCTCTTTAAACAATTCCATGCTCATTAGTGTATGTTTAGTTCATACTTGCATTCTCAGAACACATTTTTAATTTTCCTTAGCAACATACAAAAAGTACTGAAGCAAAAATCTCTGCTTCTCCAAGCTTTCCATCAGCAATGTTAGTCATGTTTAATTAGCCCTACATAAAACTAGCATGAATAACAGTTGACTACATAATTTCATTTTATACAATGAAACATAAATTGAATTAAGGGATAGGCTGTAATATAAAGGAGCCGGAAATTACTAAGCAAGTGATGCTGTCTTCTGAGATATTCCATATACCAAAAGGTAGAGCAGTTACCTTAAAATGGTTATAGTACAGCCAGCCAAGTGAGCTGAACTCTGGGGTATCATTTAGAAGATTCTTGGAGGGCACTCCAAATTCTTTCAACTATATTCATAACTACTTACTTACTGAGCACTCCTACTATTCATAAGGCCTGACACATGAAGTCCTTTAGCTGACATAAGTTCACCACACATTTTGGAAGATCGTACTGTACATCTGTGCTATAAAGAGTATGACAGCAATAGCAGTAGCAATCAAACCTGATAGAAGAGTTATACTAATGCTGTTTCAGGGCCTCAGACCTGCAAGCTGTTTCATGAAGGTGGACACCTAAACACTCATGGAGACTCTTAACTTCCATTGGGTACTGCACAAATGTGGAGTTGGCCTATGCAGAGTAGGTCGCAGGATTGGACCTACAGCTGCAGAAGAACAAACATTTAAGTAAGTCAGACTAACTGCACACATTAGTTTTACATATGTTTTGTTTAAACCATTTTTTCTTTTGATGCTTAGCAACCACAGAAATTGACCCTTTTAGTTCTGGCTTAGAAAGGCATAGAAGGTGGCAATGTTGTAAAAACTAATCCGTGGTATAAAACCACTAAATAAAGCCTGCTTTTTTGATGTGCTGAAGATCTGTAGCTGACACTGAACTTAATTGAATTGGAGTTGTAGATGCTCAGCGATAGAGAAAGCAAGACCCTTAAAGAACGTAGGAAGTGCAGAAGACAGCTTGCAGACTCCTTGTCGCATGTGGGTTTCCATATCTAATGGATATTATCAAAACCCAGTCTGCTTGGAAAGATGAAGTCAAAAATGGCTTGATCAGAAATAGCTAGTTACTGTCTGCAATATCATTTTAATTACCAAGTCTGCACTGCAGCTACCCATGTTGTGACTTGAATTCAGTGCTTAAGTCAGCCTCACGCTTTCCTCATCTGCCACAATTTTTACAGAAATTTGCCCTTTGGATGCTCTGCTTGTGTTACGAGAACTAGCATCCATTCAATCAGTAAAGCTAAGTTATAAGTTTTTAGAGATGCTAATGGTAAAAGTAAAACAATTGGAAAGTTGTCAACAAGTATGTTTTTGACATCAATAACTGGAACCTATACAGACATTTAGTTTTATAGTTTTAGACTCATTTAAAGGAGGGAGAAAGACATCACAGGCAATAAATTTCATAAAGAAAACTCTGTCCATATTTTTAGTTAATAATGAGGGGTTTGCTTTGATGTCTAGACAAGTTCAACTACATTAAGAGAAAATAATATTCATTTAGGGTTAATGCCCTTTGAATGATCACTACTGTAAAAAAAGCAATATATTTCCAATGTAATTTCGAATAAGAAAATGTAATGTACAATATTTTGCCAGGAACAAAATTACTCAAGTTTTTAAAAGTCTGACCCACTGCAGCTGCTTTGTTAAAAAAGCAAACGATTACTTTTGCATCCACTTTAAGAGATCAAAAGCCAACTGTATTCCAAAGCCTGCAGCAGTGTAAGTGAAATTTTTATTTGTTATTTGAAATAAATTAAATGGAAAAAAGCCAGCTTCTTTTTTTTAATTCAGCCATCGTATTTTCTGCATTAACATTTTGTGGTGCTTGACAATAGTTAATAAAATAGTTTTTATATTGCCTAAAATGCTGCAATTTAGCCCTTACAAGTTATGCCAGACTTTCCACAATTCCTTCTCCAAAGCACACGGATTCATAGCAAAAGATTAGATTTATAGTCATCTCCTATAAAATGACTTGAGGTGAAGTACCAAAAAGTTGCGAGTTTCCCAATCTCTAATTCATAGTACATTCATTTAGGAAATATTTTAATGACAGGTAATCCTAAAAGCAAGGAGAGATACGGCGTATGTATGATATAGAGTATACAGTGTGTAGCAGGCCAACTTAAGAGTTTACAGAGAGAAAATTTAAGGGAGGCATTCAGATATCACATACTTTAACAGTTACTAGTAGAAGAACCCCATTCTTTTATTTCTGGTTTCACACAAACAAAAACATACAACAAAGAAAAGATCAGCTTTCTGGTTATGCTCATCCATTTAGGTATCCTCCTAGGATTTTTCCCAAATACTCCTTTTAGGTAGATGAGGAATCATTTAAAGCAGTGGTTCCCAAACTTGTTCCGCCACTTGTGCAGGGAAAGCCCCTGGCGGGCCAGTTTGTTTACCTGCCGTGTCCGCAGGTTCAGCCGATCGCGGCTCCCAGTGGCCGCTGTTCGCTGCTCCAAGCCAATGGGAGCTGCTGGACGTGGTGCGGGCCGAGGGACGTACTGGCCGCCACTTCCAGCAGCTCCCATTAGCCTGAAGCAGTGAACCGCGGCCACTGGGAGCCACGATTGGCCGAACCGGCGGACACGGCAGGTAAACAAACCGGCCCGGCCCGCCAGGGGCTTCCCCTGCACAAGCGGCGGAACAAGTTTGGGAACCACTGATTTAAAGAAATAAACAAATAGTGGGGGAAAGAGGGGAGAAGGAAGTTATTCCATTAAAGCACATATAATGGACGTAAAACTTCAAGACTTAGTGCTGACATTTTCTTTCTAGAAGAACAAACTTTAGCTAAAACCATAGTCATATATAGTGTCAGGTTATGCATTTATTATTTTGTAAGTAACTTTGTTACTATCTGCTACTTCCCAGACGTTTCCCTGAACACAACATACAAAATCACCTCCTTTGTATCCTCAACAGTGTTTTATATTTCAAGATCTGTTTTTTCTAAGGAGCAGATTACAATCTCAGTGTGAATCTTAACTACATCATTTCAATTTCAAGCACAGTTTTGTAACCCAAGACAAGATATACATTTCTCTTATAAGAGTGAATCCTGAGTCGTCCAAAGATAAGTCAATGTGTAAATAAGCAACTCACTTGCCAATAATTAAGGCAAGGCCTCAGTTGCTTTAACACAGCAGACTTCTTTTTTCTATTGTCTGTACACAAAATCAACTACTCTCCATGCCAGTTTAGACAGAGGTGTTTTCCCACTCTATGCACTGTTATACAACAGCAGACCCACTCAACCAAAACAATGAGATTGGGGTTACCGTCATACATAGAATTCTACACAGACCTGTTATATACCATAATAAATGGCCAGTGGCCTTGTAAATGATGGATTTAAGATTATCTAAATCTTTTAAATCCATTTTATTTAAATCACTAACAAAAGCAGAAAACCAAGGGCCTTATTTTCTACTCAAAGTCTAATTTTTCACCTCTGGGACTCCATCAATATCAGTGCCATTAATGAGTGTAAAGCAAATGTAGCTGTATAGATAATCTGACACAAGTAGTTCTACTCTCATATGGAAGTGCAGGGCATTTATACTATTGCAGGGCAATTCCCAATAGTGCTGGCTATTAAGACAACCCATCACCATTAATCTAATTAGAGAAGTCATCCTGAGAACTTCAGAAAACAAAGTGAGATAAAATTTAGACCTGACTAACTTTGCCTCAGTGGTTAGCTATAATATAAATATTTATTGGTGGATACAGTTTTCTTAACAAATTATTGTTAATATTATTTTGAATTACAATAAATCATGGATACAAGGTTTTAATCTAAAACTCAACTCTGTTTTAAACTATTCTTAACTTTAATTTATGTCAAGTGTCTTGTTCATTCTAGCCACATTATTTCTTTAAGTCATTATATAAACACAATAAAAAGGATGCATAAAATAAGGCAGAAAATCTTTAGTTCTTTAAGTCAACATGTATGCAATAAACATACTTACAGCCGTTCGAGTTGCTTTAGATCCTGAAATGCTCCACGCTCTATCATACTGATGTGATTTTCTTCCAAATGCCTATAATTAAAGAAATACCAAATGACAATGTGAACGGCACTTTAAATCAAGCAACACCAATTACAGTGATAGACTGATGAAAGCGCCTCTACAGAATGGCAGTGGTTTTTTCATGGTCACTTCTACCACCATCAGAAGATAAAATTTACAGTCCAAAATACATAGCACTAGTAGTTTTTGCATGGATGTAAACTGCATCCTGATTACCAGGGCTAGTAACCACATTATTCGCTTTTAGTTTTTATAGCCAAAACCCATTAAAATCTTGCAATTAGTTTATTATAGGCCTGATTCTGCCCCCTTAGTACTTTACTCTTCGCACTTCCAATCATTTTAATTTTATTCCGTGTCAGTAAGGATGGAAGCCCATAGTCAACATCAGAAGATTAATGCAGGGCAAATAAACCAGACAAAGCATTAAGTGATAAAGCGCATGCACATAAGCATCTGCATGGGATTTCAGACTCCTCCAGAAGTTACTGAGCGGTTCCTATTCAGTGAGACTTCTCCAAGGGTGCAGGAGTGCCAGCTGTTTGTGACCACTGAAGACAGTCAATCTGCATCACAGGAAATAGGAAAAGCTACCAAGGGAAGTGCTCAGGCAATCTGTCCCTTTTTCACATCCCTGTCTCTCATTTCCTCCCATGAGACAGGGCATAGGCGGGGATGAATCAGCTGAAGAGATTGGAGGCAAGTAGAAATGCCTGGAATAGACTTTATTTACCATTATGTGGAATCCCACTGAAATCCTGTGGGGCCAACCATTTATCACTGAAGTGTTGTACTGAAGGGGGGCAGACTCATTGATGGGTAAGTGGAGCCCCCACTCCACATATGATCTGCAGTGCTGTGACACATGGCCCTGGCACTCTGATTAGCTAGGGGATGGGGGAGACAAGAGAAGAGGGCTTCTCCACACATCACGGAGCTGACTGGCTAGAGGGCTGGCAGGGAATCCTGCCTATATTTCCTGCCGCACCCCCTGGCTTGAAGTGGTTTTCTTCATACACAGGGTTTACAGTTTGGTTCAATGGCTCTCAGCACCCCCATTATAAAAAATGTTCCAGTGCCATTGCCTGCCACCAGCTCCTTCCCAATTGGAGGATGGGATTGCCATTGGAGAAGGGACTGCGTGGGCAGACAGGGCACAAGTGGCTGTTGCAGGGCCACCGCATGCCAACAATCTGAGCTCAGGACTGCAGGGCAGGCCCATGGAGCAGTTGGTCTCTGTGGTCATTATGAGTTTGCACCACATGTGATCATCAGCCAGAGCCCACAGGAAAGGCAGCACCTTGATCGGTGACTGATGGACTGGATGCTAGGGGCATCTGGACTGTGTTTGCTGATCAGTGTGATTGATAGTCACTGAGAAAGGTGTTGAAGTGCATGGTGGGTGAATTCCTGCCTCTCCAAAGTGTCGCTGGGTGGGGGGAGGGCGCGGCGGAGGGTGTCTCCACTCCAAGTAGTTTGAATCCAACTACGTGCACACACACACACACACACACACACACACGTATGTACGTAACATAGATTATGCCAGATTTTAACTGTATTTAACATGAATAACTCACATGGTACAATTTGGCCAATATTTTGTACAGTACACAAAGCATAGCAGTCAGT
Organism: Terrapene triunguis; assembly: GCF_002925995.2. Classification (NCBI taxonomy): domain Eukaryota; kingdom Metazoa; phylum Chordata; order Testudines; family Emydidae; genus Terrapene; species Terrapene triunguis. The sequence continues at coordinate 11,077,092 of NW_020665189.1, read as the reverse complement.
AAAATAAACATTTACCAACAGTCAGACTACCATGTCAATAAATGTTATTTTAATAAGGACCCCCATAGAAATAGTGAGAGCTGGGATATAAGCCAACAAACTTTATGTGGCTCCAAGCAGCAGAAAAGTCTTGCTGTAGTAGTCTCATCCTGCAGGCGAAGTCAACAAGCAGGGAAGTAAGTCTTCTAATAAATTTGAGATTTTTTTTTATTTAGTTGGAGAATAGTTATAAGCGTTTATGCCATATGTTTTGAAGGAACAGTGGAAGATATTTGTATTTTCATCACAACCATATTAAGCATCTGCCCATTAATTCACAGTGTTAGGAAGTTCATGCACTATTTATCTCCTGGGCATCTTGTAGGACTTTAAGGACTAAGATAAATTGTACAAAAGGTGGTGTAAAAGCAGTGTGTTAGCTACAGAGGGCAAGTGTGTGAAATAGGAAGATTTTCCCACACTTTAACTTACCTATACCTACACTTCTCACAGGTGCTTATTTGGGGAAAGAGAGAGTGGAAAAAACACCTCTGACCCCCTCTTTTGTGCAATGCTAAGCACAAGTGGTTTTTGTTACTGGTCACTTTATAGGGCTTTAGCTTGAGGGCAATAAACTAGCTTACAGGCTTCTCGTGAGCTAAATGGGACACAATATGGAATTGCTGTTCTCCCGTTAGTTTGGGACACAGGGAATTATACAACACCCAGCCAACAGGAGCTGGATATTGAATTTTTCTATACATAATACATTGTTACCTTTTTGTGTATATGTTACACAGGCATTTCTGTAATATTACAGATTTTCCAAGAAAAAAAAAATCAGCAAGCTAGTTAAAGAAAACCAAATATGAACTCTCTAATAAGACTGGTATGGTTATTAATATTGCTCAACTCCAGTTGCAACTTTGCAGTGCCACAGTGCCACTATGATCTGTGATTCATATAGCGCCCCATCTAAACCTAACCGAGACTAAGGCTATGTCTACACTGCTGTGCCGCTATAAGGTATGCCATTGTAGCCGCATCTCCCACCGACAAAGCACTGTCCATACCAGCGCTTTGTGTCTTTAAAACCTTTGTTGGTCAGGAGGGTATTTGTTTCACACCCCAACCAACAAAAGTTTTAATGACAAAAGAGCAGTGTAAACATAGCATAAAATCAATGGTAATCTTACTATTTAATCAATAGTCATTGGGAAAGGCCCTTACAAGTTGTCTTCAAACTTCACTGAACCACTTTCACTAACTTCTGCATCTCTTTGTGGCTTATATACCTCCCCTCCATTATTTATGTTTTACTAAGACATGGACCACAAATTATTGGCATTTGCATTAGTGACTATACATGCAAATACTGGATTCACACCTCCGTTTCGGCAAAGCTCTGATCTGGACAATAACTTCATTATCTGAGCCCAAAAGTTTTATTAATCTGAAGTTTATCCAGATTATCTGGATTTAGCTCTTGGAAAAAAATAATGTCCCTTAAATTTTAAGTTCTTCCCAGCTGTCCTGAAAAGTTTGGAAATATTTGGGGGTGGAGGAGTGGGGAACGTGGCAGGAAGGACTTCAGGTTCAGGATTTCATCATTTCTCTTTGGTCCCAGCCAGAAGCAAGAGCCATAGATCTAACAAACTGACAATTTACTATACATTTTCAAAGTCCAAAGTTGAATGGCAGGGGCACTTTTCCCACTCTCATCCAATTATACTTCAATGATGTGTGATTCCTCTACTAAGTTCTCTCCAGTTATGCGCACTTCCATCTCATCCAAACTATATATATATATCCCAGTAATCCAACTACGTCAGCAGCAGTGACATGCTGGTTCTGAAAACTCAAATCACCAACATTTGTACTTTTAGACCTTGCTGCCCAATTTATTTCTTCTCTAGAAATAAATATTTGTGAATAATTACACTATATCTCTTTTCTGGCAATCTTAAAATGAAAGCAAATTAAGTTAATGTTGATAATTTAAAAGTTTCACATCAGGCAAAATAGAACACTGGCCTTCTGTAACAGTTCAGTCTTAATATGGAACTATGGAAAATAATTTCTACCCCTTCGATTGATCATTTCTTTTCAGGAGTATGATTGGACCCACAGCTGCTACGAGGGACAGCAGTGACTATTGTTTTTAATCATTTACATTCAGCCAGGAGGTATGGACTGTTTCCTTTAGGTGTGACCCTTACAACTGTCAACTGTTCCTTAGGGTACGTCTACACTACGAGATTAATTCGAATTTAGATAATTCGAATTTGGGAAACAGATTGTATAAATTCGATTGTGCGCGGCCACACTAAGCTCATTAATTCGGTTTTTAACCACATTAATTCGGTGGTGTGCGTCCATGTACCGGGGCTACCGTCGATTTCTGGAGCGTTGCACTGTGGGTAGCTATCCCATAGCTATCCCATAGTTCCCGCAGTCTCCCCTGCCCATTGGAATTCTGGGTTGAGATCCCAGTGCCTGATGGGACCAAAACATTGTCGCTGGTGGTTCTGGGTACAGCCTCACCCCTCCCTCCCTCCCTCCCTCCCTCCCTGCATGAAAGCAACGGACGGCAGACAACCATTTCGCGCCTTTTTTCCTGGGTGAACACTGCAGACTCCATACCACAGCAAGCATGGAGCCCGCTCAGCTCCAGACAGCAGTCATGAACATTGTAAACACCTCGCGCGTTCTCGTGGAGTTTATGCTGAGCCTGGACCAGAAAAACGAGGCGAGGAGGCAGCGGCGGCGGGAGCGCAGCGACCAGCGTGATGAGGACATGGACATGGACACGGACACAGAATTCTCTCAAACCACGGGTCCCGGTGCTTTGGAGATCATGTTGTTAATGGGGCAGATTCTAGCCATGGAACGCCGATTCTGGGCCCGTGAAACAAGCACAGACTGGTGGGACCGCATAGTGTTGCAGGTCTGGGACGATTCCCAGTGGCTGCGGAACTTTCGCATGCGTAAGGGCACTTTCATGGAACTTTGTGACTTGCTGTCCCCTGCCCTGAAACGCCAGAATACCAAGATGAGAGCAGCCCTCACAGTTGAGAAGCGAGTGGCGATAGCCCTGTGGAAGCTTGCAACGCCAGACAGCTACCGGTCAGTCGGGAATCAATTTGGAGTGGGCAAATCTACTGTGGGGGCTGCTGTGATGCAAGTAGCCAAAGCAATCATTGAGGTGCTGCTACGAAAGGTAGTGACTCTGGGAAATGTGCAGGTCATAGTGGATGGCTTTGCTGCAATGGGATTCCCTAACTGTGGTGGGGCGATAGATGGAACCCATATCCCTATCTTGGCACCGGAGCACCAGGGCAGCCAGTACGTAAACCTCAAGGGGTACTTTTCAATGGTGCTGCAAGCACTGGTGGATCACAAGGGACGTTTCACCAACATCAACGCGGGCTGGCCGGGAAGGGTTCATGATGCTCGCGTCTTCAGGAACACTATTCTGTTTAAAGGGCTGCAGCAAGGGACTTACTTCCCGGACCAGAAAATAACCGTTGGGGATGTTGAAATGCCAATAGTTATTCTTGGGGACCCAGCCTACCCCTTAATGCCATGGCTCATGAAGCCATACACAGGCAGCCTGGACAGGAGTCAGGAGCTGTTTAACTACAGGCTGAGCAAGTGTAGAATGGTGGTAGAATGTGCATTTGGCCGTTTAAAAGGTCGATGGAGATCGCTACTGACTCGCTCTGACCTTAGCCAAAGGAATCTCCCCATTGTTATTTCTGCTTGCTGTGTGCTCCACAATCTCTGTGAGAGTAAGGGGGAGACCTTTATGGCAGGGTGGGAGGCTGAGGCAAATCGCCTGGCTGCTGATTACGCGCAGCCAGACACCAGGGAGATTAGAAAAGCACACCAGGAAGCAGTGTGCATCAGAGAAGCTTTAAAAACCAGTTTCATGACTGGCCAAGCTACAGTGTGAAATTTCTGTTTGTTTCTCCTTCATGAAAACCCGCCCCCTTTATTGACTCATTCTCTGTAAGTAACCCACCCTCCCCCTTCCCCCAGCTTGCTTTCAAACCAAATAAAGTCACTATCGTTTAAAAATCATTTATTCTTTATTCATAGATTATAAAAAGAGGGAGGGAACCTGGGTGGGGTTTGGGAGGAGGGAAGGAAAAGGCCACTAAAAAAAGGTTAAAAAAATGACAGCCTTTTGCTTGGGCTGTCTACTGGGGTGGAATGGGAAGGTGTACGGAGCCTCCCCCCCCGCGTTCTTACACGTCTGGGTGAGGAGGCTATGGAACATGGTGAGGGGGGAGGGGGGTTATACAGGGGCTGTAGCGGCACTCTGTACTCCAGCTGCCGTTCCTGAAGCTCCACCAGACGCCGGAGCATGTCTGTTTGCTCTCGCAGTAGCCCCAGCGTTGCTTCCCGACTCCTCTGATCTTCCTGCCGCCACCTCTCATCTCGAGCGTCTCTCCTGTCCTCACGTTGGTCCCTCCTGTCCTCACGTTGGTCCCTCCTGTCCTCACGGTCACTGGCTTCTTTCCTATACTTTGAAACCGTGTCCTTCCACTCATTCAGATTAGCTCTGTCACTGCGGGTGGATTGCATGATTTCTGCAAACATCTCGTCTCGCGTCTTCTTCTTCCGACGCCTTATCTGTGCTAGCCTTCGGGATGGAGGAGGGAGGCTTGAAGAATTTGCAGCTGCATGAGGGAGGGAAAAAATGAGAGAATTTTTTAAAAAGATACATTTTGCAGAACAATGCTTATACTCTTTTACGGTGACCAACACTATTCACATTACATAGCACATGTGATTTTGCCTCTTAATATTGAGTGCCTGTGGCTTTGGTGTTAGAGATCACAGACGCAGGTCCGGGCAACACAATTCAGCTTGCAGGCAGCCATGGTAAGCCATTGTCTTTCGGCTTCTGCGCCCTCCTTTCCCACATAGCAAGCAAAGCCTGTTGACTGCTGCGGTTTTCCTGTTAACCTTCAGCAGCAGAAAACAAACTAACCCCCCCACCATCCAATTCTCTGGGATGATCGCTGTATCCCTCCCCCCACCGCGTGGCAGGTATCAGGGAAAATCCCTGCAGAAACCAAACTAACCCCCCCTCTCCCCCCCCTCCCACCATGAATTCCCTGGGATGATCAATGTACCCCTCCCCCGACCGCGTGGCTGGTAACAGGGAAGATCCCTGCGGACCCAAGGGGAAAGGCCCTGGGCCAACCCCCCCCCCCCCCCCCCCCCCCCCCGCAGTCGCCTAACTGCAGGGAAGGATTTCTTTTCAGCCACAGGCAAACAGCCCAGTAGGAACGGCCACCTCTGTCCCCTTAATTAAATTCCCGTATTTCAACCAGGTTACCATGAGCGATATCACTCTCCTGAGGATTACACAGCAAGATAAAGAACGGATGTTGCTTGAATGCCAGCAAACACCGGGACCATACGCTGTCAGGCTTTGTCAGGCAATGATACCAGATTACTTGCTGCAAGCATGGCGTGGTCAAGTGTCCTACCATGGAGGACGGAATAAGGCTGCACTGCCCAGAAACCTTGTGGCAAGGCTTTTGGAGTACCTCCAGGAGAGCTTCATGGAGATGTCCCTGGAGGATTTCCGCTCCATCCCCAGACACATTAACAGACTTTTCCAGTAGCTGTACTGGCTGCGAATGCATCCCAAGTCCTCAGGGCAAAATAATCATTAAAAAACCTTGCTTTTAAAACAAGTTTTATATTTTAAAAGGTAAACTCACCTGAGGTCCCTTCCATGGGGTCGTGGTCTTGGATACTGGCTTGGGAGGGTTCGGAGGGTACTTCACTCAGGCTGAGAAAAAGCTCCTGGCTGTGGGGGAGAACGGAGTGCTGGGTGCTCTCCGCAAGCTCGTCCTCCTCCTCGTCCGCAGAATCCTCAGGTGTTGCTGAGATTATCCCTGCCTCGGAATCAACGGTCAGAGGTGGGGTAGTCGTGGCAGCCCCCCCTAGAATTTCATTTAGCTCGGCGTAGAAGCGGCATGTCCGCGGCTCTGACCCGGAGCGACCGTTTGCCTCCTTTGTTTTTTGATAGGCTTGTCTGAGCTCCTTCACTTTCACGCGGCACTGACCTGAGTCCCTATTGTGGCCTCTCTCCATCATGCCCTTGGAGATTTTTTCAAAAGTTTTGGCATTTCGTCTCTTTGAACGAAGTTCTGCTAGCACTGAATCCTCTCCCCATATAGCAATCAGATCCAGTACCTCCCGAACGGTCCATGCTGGTGCTCTTTTTCGATTATCAGCCTGCATGGTTACCTGTGCTGATGAGCTATCTGTGGTCACCTGTGCTCTCCACGCTGGGCAAACAGGAAATGAAATTCAAATGATCGCGGGGCTTTTCCTGTCTACCTGGCCAGTGCATCCGAGGTCAGATTGCTGTCCAGAGCGGTCAGTGGTGCACTGTGGGATAGCTCCCGGAGGCCAATAACATCGAATTGCGGCCACACTACCCCTAATTCGAATTTACAAAATCGATTTTGGCGCTACTCCGCTCGTCGGGGTGGAGTACAGAAATCGATTTTAAGCGCCCTTTAATTCGAAGTAACTGGCTCCGTTGTGTGGACGGGTTAAGGATTAATTCGGATTAACGCAGCTAAATCCGAATTAAAGTCGTAGTGTAGACCAGGCCTCAGTCAACTCAAAGTTACTTGGCAGCTGCCATGTGTTCTGTATGGGAATACACCCTAAACCATCCCAAAATGGAAAGAGCCATTTAACAGTGGTTTTATAGTGATAAATTGGTTTAACTGAAGTACAATTCATTCTATAGCGCAAAAATAAAAAAGTTTTAATCACAATGTTGATTAAAAGCCAAGCAGAAAAACACCAATGATATAACACTGATTTTAAATTATTTGGAGTTTATCTCTTGCACTAAGGCACGGCATAAAACTATAATCAATGCTTTAGTTATGGAAACTGCACAGGGTCTCTGATGTGGATGCTATTTCACGACTAGAAGATGTAAACAATTCTACAGTACATAGAGCATCAGCAGCACACATCTTTCCAGCTTATTTTTGGAGGCTAATGGTCCAATGCAGCATTTTGAAGGCCAAGCTAGTTTTATACTCACAAGACACGGAGATTCTTCAGCCCAGCAAAGTCCATCTTGGTGATTCTTGAGATATTATTTCTGTCTAAGTCCCTGCAAAGAAAAGAAAACAGAAATTCATGTTCAGGCACTTTAGTAGCTGCACAAAACTCTGTTTGAAGAGAATGCAACTTGTTCACCTGGGCATTTGTTTGTCACAGGGGTTCTCAAACTGGGGGCCGGGACCCCTCAGGGGGTCACCAGGTTATTACATGGGAGGTTGCAAGCTGTCAGCTTCCACCCTAAACCCTACTTTGCCTCCAGCATTTATAATGGTGTTAAATATATTAAAAAGTGTTTTTAATTTATAAGGGGTGAGGTCGCACTCAGAGGCTTGCTAGGTGAAAGGGATCACCAGTACAAAAGTTTGAGAATCACTGGATTTGCATCTGAAGAAGTGAGGTTCTTACCCACGAAAGCTTATGCTCCCAATACTTCTGTTAGTCTTAAAGGTGCCACAGGACCCTCTGTTGCTTTTTACAGATTCAGACTAACACGGCTACCCCTCTGATACTTGAGAATCACTGGTTTATCAGCACTCAAAACTGTACAAACTAGTTTTCCTATTAAAATCTAAAATGAGTATATATATGAGTGAGTATATAAAATGAGTAAAGATTTACTAATACGGATGAATTTTGCTTCCCCCCAGTGATGCTACTTTTAACTAAGTTTTTTGGGGGAGATGTGCGGGGGGGGAAGAGAAAAGAGTGGGATTTTCAATGCACCTTAACCACATTGCGCTTCAATAGGAGGTGGGTGTTTAACTCCCTTAGGCTGGGATTTTCTAAAGAGCTGGAGTAGTTTTAACAACAACGAGTCACTGCACTGTACCTGACCCCACTCCAGGGATTCACTCAGTGGTTGCGTGCACTAGCCACTCTTGGTATAGTGTGCTCTGTTTGCCACAAAGCCAAGAAGCCACACTGTAGCTACTCTAAACACTGATCTGACTCTAGCTTTGGCAGAGTCCCATGCAGCACTTGCAGTTACTGAAAGTAGTAGAATTTAACAGGGCTAGCAGAATGGAAAGGTACAAAGGCTCACACCACTATCATCTAATTGCAGCCTCATTTCTCCCAAAGCCCTTGTGGGCAGTCCTGTAAAGCAAAAGCCTTAGTGTGCTCCTCAGACATTCTCTCCAGCCCATCTCTCCCTGAGATAAAAGCAGCACTGGCTTTCAAATCATACTAGCTACAGCTTCCCGTACAGTGTTCTTCACGGCCCCATCTGCCCTGTACTTTCATCCAGACAGGTAGCTGCCTCACACCTCTGCTTGCAAGCCACAGTAACTCCTCACTTAACGTTGTAGTTCTGTTCCTGAAAAATGCAACTTTAAGTGAAATGATGTTAAACTAATCCAATTTTCCCATACCATTTAATGTAAATGTGGGGGGTTAGGTTCCAAGGAAATTTTTGGGGGGCAGACAAAAGCATTATATACTGTACAGTACTGTACTGTACTGTGGTTGAGAAGTGCCCCTGGCTTATCCCACACCGGCACAGCCCGCTGCAGGCAAGGACACTAGGAACCACCTTGCACAGCAGCAGCGGCAGCTTCCCCCCAGAAGAACAGGCGCCGACTTTGCCAGGGGATGCTCCAGGCCCGCCTCTTCCAGTCCCCGCTCCACTCCACTAAATTTGTTAGTCTCTAATGTGCCACAAGTACTCCTCGTTCTTTTTGCTGATACAGACTAACACGGTTACCGCTCTGAAAAGAATATCTTAATGTACTTGATGAACAGTGTACACAATTCTCCATTGCTGTTGAGTTTTTATGAGAAATTAAGATAGGGATGGAGAACAGTGTCTAGATATGGTTGGTTAAATACATAAATACATAAATGTTAAGGGTCATTCTTTAACTTAGTGTGCAAGTTTCCCACAATCCTAGCATATCAGGCTCTCTTAAGAAAACAGGGCAACCAGATCCTTGCACTGACGGGAGTCAATTTGTGGCAGAGAAACTCCAGCTTCGGGGATCAGAATTCTCCCTAGTTTCTGCTAAGAATGTTTGCATTTTTTCATCTCCGGAGTCAAAGTATCTTCTTCTCTGTATTAATACGAGAAGAGACAAGGTGGCTGAGGTAATATCTTTTATTGCAGTGGTTCTCAACCAGGGGTCTGGGGACCCCTGGGTGGCCGCGAGCAGGTTTCATGGGATCCACCAAGCAGGACCAGTGTTAGACTTCCTGGGGCCCAGGGCAGAAAGCCGAACTCCCACCGCATGGGGCTGAAGCCTGGGCCCCTGAGCCCTGCACCTGGGGGTGAAGCAGAAGCCTGAGCAACCTAGCTTCATGGTGCCCCCTGTGGCATGGGGCCCTGGGCATTGCATTAACACCAACCTGGGCTCTTATATGTAGAAAACCAGTTATTGTGGCACAGGTGGGCCATGAAGTTTTTATAGCATGTTTGGGGGGCCTCAGAAAGAACAAGGTTGAGACCCCGTTTTATTGGACCAACTTCTAGTACAGGGGTGGGCAAACTTTTTGGCCCGAGTGCCACATCTGGGTATGGAAATTGTATGGTGGGCCATGAATGCTCTTGAAATTGGGGTTGGGGTATGGGAGGGGGTGCGGACTCTGGGGTGGGGCCAGAAATGAGGAGTTCAGGGTGCGGGAGGGGGCTCTGGGCTGGGACAGGGGGTTGAGGTGCGGGGGGGGAAGGTGAGGGCTCTGGCTGGGGGTGCAGGTTCTGGGAGTGCAGGAGTGTGCTCCAGGCTGGGACCAAGGGGCTAGGAGGACGGGAAGGGGATCAGGGCTGGGCAGGGGATTGGGGCACAGAAGGGGGTCGGGGTGCAGGCTCCGGGTGGCGCTTACCTCAAGCAGCTCCCTGCAGCAGCGGCATGTCACCCCTCCGGCTCCTCCCAGCCAATGGGAGCTGAGAGGGTGGTGCTTGGGGCAGGGGCAGTGCACGGAGCCCCCTGGCTGCCCCTACGCATAGGAGCTGGAGCGGGGACATGCCACTGCTTCCGGGAGCTGTGTGAAGCCACGGCACGAGCAGAGTGGGGCAAGCCCCAGACCCCGTTCCCTGGCTGGAGAGGGGAGCTAGAGAGCTGGATTAAAACATCTGAAGGGCCAGATACGGCCCCCGGGCCATCATTTGCCCACCCCTGTTCTAGTATAAGAATACTCTAACATAAGAAGTAAACCTCAGGATAATCCTGAAATTTTGAACTGACAATAGGGCACCTGCATCATTTATCCTTTAGAAGGTTCAGTGGGAGAGGAAGAAGACTAATTTAAAACCATATTTCAACCCAATAAAAACTGCTTTCTGTGGAAAAGGTGAAATCCTATTTGAAAACTGAGTTAGATTTTAAGTTAGAGCTCAACATATAGCTATTTAGTGACTGAGATCATGACCATAAACAGGAGAAACCTCTTGCAAAATCCCTGGTTAAAAACAAGTTTTTCATAGTGGAAAAAAGTGATGCTAAATTCTGGGTTAAGCTTTTTTTTTTTTAAAAATCAATTTAAATGTTCACAGTTGTCCAAAATTATGCAGAGATTAGACAATGGAGAGGGGGTCAGAATTATTTATGACAGTAAATACTGATGCTTTATAACCATTAACACAAATTGTCCACATCACATGACAAAACATTAAAAGTAAATATCCTTAAGTCAAACTCTGATTCTCAAGCAACATTTTTCATACTTTGCGTATCTGTAACTTCAGTTAATTAATTTCTATGGACATATTTTTTGTCAGTTTGTGTGTGTGTGTGTGTGTGTGTGTGT
>NW_020665189.1:11049291-11066249 GCF_002925995.2 Terrapene triunguis | reverse complement strand
TATGGAGAAATCAATGTTAACCAACATTTATCAATAAAAATCTAATCCATCCACTCCTCAACAAAAGCAAATAATATTTTAGCAGGATTTGTAATTGTTTAAGCACTACACCAGAAAGACCACACATTTCTAACATGAAACCACATTCCTTGACAATCTGTGTAATGAATACTTTGTAGTGCCCAAATTATATTGATTCCAATGTCAAGTGTCAAAATGGTCTACTACCAAACTAAAGGAATAACCCACCTTTTAAGTAGAAATTTTGCATCATAAGCATACACAATACTCCTCAATGGAAGAATTGTACCAAATAGATTCCTGTACTAAAGCCGTTACAGTTTAACAGCAAAGCTAGGTGGTGTAATGTGACATTATTGACATGAACTGTGACCGTATAGATCATTGTTGCAACCAAGATCCTATAGTTGCACCAAATCTTGTACAAAGGAGGTCTAGTAAGGTGTCTATAGAAAGACTGTAATTTGCTGGTTATGATTATGCTGTCTGTATGTGTGTATCATTTTTGTATTTGAAGTTATGAATATTGGCTATGTATTTGTATCTCAATGTGTTTGATTCTAAGTAGTCTCAGTGAAGCATTTGGTCAGCTTCTTGAGAATGGGCACTTACTGAGAATAGTCCTATCAAGAAACACTTAACTGACCATGGACTTTGGGAGATGCCAATCCACATCTGAGCTTTCCTGGGAACGTTCAAACTAACATGTAAACAATGGCATCGGCCTGCAAAAAGCTAAATCATTCATGGACATGTGACTTGACCAGGTGGCTACAAACTCCATCTTGTTGCTGTGATTTTGCACAAAAGAACAAAGGGGTTTCCACCCAGAAGAGAGAGAATATAAAAGGCCCTGGAAGCCTCTCCATTTTGTCTTCAGCTGGTTCAAGAGATGGCCTCTCCACCCCAAAGAAATGCCTGAAAGAAACTGGACTGTAACTACGGGGGTGTGAGTGATTGCTGGACCAGGCCATAAATCACAATGTTGGTCTGAAAAGGATTGGGCCCAGACTAGGAAGGAGTCTACTCTGTGAAAGAAGCTTATGGGGACATCTCTGAGGATGAGATTTACCCGTATTCAGTTTCCTAATGTATTAGGTTTAGACTTGCCTGTTTTGTTTTATTTTGCTTGGTAACTTACTTTGTTCTGTCTGTTATTACTTGGAACGACTTAAATCCTACATTTAATAAAATCACTTTTGCTTATTATTGAACCCAGAGTTAGTAACTAATACCTGAGGGAGCAAACAGGTGTGCATATCTCTCTATCAGTGTTATAGAGGGCGGACAATTTATGAGTTTACCCTGTATAAGCTTTATACAGAGTAAAACGGATTCATTTGGGGTTTGGATCCCATTGGGAGCTCGGTGTCTGGGTGCTAGACACAGGAGCACTTGCTAAGCCCTTTTCAGTTAAGTCTGCAGCTTTGGGGTCGTGGGTCAGACTCCGAGCCTATGTTGCAGCAGATTAGCGTATCTGGCTCAACAAGACAGGGTTCTGGACGCACAAACTGGCAGAGAAAACAGGCTCAGAGGTAGTCTCAGCACATCAGGTTACAGTCCCAAGGGGGTCTCTGTGACCGAACCCATCACAGTGTAAAGGCATAGAATCATAGGACTGGAAGAGACCTCGAGAGGTCATCTAGTCCAGACCCCTGCACTCATGGCAGGAGTAAGTATTATCTAGACCATCCCTGTCTAACCTGCTCTTAAAAATATCCAATGATGGAGATTCCACAACCTCCCTAGGCAATTTATTCCATTGCTTAACCACCCTGACAGTTAGGAAGTTTTTCCTAATGTCCAACTTAAACCTCCCTTGCTGCAATTTAAGCCCACTGCTTCTTGCCCTATCCTCAGAGGTTAAGAAGAACAATTTTTCTCCCTCCTCCATGTAACAACCTTGTAGCAGCATCTCATCAGTTCCATGACTACAGCTGGATCAATAAAGGGTTATGATTCTGTGAGCTGTTTGCAGGAGGAAAAATGGGGTAAAGAAATCTCTGTGCTTCAAATTTGTCTCTCAACGAGCAATGTCTCTGATATGATCCAGGGCTTTGGAGCAGAGCCCGGAGCTGGAGCGCAGAGCAGCTCCGGAGCAGTGAAGTTGCAGGTTTTTGCTTGGAGCTGGAGCACAGCTCCAAAGCCCTGGATATGGAGGTTATTGACCACCAGCTTCCATCTTTCCCACTTGTGACAGAGCTGTAAAACTTCCACTCTCCTTTAGATACCAATCCACCTGGAGATGTTTCCAACATAACTGGGTTTCTTTATCCTCTTCCTGTCTGGCCTGTGATCTTGCCTGCCAGTATGAGTGCTGGATTCGAGTGACTCTGCAATCAGAGCTATCTGTCCACAGAAAGACGGTATTCTTTTACCTAGGGTCTCAAGTAGTTATACTCATTTTAAATTCAACCTTCTGATCACCTACTGCAAAATCAAACTGAGTACCCTGGCCTGAGCTAATTATGGGATAAGGTCAATTCCAGAACAAAAAGTACCTGCTGGTCCTCTATTCCTCAACATAAGTCCTAGTTGTCTCTCCCATATACAAGAATAAGTTGTCAGTCTGTTGAATGAGCCTTCCCTTCCCAAGCAAATCCCCTTGGATGGCTGCAATTCCCAATTCTGCAAACCCAGCTTCCTCTAAGCATACACTTGTGTCCCCTTAGTGAGCTGCGTCACAAGGTAATCACTGGTGGGCCAGGATGACCTGGCCCTGACAGAAAGGGTGAGAAGTGTTAAACCAGAGATGCAGCATTTCTGAAAACAGACATCAGTATTTATTTCACCTGCATATATTTTGTTGCCTTCACTGCTATTACCTCATAAATTTCTCTTTGGTCAGCGTGCGCCAAGTCTTTTTCCTTTTCTGGCAAGCCCAAAGTCACTATACAAGACAAACCCCAGCTTGCATGACCAAATTCGTACCCTTTTCCAGGTACTGCTTCTTCTCCAACTTGGTCCTATCTAGGGTTGCCAGGCATCCGGTTTTCGACCGGAACGCCCAGTCAAAAAGGGACCCTGGTGGCTCCGGTTGACACCATCGACCAGGCCACTAAAAGTCCGGTCGCACCGGGGGCCGGGGGCCAAGGCAGGCTCCCTACCTGCTGGCTCCGTGTGGCTCCTGGAAGCACACGGAGCTTCCCTGGCCACCCATGTGCCTAGGGGCTGCAGGGACCTGGCAGCTGCTTCGTGGGAGCTCCGGTAAGCGCTGCTGGGACCCTGCAGCCCCTCCTGCACCTATACACCTTCCCGGAGCCTGCAACCTCAGCTGGAGCCCTCACCCCCTTCCTGTACCCAACCTCCTGCCCTAACCCTGAGCTCCCTCCCAGAGAAAGTGAGTCAGGGTGGGAGAGAGCGACCGACAGAGGGAGGCAGGAAATGGAGCAAGCAGGGGGTGGGGCCTCAGAGAAGGGACCAGGCTGGGGCGGGGCAGAGGTGTTCGGTTTTGTGCAATTAGAAAGTTGGCAACCCTGGTCCTATCATCAGTGCTCTCTTCTCTGGAGCCATTTTTCCTGGCACTCCTTTAACAGCACACTTCTTCTCATCCCCGAGTTAGAAGAGTCTGTATTGTATAGCGGCCCAGACCCCACTCAGAAGACTTTGTTAAGGACTAATAGCCAAGGCTCAAGTCCCCCACTAGAACAGTGAGTACCAACAGCTGGACCACTGTCTTCCCTAGGACAGGCACAAAGTGTGGGATTCAAACAGGGGCCCAGGCCAACCAATGCAGGGCCTAACTTTTAGCTGCCCTGCCACCAAGTGGAATTTACAGCACTGAGTTAGGCACCCAGTGTATGGGGAGAGACAGATGCCTAAAAAGGGGATTCAGGGTTAGCGGGAAGCTGCCTAAGATAGCCAGAAGGAAGTGCTGAGGAAAGGGGTGTGGCAAAAACCCGTCTCCTCAAAAGTGGATTTGGACCCTAACTCAGGACCAGAGGGAGGTGGCTCCCTTCAGTTGGGATTCACTGCCATGAACTCTCTTTTGGAGTTTGGCACCTAAGTCAGCTCAGCCCTTTTTCCAAGCAAACTGATAAGGAGCAGGAGAGGTGGTGCCCCTCTCACATTAAGCTCAATATCCCAGTGGCCAGAGCTCCCACTCTGGATGTTTGAGACTCAGGTTCAAATCCCGCTTTTGCCTGATGTGAAGCAGGGAATTGAACGCTGGTCTCCGACCTCCCAGACGAAAGCCCTAAACACTGGGCTATTGGGTATAAAGGGGGGGCACCACAATCACTTCCTCCAGCTGTGGTGTGTGGAGCCTGATCCAGCAGACATGCTCTACAGCCGCTTGTGAGCATGTCTACTGGATCAGACCCTGCAGGAGAGAAGCACAGGGCAATTCCTATGTTGTGAATCCCACTGGGGCTTACACATGAATTAGGCATCAAGCTGCTCAGTGATACCAGTGCTGAGCCAGCTGTGCACATGCCGACAGCAATTTAGATGTCATGGGGACTTTTCCAGTGCAAACTTGGGCACCTAGGGAGTTTAGGCGGCGAGAGGTTAGGCAAACCTAACCAAATCCCAACCAAACTTTCTACAGTTGCTTCCAATCTAGCTTCTCCAAGGGTTTGCGTTTTTTCTTCCTTCTTCTCAAGTGACTGTTTACTCTGTCACAATCTGACCTCTGCCTCCTCTCTTTGTACTGTTTCCTGCCTATCAGCTGCCAGAGCAGAACTCTTCCTCCAGGCTTGGCTCTTTTTGCTGGGAGGAACAGTCCGAAAGCCCACTGCCCACATGGACCATTTAGTGCTTAGTGCCTTAGTACCCAGAGTCAGTCTTCTACACTCTACTGCAAAAGTGGAAGACCTTTGCAACCAATGTTCTCTTTATGCAATGTAACTTTGGGATTCTTAAGCTGTGTTACTGTATGTTGGTGATTTATCAGTTCACGCACTTGAGTTTCATCATTTGCCAGGCAACAGTGCATTCTTGCCCTGCTAGATAAATTCCCCTCTGTAATTCACTGACTTTCATGGACATTGGAGCCGATTGAGTAGTCACACTACTTTTCTTTTAACTGACAAATGATTGTTTTCTTAAACAATTTGTTCATTGTTCAGCCAGGTCTACTGGAGACAAAATTACAGATGTGCAAGCTTTTTGTAAGCAACTGTGCCCAGAAGAAACTCTCCTGGTTTCAGCTTGTCATTAATTTGGATTAGGTTCATCAACAGGATTGCAGGGGTTCATGAACCATTCAGTTAATTTAGGCCAACCTACAATTTCAGATGACAATTGTTTATTGCATGCTTTCAATCGCAGCTCTTGAAACTTTGTGCTAACACAGACACTCAGGAGTGATGAACCACTGACAAAGCCAAAGAGATGGCATGAACTCCTGCTAGCCAAATCTAATTAATTAGTTTTTCACTGTTATCCATGGTATGCAACACTATTGCTTTGTAGTGATTTGCTACTGGCATTTGTGGGAAAATAGCATTTTAGGTTTCCTTTATAAAAAGCATTGTTTTAATCCATAGTCGATGACTAACAAACGAAAAAGGAGACAGGATGCACCCCTGCCTTACACCTGTCTTGATGCTGAATGGCTTACTCAATCCATTTTCCATTTTAATGTAGCATTTTGAGTTGGCATAGAATTTCTTCATAATGTTAATTTTGTTGGAATTCCATATTGTTTCACAATTTTCCACATTGTTTCTCTGTTTACACTACCAATTGCCTTTTGAAAGTCCACAAAATTGATGGCAAGACTGCCTTGGAATTCAACTGTGTTCTCAATAATCCTTCTCAGGGTGAAAATAGCATTTGTGCATAATCTCCCTTGTCTAAATCCAGATTGTTCACATAGGATGGTATCCAGCTTTCTTTTCATCTGTTCAGGAGGTCTGCTGCGAATACTTTTCCTGTGACAGATAGAAGTATTACTCCCCTCCAATTTGAACAATTGTTTAGATCACCTTTCTTTGGTAACCTGATGATGATACCAAGGGTCCATTCTTCCAGCACTTTCTCCTCCATCCATATTCTGTTGCACAGCAAACAAATGACTGATTCCACGTCTTTGTCTCCATATTTAAGCATCTCAGGATGAATGCCGTCCAAACCAGGTGCCTTGTTGTTTTTCAGCTTCTGCAATGCTTTTTTTCCCTTCTTCGATTTTTACCTCAGATACATCTATATCTAGGTCTAATGGTTTATCATTGTTAAATTCCAGTTCTGGTTGGTTTACCACTTCTTTGAAGTGTTCCACCCATCAATTTTCTTGTTCCTCCTGTGTTTTCAAAATTTCTCCTTGTTTCCCTTTCACTGGGACATTTCTGAATTTTGATCCATATCCTGTTAACTGTTTCAGGATTGTGTAGACTGTTCTTGTATTGTTTTTTGCCCCTGCTTCTTCAGCTTCACTAGGCCTTACTTTCTATCCTATTTTGCTTATCTTTTTTGCATTGTTTCTTTACTGCTTTGTCAAGGTTCCTGCAGGTATGTTTTGTTTCTTCAGCCGCATGTTGTAGTAATAGAGCCTAAAATGGAACAATTCACGGCTATTTGATTTATATTTTGCTGACGACATCACTCATATCAGTGAAGATGCCAATGGACTACAAAAATTCACAAACCAAGTAAAAGTAGTAATGGAGAAGATTGGTTTGAGATACAATGCAAAGAAATGTAAAGTCACGTTAATGGGGACTACAAGAAGAGAAACTGGAGAAGGTGGACAATTTTACGGATCTTGGAAGTACCATCAGCCAAGATGGTACTAGCTCGAGGAAAGAAGAAGAAGAATTGGGAAGGCAAATGCTGCACTTGGAAGACTCAAAAACATCTGGCAACTCAAAAACATCTCCCTCAAGACAAAACTGAATGTGTACAAAGCAACTGCGATCACCATCACAACATATAGCAGTGAGACATGGCAACTTACCAAGAAAGATATGCAAAAGCTGGATGCATTTCATCACAAATGTCTGAGAAGACTATTGGGAATAACATATAGAGATAGGATGATGGATGAAGAAGTCAGAAAAATTACTGGATGAGGTACCTGCTCACAAATAATCTACAAAAGAAGAAATCTGTGGCTGGGACATGTGCGGAGAATGGAAAAAGAATGCTTACCAAATACCGCCCTTGAATGGAAGCCAGAAAACGCAAGAAGAAAGAGAGGAAGACCGCGAATAACATGGAAACGAACAGTTCTGAACAACATCAAGCACCTCAACATGAAATGAGAAGATCTGGAGAGAAGGGCAGTTGACAGGCAAGGATGGCAAATGTGGAGAGCCCAATGTGCAGCAAAGAATGGGATGGACTAAGGGCTAAGGTAAGGTTATAAAAAGCTTGGTAGGTGACAGTAGGATCACTAGCAGGTGATCCTATACTGATCCAGCTGCAAAAACCTAAACCTTAACCTCTAATCTTCATTGGCTTTCAAATATATCAGTATACCAAAGTACCTTTCAATGGAAATTCTTTAAATCAAGCCATTCAAAGACACTTGGAAAGTTATACTGCAAGTCTAAAGAGTCTTTTACTTTATAATTAATAAGCTCTCAATTTTTTTAAGCACAGATTCATGCAGAAAAATATATGCTCATTATGGATGAATATCTCCTCGCGGCAGAAGTCCTACATCTGACTGGCATTCAGGGCCAGCTACAACCCTTTTTCACCATGTTAAATTTCACCCTGCATGCACAAGCCCTGTTAATATTGTGTGAAGTTACATGTTCAGAGAACACTACTCCATATAACTCATGATACAGGAAAGCTGGCAGTCATGAGCCAAGCTGTCCTCTCATGGTTCATAAGTAGCTCTGATAACACTACTCACCTTTACCCGCAGGAGAATAGATTGAGGTTGTGACCCACACCAATTTTAGTAAGACTGCTGGTTCTTATGACTCTCTGGGTTAATTTATTTTTCTTTTGGCATGCAACATATGAAACAGGGCAGTATAAAAACACTATTAACTTTTAATATAGGTGTTGTGGGAGCTTTATGCAAACAGAAACAAACAAACAATGGAATGGAATGATTTCCGCTGGAACATAAACATGGATTGCAATGGCATGGAATGCATATTTTGTGTGAATACCAATAAAGTAAGCTCACACTGAGCTGTTACTTTAAAGGATGTTTTACCCATAGACATATCTCCCCATGCTTTAATAACTATATAATTTGATACATATTTGGTAAATATGCTGAAGAATAAGTCACACAATGTGTATACTTATTGCAAGCAGTGAAACAAAGCAATTGGAGCAAACCCTGCTCCAAAGCAAGAATTCTTCAGAGTTGCTTAATCCTACATTCCTCTTTGAAGAGAATTTAGTGAACTCAAGCCAGACATGCGAATAATATTTTAAAGTGTCTCCAAGATTCCATGATGCATGCCATAATACATCTTCCAATAGCATTGGAGCTACATACATTTTTCTATACTCCAGCACAGTTTGAACAATTTTTAGTTTACAGTTACTCTTCTGTGCCACTCAAACCCTTCAAAAAGTAAGTTGTGAATCTGTTCTTCCAAAAACCCTACCCTCATCTTGAGAATTATACAGGCACATCACTGGGGGAATAGACTCATTTGTCATAGTATCAAGTGTGTGTGCGCGCACGCATCTGTATATATACACACACACCATAATTAATTAAAGGGAGCAGATTGAAGTCTTTCAGCTTCTATTCTCAATACTGCCTTGCAAACCTGATCTTGTGCAAATAATTTAAATTCTGCTTACCTCCGTAAAGTCACAGTACTTTGTGTGTGAGGGGTTAGAATTGAGGTTTAAGAAATACTTCAGATGAAATGCCATACCAATTTCTCATATTATGCAATATTAAACAATAATCAGGAGCAAAAGATGGTTAGAGCTGGAGTACATGACTTAGGGCATGTCCACACTACAAAATTAAGTCAACCTAGTTTATGTTGGCATACAGCTGCCACAGTAATTACATTGCTCATGCATGTCTACACTTCGCTCCTTGTGTCAGCGGTGCACATCCTCACCAGAGGCACTTGTACCGATTGAACTGTCAGCGTGGGGCATTGTGGGACGGCTTCTGAAAGCCAGCAACAGTCAATGTAAGTCTACACTGAAGCTGTGTCAACCTAACTACATCAACTTTGACTCTACGCTTCTCGTGGAGGTGGAACTATTAAGTTGGTGTAGTGGGCGAGTTAGGTAAGCCGGAGCTGCCTTGCATCAACCTAACTCTGTAGTGTGGACCAGGGCCCAGTCTTGAGTGCCGATCACTAAGCCATCCTCACACTGAACGTGTGAAATGTATATATAAAGGAGTATCTGGTACTTCTCCCGCCCCTTCGCAAGCACACTTATGGTGGATGCAAAAGGCATGCAAGCTGTTAGCAGACCAATGGGAGCATACTTCCACACATGCCTCCTGTCACAACCTGTTCCCAGTCCCATTTTCTGGATGGACCCCAGTCTGTTGTAATTGGATGCAACAACTAAATCACACATGCTTCTAAACATCCTCAATCTGGGTAGTGACTGATCACTGATCCTAGCTCTGAGCATCTCAGGTGCATTTCCAGATGCAGACCCCATGTCTGGACACCCTTCTGGGCAGTGGGGCCCTGCAGTTTGTCTGCCTAGACCCTGGTATCAGTGCCTAAGTCCTCCAGAGCCCCCAGTTGCTTAAACATATCCAACCCAGAGTCTGGTTTCTTAATTACACCCTTCATGGACAACGTGGCAGTAAAGCAAGGCACATGGACTTGCCCAGGAATTTAACCACAAAAACTTTCACTCTTACAAAGCAGAAGAGAGAGAGTTATAGATCTATGGAAAACAACAAACTCTGAAACACAAACCCCCTCAAGTCTGACCTCAACACCTAAGAGTCCTAGGTTTGGTCCAATTCCAGAGGCCAGGCAACCCTTCCAGCCTTCTTGGCTAACAGATTTCCTTTTGGCAGTGGAACGGCCCTCCTGGCTTAGAGGACATTCTTCTTTTAAAACAGCCTCTTTCACCTTTTCTGCCCATGCACTTCTGCTTAGAGATTTCCAAATACCAGCCCCACTCCCTATTCCCCACTGGCTTCTAGGCAGAGTCGTTCAAAGTCCCTGGCCCTAATAAAGGGCTTTAGAGTGCCATTTAAAGGGAGAAGGCCATAGGTTCCCCCCCGCCCTCACGACCCTCCTCTTCCCCTCTCAAGTGCCCCCATTGCCACTATCACCCCAGCAGCCTGACTTCCCTGGCCCAGAAGCCCCTAAATCTAACCCCTGCTCATTTGAGTAGCATTGCAACCTGGTACAAACCTGAGTAGTCTGGCGACCCCTTGGGCCAGGTCACAATGCAATTCACAAAATTTGGCCAAAAGTGGCACAATGTCCTGGTGTACAGGGGGTTGCCCTGGCTGGACCCCCAGCTCTGCAGACTACGGTCCTAATGACAGCAAACCATTAGTAGGACAGAGCCACTGACTCAGTGTTGATGGTCCTTGATTGCTTTCTCTCAACTTCCCAAACTTAGTGTCTCCACTAGATGTCAAGTTCCTGCTACAACAATCAATTCTCGAAGCCACACTGAAGGTTACATTCAAAATGGAGGTTAAAATACAACATGGCGGTCACAAAACCACAACAACAATTCATCTCCCACACTCTGTCTCATCTCCCACACAAAGCAATAGCAGGTTAGTTTCTGTTTAAATTCAGTCTTGTACAAAACAAGCTATGTAGACATCTGCAATAATGCCAGTCAAACTTAAGGGTTAACCTCTTGCATCTGCCTCTGGAGTGGGATTGCCCATGAAAACCAGAACCTGCTGTTAAATTCTGTCACTGCCATTTAAATTTCTAAGATATTGTCTGGTAGCCATGAGATTAGATTTGGGTCTTCTCTACATTCATATCAGGAGCTCTTAACTAACTAGGCCATTCCTACAATTAGTGCATTTATAATACCATCTTTTAGTAGCACATTTTACTCCTCCTTTTGGAAAACTTCCTTGGACTGCTCAGTATAGTCAATGCTGTTGTTGTTTTAAAATTGAACATGAAAACCGTTTCTGAGCCCTTGTTACTTCATGTTTGTGACTATTGTACCTCTCAGCGTTAAGCACCCTGAGTTCTATAATGGCATCATTTAAGTAAACTTTTCCTGGAAGGAAGCAAGTTACCTCTTTATTGGTCTGTTTCTTTACACTTTGAGAAGCTGTGATGATAAACTAAAATATACAACACAAAAATAGCCTAATCTCTCAGGACATGAAAACACAAAGGGTGAAAATCCCAAACTTTCTCCAGTCAATGGAGTTTTGCCATTGACTTTAAAGTGGGTCAAGTTTCCACCAAAGGTGTAAAGAAGGCACACACAGAGTTTGATAACAATTGAGTGCCAGTAACTTTGTCAGAGGGTCACTATCTTGGAGCACCCCCTCCTGGCCTGGGGTGCTCCTGCAGGCATCCCATCCTCGGTTTCCCCTTCTCAAGGCTCCTCAAGAGTATTTTTCCAGCACTGAAGCTTAGAACTCCCTTGTCACAGGGTAATTATTATACAAGTCTCAAAGGCATAAACTAAAGTCCCATACTGGAACTCAAAACCCCTCTGGCTCTGACATCTTTTAACACTCTTGACTCTTCTTCAGTCCCCAATCTTTCTTCAAAATGGAGGGCTCCCGGGCTTACCTCTGTTTAAAGGACCCACTGAAACAATAATGCAAAGAATGAGTTTAATGAGTTAATGCAAGCAATAAGGAAAGAAGCTGGAACTTGGGGGGAGGGATAGCTCAGTGGTTTGAGCATTGGCCTGCTAAACCTAGGGTTGTGAGATCAATCCTTAAGGGGGCCACTTAGGAATCTGGGGCAAAATCAGTACTTGGTCCTGCTAGTGAAGGCAGGGGGCTGGACTCAATGACCTTTCAGGGTCCCTTCCAGTTCTAGGAGATAGGATATCTCCATATATTAAACTGCATGACAGAGGATGGCTCACACAATAATTGCCCTGTTCTGCTGGCACTGGCCACTGCTGTAAGACAGGATACTGGGCTAGATGGACCACTGGTCTGACCCAGTATGGCCATTCTTTTTTTATATATTATATATATATATATATATATATATATATATATATAATGTCTGCCCACCCTGGGCTCATTACCACATCCCTTCTGAGTTCTTTCCCATCTCCCTGACCACTGAATAGAACAGTGGCAAGAGGACACCTTTCTCCACCTCAGCACTCAGAGATTAGCAGGAAGCATCTCCTCAGCATCGTGGTACAAACAGACAAATACATAAACCATCTTCATGGTGTCACACATGACAAATTCAAGGGCTAGGGCACATATAGAACACATTTAATTGTTAATTATTCATGTTATGAGCCTAAGTAATAAACAAGAGGATGGTTATGTGTGAAAGAAACATAATATGGTTGGTATTATTAACACTTGGTGGGATGATTCTTATGTCTAGAACAATAAAATTGATGGCTTGAAGTTGTTCTGTAAGGATAGAATGGGAAAAGGGAAGAAGCAATGGTCCTTTACAACAAAGACACACTTTGCCTGTTAGAGTCATAGTTCAGAATTGCAGGACCTTGAATGCTTATGGATTAATATTCTACCTAGTAAAGCTAAAGTAGTAGTACTGGGGGCATCTGTTACAGACCACCTACTCTCACTAGAGAGCAGGATGAACAGATCCTTAACCATCTGTAAGTAATATGTGGGAAGAAAAAATTATCATGGGTAACTTGAACCTGGGGAACACTTGCTGGACATTGCATGCAGCCAGCAACAAAACTTCCTTAGAGTTTCTAAAAATAATAGATGATGATTTCTTAATACAAAGTCCTGCACTCAGCACAGGATATCTCAATAATGGCCCTCACTCTGATTGACAAAGAAGAGTGAATTGCTGACCTAAACATTATCAGTTGTCTAGATACCAGTGATCATGATCTGGCTACATTTACTTCGTGCAAATGGAATATGGCACCAGCTAATATGTAAGATGTGTATTTGGAATTTTAAAAGGGCCAATTTTCCAAAGCTTAAAGCAATTGTTGGCATAACTGTCTGGGAACATAAATTTAAAGTGGAATGTGTTATTGAAGACTGGTAATTGTTTGAAGGCACTAGAGAAATGCCAAGTGCTTTATGATGATGAAAAATTAAGCCTCGTAACACACCTGCGAAGTAGGGAAAGTAATGAGATTCTCCTGTAACAGACAGGCAAAAAGTCACAAAGTTAAGCCACAGTATCGCATGAGCTGTATACCTGCGTGACATAGGAACTGTGGCAGATCCAGGAATAGAACCCAGATACACCTCTACCCAGATATAACGCTGTCCTCGGGAGCCAAAAAAATCTTACTGCGTTATAGGTGAAACAGCATTATATCGAACTTGCTTTGATCCGCCGGAGTACGCAGCCCCCCCACAGAGCACTGCTTTACCGCGTTATATCCGAATACATGTTATATCGGGTCGCGTTATATCGGGGTAGAGGTGTATTTTGCTTCCCTCCCTCCTCAGCTTCAGAAATGAAAAATTGCAAATCAAGCTGATGCCATTACTGGTTCTTTACAATATGGCGTTCAAAAAGCTATTCAACAGAAGAAGAGGGCTTTAAATACATAGATATATACAATATATTTAATTATTTTACTGCAGCTAGACTTTAAAAGGGCCTAAATAATGTGATGAATAACATACTTTTGCATCTTGAGGTAGAACTACTTGCACCTTATTTTTTAAGGATCAAGCTCATTGCTACAGGGATCAGGGAAGAAATTCCCTCCAGTGTATGGTACAGAACTAAACTGCAGGCCAAAATCTTAATTGGGAAGCAAGATGGGGGTAAGCTGATGAAGCTTCAGGAGTTGGACATTGTAGGAGGTAGGATGCTAGACTTCATGAACCAATGGTCTGATCTAGTGTGTCAATATCAAAGTGAAAGAACTTAAATCCAAATGTCTGAATGAGTAGCTCACCTCATAGGTAACAAACCTTTGTTAGTTCATGCTTGAAAATGTAGTTTGTCATGTAGGGCTAGAGGCAGATAGTAGCCTGTATTCATTAAAGACAAAGCAGTTCAGCAACAGAGGCTTTAGGTAACAGGTAAAATAAAACTATGTGGTGCAGCATGAGAATGGTGCTATACTAATCACCAAAACATTCTTAGGGAGGGACAGACAGTATTAGAGTTTAAACTTGTTTACTGAAGACTCTCTTGCATCAAACTCCACAAATGGTTCCCATGAAATACAATGCAGAGATGTTGACCACTTTGTGCTACTAAATATTCTGCTTTCACAAGCAGGGAACTTACAACTTGAGTTGTTAGTCTGCCTTCTAAAATCCCACCCATACCACCGTTTAGGTGCTGCATGTCGGAGTTGATGGTTACCTTGTGGAGCAGGTGGAGGAAAAAAGCCAAACAGGAGAAATTTAAAGTGATTATTCACTTGTCATTCCAGCAGGTGGTTTGAATCAGCAAAATCTGTAGTAATGCACTGATAAACAATACAACCTTTGTTAACAAGAATGTGTGTTGCTTGAGTTATTTGGAGGAAGTAGCCTAATGCACAATTGTGCCCTGGGTAGGCCTGATTAGGGGGTCAAGAGATCTATAAGAAGACTTAGGATCCAGGAAGTAAAGGAAAGACTGGCCAGAAGCAGGAAGGCCTGGGTGAAGGGATGTTGAGACGTCTCCTCTGCCATTCTGCAGGCTGTTGGCTTTCTTCAGCTTCAGTTGTCTCCCAATTTCCTGCCCCTTATACAGGACAGTGGTATTCCCTGCACCTTCCTCTAGTTCCAGTGTCAACATCACAAATGCAGCAGCCAGCACATCCCTCGGCCCACGCCGCTTCCCGCAGCCCACATTGGCCTGGAGCAGCAAACCGTGGCCAGTGGGAGCTGCGATCGGCCGAACCTGCGGATGCGGCAGATAAACAAACCGGCCCAGCCAGCCATGGGGCTTACCCTGGCGAGCCGCATGCCAAAGATTGCCGATCCCATGCACTATCATTATCAGCTTGGCTTTTTCTAAAAGAGTAACATGAAGCCAACGGATTTCAGATCTCTCACCTTAGGTTTCTACAAAACAACCAATAGGCAATACAAAAATCTTTGCTTTCTATTAAGAAATTACTGCCCCTCACCCAAACAGTAGGAAAACGTGGGGCTTTACAAGCCAGTTTCTATAGGAGGAATTTCATGTCAGACCCAGCTATAATGGTGTGCTTTTTAGAATTTCACACTATGTAAGCGAAGCCTGTTGATCTGAAACCAAGGTAGATTCAAATGCACCGAGCAGCTCCAGAAGCCTAGCTTGCTCAGTGCCCACCGTTAGCAACAGGCTTCTTCCTCCCAGCTTCCCCATCCCATGTCTCGCACCATCCCAATCCAAACATCTTGAAACCTGGTGATCTTAGCTAATTTATTACCCTTCAATCAGCTGCCAGAGGAGCAGCAAAGGATTCATACTCAGTGGATTCACCACATTATTTAAGAACACCATACTTAGAGTTTACTGTCACCAAGTGTTGCCAACTCTTGTAATTTCATCCTGAGCCTTGTGATATTTGGTGCTTTTCTCAAAGCCCCATCTCCCAAATACTGTTATTTCATGAAAATCTCAACTTTCATTTCAAAATAAAAAGGTATTAGCCCCTTTATGGTGGAGGAGAAAATATGACCAAATCCTACAGGCTCAGAAGCCAGAAAGTAAACAAACCCCAAATTGTTATCTTTTAAAATCTTAAAATTTAAGTTATTCACTTATGGGAGCCTTACTCATGTGTTTTGAACACTTGAGTTTGGCAACAGTCTGTTACCTGAAACTTTGGATTGCATCAAGCCCTTTTATTTCCTGGTTATAATTTTTTTCTGTATGCACTGCTGACAGTAGCTAGCTGACATAACTGGTCTTTTGTATCAGAAGTGATAACATATGGCAGAGCTGTGCTGCCCTTTTTATTCGAGGCTTAATAATAGCAGTTAAAATATTGATTTATTCCTTTTACTGTTCATGGAAGTTACCAGATTTGCCTTGTATTCTATTCCAAAATCATGGTTCTGTCCAAAAACCTAAAAATATTGGGTCTGGTTAATCAGCCAAGGCCTTACACCACCCATTCACAACAGTGAATTTGTGCATCCAGGGTCACACATAAAGCTGCTAAACCCACCCCCTGTCCCACTCTCATGTGACAAAGAGTTTGTCAGACACTTTTTGTAGCTGTCTACGTATTTCAATAGAGTAAATAAGGATACAATTTGTTTAAACAAGTATAATATAAGAACATAAGAATGGCCATATTGCATCAGATCAATGGTCCATCTATCCCAGTATCCAGTCTTCTGACAGTGGCCAATGCCAGGTGCTTCAGAGAGAATGAACAGAATAGGCAATCAGCAAGTGATCCTTCCCCTGCTTTACTAGGGCTACATAGTTTCTTCAGAAATGGACATTACTCATCTGTAATAATTAACTCTATTGCATAATGATAAAACTATACTGAGGAGATACTTCATTTAACATGTTACATGTAATTTGGTGATTAACTGCATTGGAAGGACTCACTCACAGTCTGAGCAAATGAAGGAGCCGTGCACAGCACTGCAACATGCAGTGAAATATGCCAATTCTGTTTACAATTTACAGCAGTTTTCTGGTGGCTCCATCACATTGCCACCCAGTCTAAGGCTTCAATTCAAGAAAATTAGTTGATCCCATGTGGGTGACGGGGCTCAGGTTACAGGCCCCTTGGGCTCGGGCTTCGGTTTTGGCCCTGGGCCCTAGCAAGCCTAAGCCAGCCCTGGCGACCCCATTAAAATAAGGTCGCGACCCATTTTGGGGTCCTGACCCACAGTTTGGGAACCACTGCTCTAGGGAATATGTCCCTGGCCCCCCACCCAAGGCAGTGGAGCTCCAGCTTTGTCCCCCCACCCCACGCAGGGCAGCGGGGCTCGG
>NW_020665189.1:11049029-11049281 GCF_002925995.2 Terrapene triunguis | reverse complement strand
TCTGCTTCAGAGATAAAATGTGCTATTTATTATGTATTTTGATGTGCTGAATTCAAATATGACAATTAAAACAACTGATTGGCTACTGTTTCTAAGATATTTAAGTTTTTACATTTTATGTCTATGTATATTGTGTAGATAGTAGAGTTTTAATCATAAATTGTAAACCTAGGTCTTTTCATGTGTTTATAGTTGCGTTACATGATAATATTTCACCTGTCCTGTTTATGTAACACTTTAAAAATCAGCAAA
>NW_020665189.1:11038188-11049019 GCF_002925995.2 Terrapene triunguis | reverse complement strand
GCTTTTGTGATGCAAAAGTCACTTCACCACAAACATAGCAGAAGTTATCTGCACTGTTCACACAAGTACGAGGCATCTCTGCTCACTTTGGCGAAACAGAAATGTGTCCCTTTGCAAAATCAAACACTGACAAATAAGAGAGCATGACACTGTATGATTTCTAGAGCTGATAAAGGGCAATTTGTTCAGCAGAGTGATGTAAGCTTCGTTATGATTGCATCATCCATGACTTCTAGGAATAACATGATGCAATCATATCATGTATGACGCAATACCAGCTTCAGATTGCATCATTCATTGTTTTGCCTAAAAAGCAAGTACTGTCCAAACCCAGTCATAGATTTATTCATAGATCCAGTCAAAGATGTATTTTAGTCATTTCTGGTTTAAATTGAGATCCCTTCCCTTTATAACTCACTTATCCTCCGCCATTCCCAAGTCAAGGGTCGTATATACTGACCCAATAGCATATCTTGAAAACTAGAGCCAATCAACAATTTTAAGCATCATTTTCGTTCTCAGTGACCCAGAATTAGTAACGTTTGACTACATTTATTTCAGAAGCATTTTGGCTGTAGAGCAGTGTTATTAAACATCACACTTATCTAGACCACACTAGTGGAAAAGAGAATTAGGGAGAAAATGTTAGGGAGAAAAATTTGCAAGGCTAGAAAGTCCTGGACCTTGAACACCCATGAATTAATAGTTCAACTGTGCCAATTATATTTGCTAAACCTAGATGGATAGGGAATCCTAAAAACAGTGGTGTATGTTAACAGTATAAATACAATAAAAAACAAGACCTATCAATAGCATTATCCCTGTGTGAATATGGCCACGCAAGGAGAAGATGAAGTAAACAGCCTGCTGTAAATGAATGAAGCCAAGATGGTTCTAAGAGTGCTCAGCACAAATAAACCTAACCACAAGGAAGGAAGGTTGGACCCAACTAGTCATTACAAAGGAAGTGAAGGAGGTGGTACAGCTCAGGAACACAGTATGTGCTCTAAAATACCACAAACTTTTCAGTGGGGACAACACCATGCCAGGAAAGCCTAAATGGATTTTATCTAAACCTCACCCGTCTGACTCAGATTGGGAGCCATGCCCTATGTCCAAGCATGTAGATGAAGGAGATTGTGAGAGAGGCTGTGACAGACACCACCAAATGGGAGTCCCTGGTAACCATTCTGTTTGCATCTACACCTCCCTTGTCTATTAATACCACTAATTTCGTACAAAGAAAAAAATAACAATTAGTGTCCATCGCCCAACTAACAGCAGATATGAAAAACAAAGGCACTGGTAAGTAGGTAGGCTTGACCTAATATGAGTAATTAAACACGGGGTGGAGGGAAAGGAGACAGGAGGCCTCATTCTTTGGAAGATAGGATTAGGGAGGTAAATGAATGATCAGGCTGGAAACAAAATGTTGTGCCAACTAAAATAAGCAAATAGGCCAGGAGGCCAAAAGACAAAATGTCTGAGCCAGCTAAGATAAGAGGGAGAACACGCAGGGAACCATTTACTATAATCAAAAAAACAACCAAATACATTAAAAATATAAAAATAAAATAAAGAGTAGGTCAAGCATAAATAGAACATGAACAGAGCATGCTATACCGGAATTGGTTCCTACAAGGTAACCAATCCAATCCAAAGTATGTAATATAATGTATAGTAAATGCAATAAAATGTACAAATGTGTATAAAAGGAGAGAGTTTATGTGAAACTTTGGAGCTGTGATGTACCTTGCACCCCCTTTCTCGAGTTTGAATCTAATCAACTCAGTGTTGCTGTATGCCAAATAAAAATGTCTAGGTAACAAAATGTAAAATCAGACACGGTTAGAATTCAAAATGATCTTGACAAATTGGAAAATTGAGCTGAATTCAACAAGATGAAATCAATAAAGACAAGTGCAAAGTACTTCACTTAGGAAGGAAAAAAAAATCAGACCAGCTACAAACTGGGGAATAATTGTCTAGGGCATAGTACTGCTGAAAAGGATCTGGGGGGAAAGTGGATCACAAATTGAATGAGTCAACAATGTGATACAGGTGCGAAAAAGGCTGATAACATTCTGGGGTGTATTAACAAGAGTGTTGTATGTAAGACAAGAGAGAGAATGGTCCTACTCTACTCAGCACTTGGTGAGGCCTCACCTGGAGTATTGTGTCCAATTCTGGGCTCCACACTTCAGGAAAGATGTGAATTGGAACGAGTCCAGAGAAGCGAAACAAAAATGATGAGCAGTATAGAAAACCTGACCTATGAGGAAAGGTTAAAAAAGCTGGGCATGTTTAGTCTTGAGAAAAGAAGACTGAAGAGGGACCGGATAGCGATCTTTAAATATGTTAAGAGCTGTTATAAAGAGGACTATGATTAATTGTTCTGCATGTGCACTGAAGTTAGGACAAATAGTAATGGGTTTAATCTGCAGCAGGGGAGATTCAGATTAGATATCAGGAAAAACTTTCTAACTATATGGGTAGTTAAGCTCTGGAATAGGCTTCCAAGGGAAGTGTATCCCCATCATTGGAAGTTTTTAAGAACAGTTTGGACAGGGATGGTCTAGGTTTACTTGGTCCTGCCTCAGCACCAGGGGCTGGACTTGATGACTTCTCGAGGTCCTTTTCAGCCCTACATTTCTATGATTCTATTTCCTAGGTACAAAGGAAGAAACCATTTTGCAGATTAGCTTTAAGACCAAAGCACAATGAAACATTATAGCTATAGCAGAAACAGACAGCTGAATATGGAGAATCCCAGATGCACACGTTATCTAAAGTAAAGAAGAGATTGCAGTAATCTGTGCCACTTCAACTCAGGCACCATTTTCTTTCATTTGAGGAACTCATATAAAACTCTACAGTTGTGTTTAGAAGAGCATTGCTTATTTTTTGGCTCCATTTAGAGCTTCATGCTATTTCTTTCCAGAAGTCAGAGTACTTTTTTAAATTAAGCACTCCTACTTAATTTCCTACAGCAATTACATACTCCCTGTAGGCAACGGCAGCCCCCTCCTCTCTTCCAAATCCAACATACACCAGCTGGTTCCATGGACATGTAGGTGGTTACTACATCAATCCAGCATGTTTGGATTGAAGCCCAAACAATGGTACAGACAGGAATGTGAGAGATTTGAGTACCTTTGCTCAAACAGGCAACACTTCCACCAGCTATCTGCTGCATTATTTTAGTAAGCATATAGATACATTTCACAGCTTGTTTCACTTTTTACTTACAGACTTCATCATTAACTTCCCCAGTGACTAAGTGAATTCACATATACTCACAGGTATTGTATTAATTTCATTTAAAGATACTTTGTTAGTGAATAAAGAAGGTAAATTGCAGTCAAGATTCAATTCTCTAAGATAATATCTCTCCACCCCACTCCTCAAACCATATATGTCTTTTAAAGATAAGGTTACATTACTCACAATGAATAGGAATTGCTTATCCTTCCTAATCCATGTCAAGGATTTGTTAGAATATGTTCAACACTGATGTGAGGTTAACTGTGTTTGCAAGCACAACAATGGGAACAAGGTTTCTGTGCCCAAGAGCTTAAATATAACATGTTGAACAATTCAGTGACATCAAGCATGGGGTTAACATAGGAAGGTTTCTCAAAAGCAGTAGAATTTAAACAGGGACTTGACGAACCTCGGGAAGGTGCTTGGAACATAAAGGAGAATCGGCAACTTGAAGAGCCAGCAAGAAAGAATGGGGCAGAACTCAAAGAATAAGAGGGGTAGAATAGCAAAGTAGAGGCAGGCAGTGGAGGAGTGGTGCACAGCCTTGAGAATGAGAACTTTGAAATTAATGCATCAGGAAATGAGACACCAATGCTTTTTGTGAAGTTAATGACTGAATAGGATGGGTAGAGAAAGGCCTTCTGTGAAGAACTGTAAAGCCATTTTATGTATCTTGATGTGTTGGCCCATTGTATGATTATGAAGAGCATTTCTTTAGCTGCTGCCTTAAGATTTAGCAAAAGATGTAGTTCTATGTTCCATGGGGCCAACATTTCATCCTTCCCTCTAAGTCTTCATAGCAAAATTATTAACAATTGGGTGCATAAGTTTAACTCAGTTAAGAAATCAGGATCCATTTGTGAATTATGCACTAACAAAAAAGGTTCATATTGATGGCTAATAACATTTCACCAATTGTAGTTGCAATGCCTGTTCAATATTGCATTTTTCAATATGAAACCATCATCAATAAATGAAGATGCTTTCGGTCAACTTCAGGGCTGAGCCTTGGCACTCCCTGACTTTAACCCACACATTGGCTTAGAACTCTTCATAGAGCTCTTGCGTTCATCTCTAGGAGTGCTCATGGTTGATATGCCTCCTAATAAGCAAGCAGCTAGAAAACAACTGTCCAGAGTAATGGAAGTGAAGAGTTTTAATAAGTAAACTGAAATGATGAAAAATTCTCTACTAATTTGCCAGTTATTAATTAGAGTAATGTTGAATCCTCATTAATTCTAATATCTTTCATGTGGCTTCTTCCCTTGAACTCCCTCTGCCCTCCATTTTTGGTTTGGCTGCTTGGTGGAAAGATGCTGATCTGACCTATTTTACAGCACACTTCCGTGTGTATTAAGTCAACTTTAAATTCCACCATGCAACAAAAGTTATTGTAAACAAGATTGGTTTCCCACAGGCTACTTAAATTGCACTCACATTTGGCATGACATGTTATCTTAACCATTCTTGCTTATGAAACTGTTTTGCATTGAGCCTCTGTTCTACATTTAGGGACTACAGGGCAATCTGCATGGAAAGCAATATTTTGTTGTTGTTTGTTTAATTTAAAAAGTAATGGCAGTCTCACCAAAATTTGGAATCACCCCCCGCCCCGCTTCATGAAATGCGAGAGCCCAAAGAGCCGTACATTTTGCAACGTTTCTAGTAATTCACAAGTTCACACAGGCAGTTATTCAAAAACTCATTGGAATAAATACAATCTAAATATAGTACAGCAATTTCTATCTTGTGGCATGAAATAATTTAAAAACCACCGTGTACTTAAACCCCCTTAGAATGAGGGGCCTTCCCACTGGTAAAATCTTTTGTGTTCTTATCCAAGGGACTTCCACCCACCTCCCTCTTACCTCCCCAATGGTCTTTGCTTCTTGGACCTCACCTCTCTGAACACTCATTTCCATTTATAGAAAAATAACAAGGCTCCGATTTCCATTCTGCACTTCAAGAACTCTGACTCACTTCACTGCCATGACTTGGTCCTGCTTTCTCCCCTCCTTATGGAATTGTCCTCTCTTCCTTTCCCCCACTTCCCTACACAGACCACAGATATCTCCTACAAAGTGTGTTCTTTTTTAGTGTTTCTTCACTCATCAGCATACAATTATCCTATATAAATGTGGCTCCCCCAGTCCTCCAGAGTCTGCTTTCCAGTTGAAATACTTACTACACCACTATCTCTAATCTGCAGCTACCACTTTTGAGGAGCACTAGTTGGAATCTGAACATGTCTCCTTCCACCACCCCGGAACATTGTTTAGTACAGCTAACCAACCTGATTTGAGCAGGCTACCTGTTTTACACGGCTAACTGACCAGGGGACTGCTATGGAGCTAGTACCCTGGCCAGTTTTTAAGAGAAGAAAAGAAAATAACTTCAAAAGACGTTGCATCCAGACATTTCAAGTAGATTAAAGCAAAACCTCTCTCCTTCAACATAATAATAATTTAACTTTATGAACAAAGTGACAATTTCATAAAAAGTTCCTAAAGCAAGGTCACTGGTATATTGCAATTTAAGTATTATATACACCTCTACCCCGATATAACGCGACCCGATATAACACGAATTTGGATATAACACGGTAAAGCAGTGCTCCGGGGGGGGCGGGGCTGCACACTCCGGTGGATCAAAGCAAGTTCGATATAACGCAGTTTCACCTATAACGCGGTAAGATTTTTTGGCTCCCGAGGACAGCATTATATCTTGGTAGAGGTGTACAATGCAGAACTTGCATTAGGCATGCCAGCTACACATGAAGACACAGGAACGCCCTTCAAAATAAAGTTCTCATATTAATATTGTCCCATGTGTTTTTCAGGTCCCACATGCACTGATTTTATTATGCGCTAGAGTCGCCACATATTTGTGTCATTAAGAAAGATTAGTCAAAATATATTTGCAACAATTTTTCTTATAGGCCTGGCGCTTTGTGACAACATCTCTTCTTTATTCCAGCCTTGCTCTATGGTTATCATATAACAGGAATTTCCTGAAACTAGCATGGTGGGCCTAGCTAATCACTCACCCTTTGGAGGAAGCAAAGCATTTTGTATTTTTCACTATTCATTTATTGCTGGTGGTGAAGCATGCCT
This sequence comes from Terrapene triunguis, assembly GCF_002925995.2. Taxonomy (NCBI): domain Eukaryota; kingdom Metazoa; phylum Chordata; order Testudines; family Emydidae; genus Terrapene; species Terrapene triunguis. Next base: position 11,042,642 of record NW_020665189.1, on the reverse strand, counting down.
ATTGTAAAGTCCCGAAGACATAAGCTCTCTACTTAGAAAAATATGTACACTCATAATATGTACACTCAGTAATTTAAATTCCTTCCGTTTTGTCCTACCTATGTTCTAGAACAGGGGTGGGCAAACTTTTTGACCCGAGGGCCACATCTGGGTATGGAAATTGTATGGCGGGCCATGAACGCTCATGAAATTGGGAGTTGGGGTGCAGGAGGGGGTGAGGGCTCCAGCTGGGGGCGTAGGCTCTGGGGTGGGGATGAGGGGTTGGGGGTGCAGGAGGGTACTCCGGGCTGGGACCGAGGAGTTTGGAGGGCAGGAGGGGGATCAGGGCTGGGGCAGGGGCGTGGGAGGGAGTCAAGGGTGCAGGTTCCAGGCGTCGCTTACCTCAAGCAGCTCCCAGAAGCAGCGGCATGTCCCCTCCCCGGCTCCTATGCGGAGGCACGGCCAGGCAGCTCTGCGCACTGCCCCCGTCCTCAGGCGCGACCCCTGTAGCTCCCATTGGCCACATTTCCTGGTCAATGGGAGCTGCGGGGGTGGCGCTTGGGGAGGGGGCAGCATGCGGAGCCCCTTGCCTGCCCCTATGCGTAGGAGCCGGGGGGGGCGGGGAAGAGGGGACATGCTGCTGCTTCCAGGAGCCGCGCGAAGCAGGGCAAGCCCCAGACCCCGCTCCCCAGCAGGAGCTCGAGGTCCGGATTAAAACATCTGGAGGACCGGATGTGGCCCCTGGGCCATAGTTTGCCCACTCCTGTTCTAGAAAGAGACTATGACTAGGGGATCAGAGTAGTATCATCTATGTAAGTTCAGTGTGAGATTTTCCAAGGCAACAAGGGCAGTTAGCTTTGAGTTAAGCATCCAAATCCTAATGACTTTTAGTGAGAGTTCTATATTTAATTAACTTTTGAAAAAATTCCCACCTATTCTTTAGCTTTTGAGACTACGCACCAACACCAAGCATACCAAATAGTCAACAGTGGCAGCCGTTTTGTGATGTCAACCTCAGTTTTTCCAGGAACATGACAGTCATACCGATGTAAGCCCTAAAAGCCATTTAACAGCCAAGCAACAAGTTTATCATTAACTACCTGGGCTCAAAAAAAAATCAGAGGTTTTCCCAATGTGAATCCAGTTCTGTTTGCAGCTAGCTATTGATGGTAGATTACATTTAAGTAATCTGATGGTTTTGCACACTAATTAGTGTGCATTCAGTTTTACTGACGGGAGCGCTAAACCAGTGACTGCAAACAGCATATAAGGCTGTGAATGTGTGATTAAAAATTCTTGTTATAGCCATCAGTGTTTTACTCATTCATGTCTTAAGGAAAAGGTACAGGGCAACATGTTAATAGATTATACAGGTACAGTGATATAACACATCAAGATCAGTTTTATTAGTAATTTCTTACCAGCCATGACAAAGTAGAGGAAGAGGCTGGAAGAAGAAGACTGTGATCAAGAAAAGGCAATTCACCCTCAATGGTTACCAGTATGTGCAAGTACTCAGCTATGACTTTGCTTTCATCATGCTTTAACTAGTTACTTGTTACTTTCTAGTTACAGTGTTCAGTGTCTGATTTAAATTTATATGAGTGTCCATCCACAAAACTAGCTGACATCTTTTCCCCTTAGAGTAAACTAATGAATCTCCAAGTTATCCAGCCTCAGGGAGTACAGTTCTAAACCAGATATTGAAAATTAGAGTTTGCAATGCTGTAACTTTGTGGATTTAAAAGACAAGTGTCTGAAATTTGCTAAAAACAATGTCCCTGAAGGCCCTAACAAGCCCCCTAAAGGCTCTAACAAGCACCATACCCATTCTATCTTTCCCTCCTGAGCCCACCCCATGAAGGCCTCAGCTCCCTGCTGCCTCATATATTGGGAGGGGGATGGGGGAAGCTTAGTATCTTCTCTAGTGTGATTGGAAGCAGATAGGGCAGTCCTCTATTGTCTATTCAAGAGGTTTATATGGACAACCTACCTCCAAGCCAGCATCTTCATGAGCTGTCAACTCTTCACACCCACACACATTTAGTAATTCCTTGTGCCATCTTCAATGGCTTTTTTGCCTTCAAGTAGCAGTGGTCTGGGGGCTGAAGCTATTTTCACTGTAGAGGGAGGTGAATAAGGCTGCCTTCTCTCCCTGAAGTACAACAGTCTGACAAGAGAAGAGAAGCCAGTGGGGGGATTGCTGAAGAGCAGCATAAGAGGCTTAAAGTGCTTAGTGTTGGCTACCACAAGCATGTCTCTCCAGCCCCCTCAGATAGAAAGAGGGCTGTAGATGGAGCTCAAACTCAAGTACCCCATCCAACTGAGGACCACTGAAGAGCATGAACAAATAAGAGAAACTGAGGCTATTTTTTCCACTTAAGCTAGGTTATTTGTGAGGCACTTTCGTCGTGTGCTTCATAGGTCTGGTGATATGACATTTTTAGATACTTCAATGGTTTTGGTGTGGGAGGGGACTGATTGTGGCCTCAAAACAAGGCTTATCCACCTCAGCACTCTGGTGAGCATTCTAGAACCATCCCTTTTAACTGCAGGGAAGTTGTATACAAACTGAGGTGTTACCAGGACGGAATTATGTTTGAGGAGGATGCAGAGAGGTGCTCAACTTGGAGTTAAACAGCTCAAATCACTGAAAAATAGGAATTTAAGATTATGCAACTCATTTGTCAGTGTGGAATTACAGAGACGAAGTCAGACAGGAAAAACAAAATCACCCTTTTTCAGGTGGGCTTTGAGAACTTGGAATTAGTTTTCCAGGTTTGTCAAAATAGTTCAGAATTAAATATTTTCAAAGCACAAGGAATTAGGTATTTACATGAACTTTAAATGTTAAATGAAAGTTCAGTGTTGTCTTCAGCCAAAGTTGAAAAACTAGAGCTGGATGGAACATCCCTGTTTCCAGAAATGCTGTTAGGAAGTTACAGCAGAGTAAAAGAGTTGGATAACAGTACAGCTGTGACCAGAAGGGGAGCCTGATATATTTAAGTTGCATACAAGAATTTTGTTTTCCTTTTTACAGGCCTGTGTGTATATCCAGTGAGCCCAGGGAAAAGCCAAGATCTTAAGCAGTGGCTTCCTCTCCTCATCTTGATGCAGGAATGAGAGAAGCTGGATTCCTCTTAAATCTCCTACTCACGAGAAATGGTTGCCATTAGGCCTAGGCCAGCCCAGCTGCTGTTAATTTCCAGGAACCAGGTGCAAAAGCGGGCAGCCAAAGGAAATGAGGCACTCTGGGTAACTGGAACTACGTAAAGGGACCTGGAACAACTAAACCTTGGGTCACTTGAGCGAGCAGCTCCTAGGAGGCATCACATCCTGACTCAGTCTCCGGAACAAGCTCATAAGCTAAAGTGTGTGATATTTGCTATACTAAGACTTAAGCTGTTAAACTCCTGTTTACTGGCTTTTGTTACATGTTTATATGGTGTCCCCATTCCCCTGCCATTATCTGGAAACCTGAGGTTATGTCTACACAGCCCCACAGCTTGGATTAGAGAGGTGTAATCTGCAGCGTGCACTAGTATACTGTTCTCTGACTATGCTGGGGAGCCAACTAAAAGCACTTATTTCACATTAACGCTGTCCTGTTTAAAGAGTACCACATTAACATAAATTAGGTACCTTTTAGTTCACACCTGTAATGTCCACACGGGGGAGTTAAAACACTGCATGCTAACGCATGTTGCAATTCACACTCCCATAATCCAAATGACAAGGCCATGTAGACAAACACAGAGTATTTTAGCCATCCAGAAGGGCCATCCGAGGAATACTAATCATGTTGGATGTCAGTGTCAATACCATGATCAATGCTTGAAAATTGTGGTATATTAAATAGCTAAATTATGCTGGTATTCCTGTACAATTACTGACTATAGCCACATGATGCTCAAATTAATCCATAGTGATTAATGTTGTTACAGCAAATACCAAACTACTGAATAATGACTGGATCCTTATTTACATTACTTAAATGCTAGCCAAGTTTTTCCTGCCTTGTACATTGTCCAGTTACTGTAGGTATTTTCATATGGATACTGGTGATAATGCAGATATTTTAAAACTCATTTTGAAACCATTCCATTAGGAAAAAAGTTTGTGTGTGTGTGTGTGTGTGTGTGTGTGTGTGTGTCAGTGCCATCAGTCTGAATAGGTCTGGAAGGGCTTCAGCAGGTAACTTTAGCCAGCTTCAGTGGGACGCTGTGACATTTTTAGTGAGGCATGCAATTCTCCCTTACATGACTTAGGTCAGGGGTCGGCAACCTCTGGCACGCGGCTCGCCAGGGTAAGCACCCTGGCGGGCTGGGCCAGTTTGTTTACCTGCTGCGTTGGCAGGTTCGGCCGATCGCGGCTCCCACTGGCTGCGGTTTGCCGTCCCAGGCAATGGGGGCGGCGGGAAGCCACGGACAGCACATCCCTCAGCCCGTGCCTCTTCCCGCAGCCCCCATTGGCCT
>NW_020665189.1:11026894-11038088 GCF_002925995.2 Terrapene triunguis | reverse complement strand
CAGCACATCCCTCAGCCCGTGCCTCTTCCCGCAGCCCCCATTGGCCTGGGACGGCAAACCGCGGCCAGTGGGAGCCGTGATTGGCCGAACCTGCCGACGCGGCAGGTAAACAAACTGCCCCGGCCCACCAGGGTGCTTACCCTGGCGAGCTGCATGCCAGAGGTTGCCGACCCCTGACTTAGGTGGTCCAAAATGGCGTCCTCTGCATGTGTGAGGTCATGCTGTGCAAAGGATGCCATTTTGCTCTACAATGTGCATTCAGGGGCTGGACAGAATTGTCCCAAGGGGTGGATCTGGCCTATGGGCCACCAGTTGGACCATGTTTTTTGAATCCTAGGGCTTGCAATGCATGCCTTTCGTACACAGCCTCATTTTCTCAAGCCAGTGATCAAAAAAGCAGCGCATGCACCATTTAAATTATTGGATATGCCTAAAGAAAAAAGACAGAATAGCTTTCTTCGCAAAGATAGCCTCTTGGCCTTTTTTGCTGTACTTCTTTCAGCAGTGTCTTTGATATGAGCTTAGGTTTAAAAGACTAAAGGGGCTTTAAAACTAGATGGGGTCAAGGAAATAAAAATAATATAAGCCTACAAGTAACATCCCTACTTTATTATTATCTACTGTTTCTAAGTTAACTTTTCACCCCTCCCTAACAGAGACACCCAAGATGACAAACCACCTCTGATCTGCCGTTGGCATAAGGAGACTATTAAAGTTTCAGCATCTGACAAGAGAGTGCAACAGTTGTGCACATTGCTAAACCATGTAAATTACTGGTATTGTGGTTGCTACCCTCGTCCTCCTTCCTCTTCCATTGTTTAGACAATAAACAACTATAATATAGTGAGACCATGATCCAGCAAACATTCACATGCTTTACTGTATGCATATGAGCAGTCCCATTAAATTAGGAAGGCAAAGACATGTGAGTAAAATTAAGCTAAGGTTTTTGTTTTTGTTTTTTTTAATCAGGGCTTTAAATAGCATGTTCTTCTAAACACAAACTGTCTCCCCTTACTGGCACATGGCCTAGTACAATGGGTCTTGACTGGGGCTTTTGGACACTACTGGTATATACATAAGTGAATAATAATCCTTAGTGGGAAGACTTCTTGAAAGTCAGAATGTTAATCTGATAATCAATATATTCAAAATATTTGCATATATTTTAAAAAATGCCCTGCAGTAATACAGAAATATTGACGAAAGGAGCTTGGAGTAAGTGACGTGACAAACAAAGCTGAGTAGGCTGAAAAGTATTACAAGCCAGTGTGACCTCGCAGTTCCATTCACTCAGGCCAAGAAAACCACAATAATATATTTATACAACAGAAACCCCAGACCACATGAAAAAATTCCATAGTATGCTGATGACTAAACTTCCAAATTGCTCCTAAATATCGACATACTTGAATTAGCTACTCAAGCATAGTGTAGGAGAGTGATTAGCCTTGCTGCGGAGAGTGAAACAAAAACTTTGCTCTACCAATTCAGAACAGTAATATGCCACCAAAAAAATTACTATTTAACAGGAGAAGGAGGAGACACTGACTGTTGAGGAAACACATGTGCTAAAACGTCATACCTAACAGAAGCTAGATCTGAGCTCTATGTAAATTTTGGCTATGTTTCTCAATCTTAAACATATTCAGATTTGGAGTAGAAGGGTATTATGTGGTCTAAATGGCCCAGTGACTGGCTGTGACACAGTGCACTAGTCAATGCACATGTGCCTCTGTTAGGGCGACCAGATATCCTGATATTATCGGATCCGTCCCGATATTAGAGGCTTTGTCTTATATACACAACTATATCCCTCTTCCCCCCCAATGCCCCCAAAAAAGTGTCCCGATCTTTCACACTTGTATCTGGTCACCCTAACGTCAGCATCCTGATCTGTAAAACTGGGCTGACTGACTAATTGTTATCTGCTTTGAAATCATGCATTTAAAGTGCTATAAGAGTTAAATCTACCACGCTTCATTACAGATCTAGGTTTCTGTTCTAATTAAGTTAATAAATTCAACACCATAACTGTTTGACATGGTCTGTCCTGAATAGCTCACAGCATCCCAAAGTGATACAGCAGTGGAGTCCCTCTTCACAAGCACTACACAAACAAAAATCACAAATTATGCTGTGTAACTAGATTACAAACAACTTCCAAAAACAAATATTAGAAGATAAGTCAGTTCCCTACACAAATGCATGTCAAGAGTCAAATTTTTAGGTTATCATCGTATGATGGTTTCATGAACCTTATATAAAAGGTAAATTAACCATCAAGCTGAGAAGCTAAAGGCATTTTCCAATAAAGCAATATTCACAAGCGAATACTAGCATGCCACAAAACAAATTGGCCTTGAGCATGATTTTATCTGTACAACTAAAGGTTTTAACTATAGAACTATTTCCCTCTTCATAACATGGCACAGCCAGTCAAGATTCCAGTGGGGAAAAAAATAGACTATAATATGAAATTGTACATGGAAATGACAGCACTTCCAGAAACTGATTACAGCATACCAGCTCAGTTAATTAAACAAGTATAGTCCTATAGAACATTTTGGTCAAGTAAGATACATCCAAAAAGCTGAATGTGAAGTACATCCTTACATGTGCTATGTAATTTCTAAATAACCAATATTTGCTTAGGTCAATAATCCTTCATCGGAGCCACATATATCACCATTTACTGTTGTCTGTACGCAGTGACTCCTCTCTACAGAAGTTGATCATAGTGCTTAGCTACTTGCTAAAGGCTGATAAAATTTTTAAACCAGTAATTTTCTCCATTATTTAGGGTGCTTGTAATGTAGTTACATTCACTTTTCAGGATTTTGTTATACAAGTCTGCAAAGACTAAATGTTTGTTTAAATATGTAAGTTACCAGTATGTACTTAAGCCAAGAAACAAAGTAAGATGTCAAGCCACACTTTGCCTATGCTACTGATATATTTGTTCATGTAGAAAATTTCTTTAAGGAGCATCGGTTAAAAAACTAAAATCCATATTTTAGAGCCCATTTCATTTTGTTGAATATTCTTGTCTGAGGTTTTGGGTAGAAGGAGAATTACATTTGTAGGTTCCTTTCGTAGCAACATCTGTTTACTCTGTGCTTCACGGCAAATATTTTCATTTCAACTACCATTCATTTCCTCTGCATTTAGCCATATCTTTGCTGCACGGATACATTACACTGAAATCTCTGATGTGTTTGTTTAGCTTTGCATATAACACTGCTAGCATAAATTAAATTTATACTAGACTTTTAAGGAAAGGGGACTAGCATAAAATGTGCTGACATTATGTAAAATGCAGCCATGCTTATACTCTAGATTTGATACTGCAATTTTTTACAATTTACTATGGAACATTAAATTGTAAAAAGTTTAGTCCAATTTTCCTCAGGATTATATCCTCTTGGTGACCACTGGTTGCTCTGCAGATTGCAACCCTTGGAAAGAGTTACCACCACCAATTTTCTTTCCAAGAGAAGCAATTTCCAGACATTAAAAAAATAAAGCATAAGTTTCACATTCATTATTAAAAAACTGTCAAAGCAGTGACTTTATCATACTAAAAAACTCTAGTGACTTTGCATTTCTCTTGATACAGGTAGATTTGTGCTAGTTAATTTTAAAGAACAAGTGTAAAGCACCCATTTCTTTGGTGGAATGCTTTTCTCAAGGTCTCCTTAATGTTACATTTTTTGTTTATTTTCCATTTGGATTCATTTTAAAACAAAATTAAAATAATATTTAGCCTGGCTGCAATAGCCCAAACATTCTGGAAGTTCTGCAAAACCATAATTTTAAGAGCTTAGTGTGGAAGTATTTTAAGTGATGCGGTTAGATCTATTGTCAATTTCAAATCAAAACAAGCTGCAACTGGCATTTTCAGCCTTACCTGGGTGCAGAAAGGATGAAAACTTCCCTTTATACAGAGTAAAGTACAGTGGTGTGCAATAGCTGTCAAGAAACTCCTGAGAACGACATTTTCCAAGGTATCTTACGAACCACAGCTATTTGTTTTCTGACCTGGGTGATAGCATTATCATTTCACAGCTATTTAAACATTTTTTTTTACTAGTCAGAAGTCAGTATATTAAGCAAAATAGTAGAAAACTACAAATCAATAATCAGAGAGGTAGCTGTGTTAGTCTGTATCCACAAAAACAATGAGGAGTCCAGTGGCACCTTAAAGACTAACAGATTTATTTGGGCATAAGCTTTCGTGGGTAAAAACCCACTTCTTCGATGTGGTTTTTACAAATCAAGACAATCTAATGTCACGCACAGAATTAGCAGATTGCCATGGAGCACACAGAACTGAGTGATATAATCACTCCATTCAAGTTTCACTTGTCATTTTTCAGGCAATTGGACCCCTTAGTAGGCTCCGAAGTTTAACAGGAAAAGTTAAGATTGAGAGTAACTGCCTAAGGTGGCTCCAAGATATAGTGAGATTCTAACAGCACATTTCAAGCCCTGAGCAATTATTGAATACATAGAATATTTATGGCTAAGTGAACAGAAAACAGGCATTTATTTAATAGGTAGAAAAACAAGGCATCGGAATGAGTTCCTGGTCTGATGAATTTGGATATCAGATGATATCCAAAAAAGGCCTTATTTCCATCTGTGAATTTCAAGTTCACTTGATAGAGTGCTCCCGTTCTGTTCACTCTCTCTAAAGCATCTGTCACTTGGCATTGTCAGGGCTAGATGGACCCTTGCGCTGACCTACTATGGCCATTCTTATAAGTTAGTGTAATTATCAAATCTAGCATAAGAAAAATAGTTGGTTTACTATACCAATTTAAATAAGGATTCAAAATAGAAAAAAGTATTTTGAAAAGGTTATATTTCAGCTGATACTCTAAAAACAGCACAAATGGTTCATAAGATACTATCAGCATCAGTAGAATAAAACATTGAAGAAATAATGGGTACTGGTAGATAGGATGTGGTAATAAAAATATAGACTCTAATATACATCTTCTAGATAGTCCTCAAATCTTATTACAGTGCAGTCTATGCTACTTTCACAAGCTATCAGTTAATACTATGCATGAGTGAATACTGGCAAGTTAATAGTCTGCTATTTTAGAGTCTACATTAATAACTTAAGAAGCTCTCCATTTACACATTATAACAAAGATCATCCGAGATACTGTATTACACCAATGAGATTAATTTTCCGCAAAACGGTCTTCAATAGTTTTATTTCTGAGGTATGTTAGAGTCTTCAAGTTTTATCAGCCTATTATAAAAGAGTACATTTGTGGTAAAGGATTAAAACTTTGCTGTTTTATAATCTATACTGGATACTACAACCACTTAGTGTACATCTATAATTTTGATGTATTAACCACTTGTACATGCATACAGATTCATAGAATTTATGGCCAGAAGGGACAATTGTAATTTAAACTGACCTCTGGCAGAGCACAAGCCATTAAATTTCACCCAGTAATACCTGCATTAAGCCCATAACTTGTGGCTGAGCTAGAATATATATTTTAGAAAAGTCTAAGTCAAGAAAGGATGTCTTAAGTGATAGTGAATTCACCATGCCCCCAGTAAATTGTTCCAAAGGTCAAATACCTTATTGTTAATATTTGCACCTTATTTCTAGCCCAAATTTAACTTATTTCAGCTTCTAGACCTTGAATCTTGCATACAGAATATGCACATCTCACCAAGTTTATGAGTTGTGCACGGCATATGAATTTAGGGTAGTATATAGACCTAGTGTTATTGTTGACGACTCTGTATTCTGCTACTAGGTTGAACTCTATTCTCTATATTCCAAGGCTGCTGCTAAACAGTGTCTCAAGTTCCAGATCAGAGTTTTATGCAACAATAGATGTTAATCATTTCCAAAACACTGACATTCATTTGCTCAGTTGGTGTTAAAATGGTCTGTGTGCGAAATTGCAAAGTATCGCTGGATTGCCATACTGGGAAGTTGTGTGGTTTGTAAGATAACAAAACTGCTATCATTAAAGGGCTAATATTTCCATTATGAGTTGCATTTGTGGAAGCATTAATGACCTTCATAACAATTCACCCTGGGCTGAATCTTAGCCTTTGAGAGTTGAGCCCATGAGAACTTTTTGCTTAGTCACAACTCACCTGCTTCTTTTTTAGTTCCAGGAAGGTAAAAACAGTTTGAGGGTCTGAGCTTTCACTAAATAAACTGACTCCACTAGCCAAAATGAAATATGGTGGGCAGTCAATCCCTACATTGGGCTAACTGTGTTATTTGCAGAATAGTTCCAAACCACTGAAGTATATTTCGTATGGGATAGCTAATTTTTCAAACGTTAAAAAACTTAACTACACTTCAGTTTGGTTATCACTGGCAACTAACTATGGAGCTGCAATGACGTTCTGTCAAATTTTCAGTTCTACACATCTCCATTACATATTGTGTAAAATATCTATATGCCATATGCACTGTAGTAACCAGTGTCAAAGATACATTCCGCTTTGCTTCAAGGGATCTCCAGCATTCCATTAAGCGTTAATTTAAGATTGAAAAAGCTGAGGCATTCACAAAGAAACTTTAGCCTCAAGATAGCAAATTAAGAGTGCATTTATGGTGTATGGTCACAAAGCCTTAGAAAGCATTAGGGCCCCTAACTCCTCCTGTTGCACTCAGGTATTGTAGCTCATGCTGTCTGAAATACCCCACCACACAGCAGTATCTAGGATATACCATAAGGGGAGTTAAGGACTAAGTGACAGGCTTCCCCATAACATTGTCTTGCTCTGTCAGTTTAAGACACAAACCAGAGATTGTTTTAATGCAATCTATTATCCATTTTACTTTATTTCTGCCAGCAGCTGATGTTTCCATGGGAATGCAGTCACCGTGCTGGGAAACAAAGCAAGAAGGAATCAATACTAGTCTCCAGGTGAAAGCACCCAGATTTTTAATCATATGTTAAATCTCCTGGAGTGTTTCCAGTGCTAACCCGTGTCAGTGCCACAGCCAGAGAGTTTTGAAGCCCTTAACAAACTAGTTACTGCAAAACCCACAACAGCAAGATTTTAAACTTAAGTTACTGCAAGAAACAAGAACCTGACACATAGGGCTTGATTAGCATAGAAGCAGGATCAGAGCGGCTATAACTTCGGAAAGGTTCCTCCCCCTCCCTCCTGCAAACGTGAATCTGTGCTTGATTATTTAAGCTGTTAGGACTGTGCGGGCTCAGAGTCTGCACCGATATGAATCTGCAGGGAATCTCACCAAGAGCGCTCCTACAAGTACTCTCGAAACCTAAGTGTGTGTTACTTACAGTCTCTCTGCATTCCTGGGAATACCCCGTGGCACGGTTTTCAGTCCCAGTCCATGACAATCCACGTTGGAGGCAGAGCAGGTACATTTATTGGGGCATCCTCCAACAGGCATCCAAGCTACGGAGCTCCAGAAGCTCAGGATCACTCCCAGCCACAGGGATGCACGACTCCCACCGAGCAACATGGTCTCCGTATCCCTTCCCCAAAGGGTGCAAAAGGATGCAAGGGCAGCCAGTCCTCAGAGGTGGAAAACCCCAGCGACAGAGAGTGCAAAGGGCTGCGAGGGGCTCTCAACACAGCCCGAGAGAGCCCACTTCTCCCCGCATCTCCGCTCGCACTCCTGGAGTCCTTGGAGCACCACCCAATCTTCCAGGGAGATCTGGGGGGAGGGTTATGTTCCGTGGTGCCTTTCAGCCTTTCAGGTTTCCCAGTGTTATCTGACCGGCACCAGCAGGCGAGGAGTTTAGCAGCGCTCCAGCCAGAGGAGTCCGCAGATGAAAGAGGAGCAGGGAGTGAAGGTAAACAGAGCTAACCATCCATCAGGGGTTTCGGCAAGCAGCCCCCGCCCCACTCCGCATCGCCCAACCTGGCAGGGCAGGTAACCGCTGGGGGAGGCGATGGCGGAGATCTCAGAGCGCTCCAGCGGCCAGCTGCTCAGTCCCTGGCTCCTGCACCTTCGCCGCTCCCATGCCAGGCCAGCCTCGCTGGGGGCCACCGCTGTGCAGAGCCGCGGGATCGGAAGGCACTGGACGCGGCTCCCGCGGCGGCCGCCTTCCCATTCACTGCGCGCAAGGCGGCCAGGCAGACACCAGAACCACGGGGGCCACTCCGCCCCCCTCTCCTCCCAAAATATCCAGGCCAGCTCTCATTGGCTGCCGAGCCCCTGACGTCGGCAAAGTTCTGAACTTTGGGGGGAAGAGAGGCGGTGGAAGTGTCGGACTTGGAGCGGCCCCGAGCCATGGCCATTGTCCCGTGCGCTCTGCCGGGCTCTGCGCGCCGGGCGGCACCAGGAGGGCGCGCTCTCTGCAGCAGAGCGCAGGGGGCAAAGGTAAGGGCTCTGCGGCGGCCCCTGCCGGTGCAGCACTGCGGCTTGGGGTCCCCTCGCTGGCAGCGGCCCCGGATCGGGGTTCAGACAGGAACGTGCAGGCTGCAGCAGCGCCCCCAAACCGCCCGACGCTTCCGCGTCCTACCCACCGGCCCCAACTTTCCCCCTCACCAGGGGCAACTCGCCGCCTCCTTTTGTTGCCTTCTGTTCTCTCTCTCGTGCTGCCCTCTGGTGGTGAGAGAGGCGCATAGCGCCTTCTCGCTGCTCGCAGGGACGCCTGCGAGTGACAGGGAATTTGCTCCTCTGCTCAAAGTACGCCGAGTGCAGCAGGCGTGGGGTTTATTCCAGCCCCCGGAACGGGAGATGGGACTGACCTGTCTGACCTATAAGACAGTGCTCCTCTACTGCTTTCTGCCTTTATCACTCCTTGGTGCCACAGGTAGTGTTTAGTCCATAAATGCAGTGTGTTAACCCTGCAACAGCTAGTCTAGGTGCTTAAGCTGTATTTCCTGGTATTCGGGGCCAATTGTAGCGGGTAGCAATCAGAGCAATTGCCCTGGATCGCATGCCACAGCTCTCCTTCCCCCTGCCCCAGTTGCATTATATCTACGGAGTGACTGTAGGTAAATGTAATGCCAGTATTACAGCAATTTCACCTCTAAAAGGGGAAATAACTCACATTAAAGCAGAGGATTTCACGCTGTGGGGCCTGCCTCCCAAGGGGGTGTGGAGGGGCCCTGGGGGCTGCGAGCAGGTTTCAGGGACTCTGTCAAGCATGGCCCGCATTAGACTTGCTAGAGCCCAGGCAGAAACCGAAGCCCTGCCACACAGTACTCCAGCCCGGGGCACTGAGCCCCACCACCTGGGCTGAAGACAAAGCCTGAGCCACTTAGCTTTGGGGAGCCCCCTTTGGTGTGGGGCCCCAGGCAATTGCCCTGCTTGTTATTCCCTATGGCAGCTCTGGCTTTTATATACATAAAAATAGTTGTCATGGTACAGCTGGGCTATGGAGTTTTTATAGCATGTTTCCAGGGGGGCGGGTGGAGAGGGGGGCTCAGAAAGAAAAAGGTTGAGTATTCCTGCTCTAAGACACCTAGGCCTCAACCTGCTAAAATTACATCCAGAAATGAATGGGCGGTGAGTGCACACTAGTCTAAAGGAGTGGCCTTTATATAGCTGCAGAAAGGGCAAGTGGATTCAGGTCATGCATATGAGGGATGTGAGCTATGTAAATGCCTAGAGGCAGGTAAGGGACTCAGGCATCAGCACCTGAGCTGGCTGCTTTGTGTCCCCTCAGCCTGCCAAAGATCACAGAAAGTTGCCTTTGAGAAAGAAAGTGTTCGGGCAGCTCTACAGCACTTGAACCTCAACTGGCCCTCTCCACAAGGTCACCACAACATACTTTTAACCTACTTCAACAACAGTAGATGGCAGCAGCACAACTCCTCCCATTGTTAGTCTCCTGTAGGACCAAGATCAGCACTAGTTACTGCCATGTGTCACCTGCAGAGTCCTGACTACCCACCTCTTTTCCATGTTTGCTTGCAATGTCAAAAGCTCAGCTGCAGTTGTGTCAGTGACACTTATCTGTATCTCTCCTCCCATGCAAGCCCCAGCACTGCTAAAGTGACAGTCTACGGGAGATTAGCTCCCTGATGAACAACAGCTGTCTCAAATGCAACCCAGGCAGGATTAATGAGAAAAGTGCTCTGAATAACCAGCCAAAATGCTGTTTCCTCCTCACCAATAAGAGCATAGAGCCTCCATTGGTCAAAGTGGTGTGAATTCTCAGGTTCCTGGTTGACTCATCACTGTGCTTGGATGACCAGACAGCACTATCTCAGAATGCCTTTTCACCTCCAGTTGACTAATAAACTTCACCCATTCTTTCCAGATGAGGACCTGGCCACAGAGAAGTGTTCACAGATCACCACCAAATAGGATTACCGTATTCACTGTATCTGACACTGAATATATAAATCCAAAGGCCAATACCAGTGTGGCTGCTTTCCATCTTCATGATTTAATCTATTGTGAGCATAACTCCATATGCCAATTGCTTCTATTAACCTCCAATCTCCTTCCAACAGCAGTGCAAGGGGTTTGATCCTAATCTTGAAAGCTATTAGTGGATCAAGCCCCATCTCCAGTAAAAAGCCAAAATTAGGTCAGGGGACTTTAGATGAATTCAGGAGCTGATCACCTTCAGAAAATGTTTCCTCCAATAAATACTTTCCACCATATCAATTACGACATTAACATCCTTCTTTACTCTTCAACCTTCTCCCCCAAAACAAACAAAATTAACTCCACAAACCACCAAAATAAATAAAAAACCCACAACAGGTCTAAGTAAACCAAAGGAGATGGCCAACAGACAACTGAACCAAAACCCAACTGTTTCTACTCCCAATATAGTTTAAAGAGACACACTCCATCAAAGCCACCAAGAACAGTTACTTTAATTGGGAAGTATTCAGGTACTGTGGGTGACAGTATTAAGCACTACAGTAGTAGTGCTGCACTCTGTTATTTGTGGAGCCATTATTTCTTTTCTCAAATTTTGGGACACTTGAGCAGATTGCAAAAGGTTGAAAAAAGTATCAATTTCAAGAATTTTAGTACTCTAGTGTGGAGGAAGTGAAGACTTTACTCAGCTGGACTTTTTACTATTGTCAATTGCTAGGAACTGAAAAAAAGGCATAGACCTTCTATGTGGTTCATCTTGTTTAGTATCCGATGTGACAGTGGCCAGTATCACATGCATCAGAAGAAAGTGTGAGACACTATACCCTTGTGGCGTAATATGGCCAGAAGGGAAGTTTCTTCCTACAGTGG
>NW_020665189.1:10991899-11026494 GCF_002925995.2 Terrapene triunguis | reverse complement strand
TCTAATGTATTGATAAAAAGTCTTCATCTAAAAACTGATCTAAAAATGTGCGGTGTCTAGTACAACAGAATCATGATCCTTGATTGGGGACTCTAGGTGCTACTGCAACAGGGAAAAAAATTAGTTTACTCCCTTTAGGAACAGCCCTTGCATAAAGATGGGGATGGACTGAACAAACATCTCTCTTCATGCTTTTATCTACTTATTGATTTCAGTTTTGACATATCTTCCCTTTCCGGATACTTTTGGATTTTCTTTATCTTTATAAAAGTATTAAAGTATAAAAGGTCTATGTTCCAGAGGGGGCATTTATAAATATACTCTGATCTTAACAACTCAGCCAACATGTTTTGCATTGTGCTCTGAAATTAAAAATTCATCGGGCTCTGGCCAGTGGAGGAAAGGGAGTTTAAAGTATGAATTCGTTGGAGAGAAGGAATGTAGCTAGCAGTTAGGAATTTGTTAACAGGCTGGCCAATACATTTCTTCCCCCTTCCCCCATCATCTTTAAAGTTAGACGAGCTGTTATACTCATTATGATCACTAACAGTAGGTGCAGGTATAGTGGATTTACTGTATGAGTCTAGCAGAATGAATAAAGAGCTTGTTGATTAAGCTGAAACCACTGGCAGCGTGTCAAAAGAAATATTGCCCAAGTTAATTAAAATTTGTAGGCCTTGTCAAAGATGGCATATACCTGCCTACATCTATGGCAAAGCAGCATCAGTGGCTGTTAGTGTTATGTATAGCGGAAATGTTGGTCCACAAGTTATTAGAACTATGCCTAATCTGGCCTTTATTTGCTTTTCACAAATGTTTGTACAATTTAATTTATTTTTAGTTGAAATGAAAAAAGTAAATTTGGAGCCATAGCCAAGGTAAGGGGAGTAGAGTAACATTTAGGTCTAAATGAGCAACAGTTACTAGGCATGGCAGGAAGTAACGAGTAGTTGAAGTTCTTCGTGCCAGCAATGGTCTTATGTATTTGTTTACATCTTGCGCAATAGGGCAGTGAACTTCGCTGAGGCCTCTCAGCAATATTATATCGCCAGCAGCAGTCATTTTTCTCTCCACTAGAGAATGGAACTGCCAAGAGACTTAAGGTGATAGCTCCACTTGCACCCCATTATTAGGTGCTGTGTAAACTTAGAACTCTCTACTGGCAGCAGGAGAATCCACCTTTCTAAGGACCTCATCCTGCAGCTTACATGCCTGGGTGGAGCCAAGGCCCATGGATCAGAGTGGGGCTCACATGGATGAGGTTGCAGGATCCAAGCTCTAAGTTTGCAGGACTGTCCCACTTTGACCCCCAACACCCCCACATCCCAGTTGAAATAGAGCATTTCCTGCATTAACTTGGCTACCTTAAATTAGAACCAATTACTACGGGTGAACAAAAATACAATTAAAATTGAACATGCAAGTATAGCCACAAAGTTGTATTTCATTTGTTGTGTAAAGTCACAACTCTGTATTGTTCTTTTTTAAAAAAACGTCCACATTCCTTGTGTTATTAAAAACCACGTACGCACTTTGAACATCATGTTGAGAAGTAGTCACACAAGAGTTGAAATTTGAGGAGAAAGCAGCAACAACCAGCAGCAACATGAGGGTGTTAAAACGAGTGAACCGTAGGGATAGAGTTACTGTATCGGCTGTGGAGTTTCAAATAATTAAAAATTAAACTTGAGTAGTACAGGTTAGAAATTGCAAGATGACAAAAAGAACCTCAAACAGCAGCAGTGGCTAACAGACACTAATACTTCACCAAAGGGGAAAAAAATGAAAAGTCTTTAAAAACTCTTGGGAGGCACAGCACCATTTTCTACAAAAATCAAGATAAGAATTAACATTTGCTTTTGGAGTATATTGCAGAACTGATTTTTCTGTTGTGGTGAATACAAGGATATTTCAAGACATATTACTATAGAGAAACATGCGACCTGTGCCGATGCTGTGACACAGTCAGAATCATTGTCCGTTTTCCCCATTTCCCCCCCCCCCCCTTGCTGGGCCAAAAATGAACAATAGTATAACCAAAGCTGTAGTTTTATTTACAGGATTTCTTTTGGAGCATAACATCCCTCTTGTAACCATGTTAGACTTTTATTCAAGAAAATGTTCCCAGACTCCAAAATTGCCAAAAGCTATGCATGTGCTTCCACAAAAATGTCCCACATTATACAAAGGGCAATCACACTTCAAGAATTTGAAAGTGTACAGAGTGTGATTGAAGGTCATGACTGATATTTTGGATTGGCGTTGGACACTAGTTCTGATAAGCTTGTGTTTTCTAATCTTGGTTACATATGAACACCCAGAAACTGACTTTACAGTTACTGAGCTTTTAGATCTGGATTCTTGCACATTGAATAACTCTCAGGAATTGTTTGATGCAATCCAGAATGTGCTATCAAAACACCACATCGACAGGAATGAATATGCTATGTATTCAGCAGACAATGCTGCAAAGATGCTGTGTAAGCACAACAGGCTCAAATGAAAGCCAAGCAAATAAACTAAGCATATGCAGCGGGGTGCTCCTGCCACCTTCTTCACTTAATGGCAGAGCATGGGTTGAAATCACTGAAGAGGAATGTTGAGGATTTGATCATTGACTACAGCTTTCAGAGAAGTGTCAAAAAGAGTGGAATCACTGAAATGATTACATGATACATTGCTAGGGTTACCAGATAGCAACTGTGAAAAAATGGGATAGAGGGTGGGGGGTAATAGGTGCCTATAAAAGAAAAAGTCCCAAAAAATGGGACTGTCCCTTTAAAAACGGGACACCTGGTCACCTTACATGTTGCAGTACCAATGAGAAGAAAATTGTGAAGCTTCTGAAGAAGTGCTGTCTGTCTTTGGAGAGATCTATTGAATGTATTTTGGCTACTTGGGATGGGCTGTATCCCCAGTTTGTCAGAACCTTTGATGGGGAAGAACAAAGAATACTGAGGAACTTAAAGAATCCTTTGAAGGTGTATTGTTTTAGCATGCAGTTTTGCCCACATTTAAAAAGTTTAACTGACTCCTCCAAACTGAAGCACTGATGACATTAATCTGTGCATCCAACAATGATGATGCTATGGTAAAATATTCTTTTGGAATTTGTGCAACCCTCCATGGTAGCTGTGAGTGAAGTGTTATGGGACTAAATTTACAAGGATTCTTCTGTGCAGTAACCAGTATCTTAAGTGTTTGTGGGCTTTGAGACACGAAGCTATGGAAGAAAACTTACATGATCAATACAAGGCCACATAAAACATTCTTAGTTGAAGCTGTGCAATTTTGGGGGGATGGGAGTGGGGGAGAAGCACTGCATTACATGAAAAAGGCAATGCTTTTAGAAGACTTTGTATTTAGGAGCCTGGCTTTTGATAATCCCACCAGTTGTTTGTTAGTACCTTTCCATGATCTGCTTTCTGAATTTAAGGATTATCAACTCTTTTATACAATTCCTGAATATGACAGCATTGTGAGAACCAAGGAATTTTGGGATAAAATTTCAAATGAAAGACCTAGTAAATAGCCAGGCAAGATTCTCTTTGCTTTCAAAACCTGTAAAATTCATATGTTTAATCCCCCACAGCATAGCTTCATTTGAAACTCTATTCAGCACAGTATGGAAAATAAACATGAGAAGTTCATTTGGGGAAAAAAATCATACAATATGTATGAAGAGGCAACAACGGTGAGGAATACAGTATGTGCTATACTTGCAGAAAAGTCAATACCTTTTCCCACATGAAGCATCGCCAGTGGCAGCCTTTAACTGGAGTTTGCAAAAGGCAAAATCTGCCACATATGCCTGTTTGTCCAGACAAAAGGAACACACTGCAAAGTAACAGAAGGAGCTTTTATATAGGCAAATACTTATTTTGTTCTATGCAAAACAAACAGGTTCCAGATTTTTTTATTTTATTTTACTAACAGTCATTTCACAAATTGTCAGTGGTGAAGACAGATAAAGAAATATTTATTGGCTTAGTCTTCCAGTAGTTTGAACATATTATAAGTGTCATACCAAATCTTCCCCATAAACATAATTACTGTATTTTTTATTGTGTCCTGCTGAGACCACTTAAAATGTTGAGGTGCAGTGACTGTGGCATGGGCAGTCAGGCCTAGTGGTTGGAGCAGAGGGTCAAAACCAAAGACAGTGTCAGGCCAGGGTCAGAGCTGGAGACAACGTCAGGGTAAGGCAGAGGAGCAGGGGTGTGGAGTAGGGCAAGACAGCAGGGACTGGGAGTAGATGGTGGTCTGGGATGGGAGGACAGGAACCAGGAGCAGGTTGGAATTCTTGGCTCAGGTAATCAGGAGAGGTCCAGAGTCGCAGCCAGCCAAGGATTCCTCTAGTTGCTCGGACACCTTCCTGGTTTATATAGTGCTCCTTAGCCAATACGGGGGGCTGGATGTTTCCCCATTGGGAGTGTTGGGGGCGGGGTCCTCTGCAAGCTAGCCCTTCACTCAACTCTACTGTAATTAGTCAGATGAGCTGCTAGGTGGCAGTTGTGATCTGAGCAATGCCTGGGGACCTATAGGCCCAGGTTTGACACCTGTGATCTCTCACAGGAGGATTAAGACAACCTAGATCCAGTTTTCACCCAGACAG
This sequence comes from Terrapene triunguis, assembly GCF_002925995.2. Classification (NCBI taxonomy): domain Eukaryota; kingdom Metazoa; phylum Chordata; order Testudines; family Emydidae; genus Terrapene; species Terrapene triunguis. The sequence continues at coordinate 11,021,879 of NW_020665189.1, read as the reverse complement.
TCTGGTTTTTGGCTTCTGTGTCCAAGTGCCATTTAGGGTTTCCAGGTGCCTGGTTTTTGGGCACCTGACAACCCTAAATGGCACCTGAACCAAAAGTCCCATTATTGTGGGGTGGGGGGAGGTGCCGGGTCATTAACCCACACCAGCCTCTGCTCAGCCGGGGCTGCCTCCTGTAGGCAGGCTCCTTGAGATGATCCTGCAAGCAACAAGGGGGGTGGGTGGTGTGATACAGGAGGGCCAGGGAGCAATGGGAAGTGGTAGAAGGGAAGTATATAAACCCTAGGTTAATTAAGGTGTGGTTCCCTGTAGACTAGGGAGGGTTGCTACAGGTTAATTGGAGCACCTGTAATCAATTGAGGCCCTGTTAGAAACCTAATAAAACCCCCTGCTTCAGGCAGTCAGGGGGAAGGAGAGAGGACTGGAGCTTGGAGGTGTGCTGTTAGACTTGGAGGAACAGAAAACCGGAGTAAGGGAGACCCTGCCCCAGCAGGGGAGGGATATTCCCTCCCCCAGCGTTTAAGGACTGAAGGTACCCCACCCAAGGGAGAAGAGGGTAAGAACCTGCAGGGGTTGAGAGAGGCTGGGACTCAGAGTGAGGAGCAAACCCAGACCCCTCCCCCGCGTCCCTCCTTTACCACCTTCCTGGGCCACTAGTGGGGCCCTTGGTGCCCCAAGAGCAGGGGTAAGGGGTGGTATTTTAGCCCCCCCCCCCAAGAAAAGCCCAGGACCCACCATACTATATTGACCATCTTGTCACAGTGGAAAGGGGAGAGGAGTGAGCAACAGGGGCAGGGCCTTGGAGGAATAGGCGGAGCAGGAGGTAGAGCCTCAGGGGTCCAGTTACCAGCAATTAGAAAGGTGGCAACCCCACCTAGATTTAATATGATAGACAGACAGGTCTCAACAACTGTGCCATGCTACATTTCTGCAGGTATGACTACACTGGCAGAGTTACATTGCTGGCAGTTACAGCGCCACTCAGAGCGCTGAAGGGAAACTGCTGTTGTGTGTTCACACTGTCAGCTGCCTGTGCAATAGCGAGTTCACGCTTGCTTTGGTATTCGGAGTGGTGCACTCTGGGCAGCTATCCCACAGAGCATCTCTTCCTCTTCTGCCATTAAGAGTTGTGGGAAGGCAGAGGGGGTCACAGGGCATCCTGGGTCCTGTCCCAATGCCTGTGATGCATTGCTTCGCATCCCAGCAATCCCTGTGCTTCAATCTGCAGTTGGCGCCATCTTTCAACGGTTTGTGTACTGCACGCTCTTTCAGGCTGCAGGAATGGATCCCGAAGCATTGACCAATATGCTGCTCGCTCTCACTAACACATCATGAGTGGCAGTGGAGTTATTTCCTTAAACTACAAAGGCAAGAGGAGTTTGACATTGATCTCACCATGCATAGCAGCTATGACACGATTACTTGTGGCATTCACGGAGGTGCTGACCACAATGGAACGCTGCTTTTGGGCTCGGGAAACAAGCACAGAGTGGTGGGATCACATAGTCACGCACGTGTGAAATGATGAGCAGTAGCTGCAGAATTTTTGGATAAGGAAAGCCAGTCATGGGACTGTGTGATGAACTGACCCCAGCCCTCCGGTGCAAGGACACGAGAATGAGCTGCCCTGTCATTGGAGAAGCATGTGGCGATTGCACTGTGGAAGCTGGCTACTCCAGACTGCTACCGATTGGTCGCTAACCAGTTCAGAGAGGGAAAGTTGACTGTTGGATGCATGTTGACAGAAGTGTGCAGGGCCATTAATTTCATCCTGCTCTGAAAGACCGTGACTCTGGGCAATGTGCATGACATTGTGAGGCTTTGCACAAATGGGCTTCCCTACCTGGGGGGCGGGGGTGATAGATGGCATGCATATTACAATTCTGGCACAGGACCACCTAGCTGCCGAGTACATAAATCGGAAGGGGTATTTCTCATTGGTTCTCCAGGCGCTTGTGGATCACTGTGGGCGTTTCACAGACATTAATGCAGGCTGGTCTGGAAAGGTGCATGACACACGCATCTTTCGGAACACTGGCCTGCAAGCAGGTACTTTCTTCCAGGACCAGAAGATCATGTAGGGGAAGTCGAAATGCCCATTGTGATACTGGGAGACCCTGCCTACCCCTTAATGACGTGGCTTATGAAGCCATACACTGGGCAACTTGACAGCAGCAAGGAGCGGTTCAACAACAGGCTGAGCAAGTGCAGAATGACAGTTGAGTGTGCTTTTGGCCATTTAAAGGCCCACTGGTGCTGCCTATATGGGAGGCTGGATCTGGCAGATGACAATAATCCTATGCTTATAGCCGCATGCTGTAGTCTCCATAATATTTGTGAAGGGAAGGGTGAAAGCTTCACTCAGGGCTGGACTGCTGAGGCTCAGTGCATGGAGGCTGAATTTGAACAGCCAGAGACCAGGGCTATTTGAGGGGTGCAGCGTGGGGCCATAAGGATCAGGGATGCCTTGAGGCAACAATTTGAAGCTGAAAGCCACTAACAGTTGTTGCTGTGCTTGGGAGTGCAGTGCTTGTAATGCTAGGAGGTGATTGGTGCAGATGATGCACTATGAAGATTTAAGAAAATTGCCTGTTGCTTTGAAGGGCTCTGTTTGCTTTCAATGAATGGAATAAAGATTGCTTTCAAACCAAAACAATTCTTTTATTAAAAACCAACAACTGGAGAAGAGAGACAAACAAAGAAACACATCAGCACTGTGGGGGAATGGGGAAAGGGAGGGTCCCAGGAGGAGGTGGGATCCTGGGATGGTTAAAGATTTATGTCCAGGTATCATATGCAACCTTCTCCTTTGGAGTACAGTACCCACTGCACTTCAGCAGGGCTAAACTGCAGAGGGATGGGTGTTGAGAACAGTGGGTACTGGGAGTCCACAAGGCTGGACTGTGATGGGGAAGGAGTGGAATGCAGTGGGTACAGACTGGAGCCAGGAGGTTGATAAGAGTGTGTTGGTGGTGTCTGGGGGGGCACATGGGAAGAGTTTTGCGACAGCGGCTGCAGGGGAGGGCGGGTGCGGAGGTGCTCAGTTTGCAGTGCTAGTAGCACCTGAAATGTGTCCACTTGGCTCTCCATAACATTTAAGAGCTGCTCCATGGCTTCATTTTGGCACTCTGCATTCTCCTTTCGGTCCCTCTTCTCGCTGTCCCATCATTCCTTCAATTCTTGTTTTTCTGCCGTGGAGTGCATCATGACATCACGCAGAAAGTCCTCTTTAGTTCTTCGTGGCAGCTTTCTAATTCTGTGCAGCCATTCAGCCAGTGATAACAAAGAGGGAGGTTGGGCTCCCAAGGTCATATCCGTGAAGCCAAAATGCAACATTTTACAGAAGCAGTATTGTTTGCAACACACAGACCACTGATACAGTGATTTAAAACACAGCCACTGTTCACATACCTGTCACTAACTGGCTCACCCCAGGCAAGCACATGAGCCACAAGACCCCCAAAATGGTGAGTAACTGCAGGGGGAGAGAGGGGATAAGAAGGAAAAAAAAGTGTTCCAGGACTGTACTGCACACTGGGCACGTGGCTCTTGGGGAGAGCCAGCACTGTAGGGGGGAGCCTTGTAATCATTAATGTCCCCACACTTTCCACAGGCTGTGTTCATTATGGAAGATCTCGCTATTGAGGGTGAGCAGGGAATCAAGGAAGGGTCTTCTACAAGACTGCGGCTTCCGCCCTGGCCCTTATGTGGCTTGCTTGTGTGCAGCAATGGTCTGCCCCCAGTAATGTCAGAGTGGCGCGGGAAAGTTACCCTTAATGGGGCAAGAAACAAAGCAGCTCTGCCAAAAAAACCTGTGGCAGTGGATTGCCCAGTATCTGAGAGTTTCATGGAGATCTCTGAGGCAGATTCCTGTGAAGTGAGGAGTCAATCAACACTCTGTTCCGCCACTCAGACTAGGCATGTGGTGGTACGTGCATCATACATACACAAGACTGCTTTCTGCAACCCTTCTGCCCCCAACAAGTTGCTTCAGCAATTCCTAAAATCAAAGCACTTAGCAGGGGCCTCCTCTCCTGTTTGTGCTTTGCCAAGCTCTGACAGCTGTGACTGGCTAGCCTCCTCTGGGGTAGAGAAGAACTCCTGGCTGTATGCTTCTCTAACCTCCGAGTCATCCTCTGCCTCTGGGTCCCCCTGCACATCCTCGTTCAAGATTTCCTCCTGGCTTGGTTCACTCTTAACTGGCACACGAGCCACCAAAGTATTCACAGTGGCCTTTGCAGTGGAGGTGGGGTCGCCACCGAGTATCGCGTCCAGCTCTTTGTAGAACCGGCAGCTCCTGGGTGCAGTACCGGAGTGGCGGTTTGCCTCCCACGCCTTGTGGTAGGTGTTCAGTGTGTCCTGGTCATGGCCCCTTCTGTCATGCATCATGAAATCTGTCCATAGGTATCATAATTCCTAAGGCTGGAGCGCAGCTGGGAATGGACAGCCTTCTCTCCCCAAATGCTAATGAGGTCCAGCAGCTTGGCATTGCTCCAAGTGGGGGGTGGGGGTTGGGAGAAAATCGCCTGGTGCGTGGAGCAGGCATGGTTACCTGGAAAGATGCACTGAGACCACTGCATGCATCACTGAGCAAAAAGGAAGGGGACTTTCAAAATTCCCAAGGAATTTAAGGGGTGGAGCTCACGGCTGGTTAGATGAGGGCAGGGCAGCGCAGTAGAATTCAAACCGATGACCAGAGAGGTGAGAACAGGTATTGTGGGACACCTCCTGGAGGCCAATCACAATGCTGTAATCAACCAGGGTGTCTATACTGGCACTGCAGCGCTGTAGCCCCAGCACAGAAAGCTGTATGCCTCTTGTTGGGATGGTTTTTTTACAGTGCTGCAACTGCATAGTTTCTGCTCACTAAGGGCTTGTCTATGCTACCGGACAGATCGACAGGCAGCGATCGACCCCCCGCTGGGTCAATTTATCATGTCTAGTATAGACATGATAAATCAACTGCCAGTTGCTCTAGTGTCGACTCTGGTACTCCACCTCAATGAGAAGTGCAAGGGGAATCAACGGGAGAGCGTCTCCCGTCGACACACCGCAGTGAAGACACCGCGGTAAGTAGATCTAAGTAAGTTGACTTCCGCTACGTTATTTACGTAGCTGAAGTTGCGTAACTTAGATCGATTTATCCCCCGCCACCCCCTGAAGTGTAGACCAGCCCTAAGTGGCTTGGCAGTGTGTACACCTCAGGAGTTATACCACAGAAAGCTGCTTTACTGTGCAGAAACTTGCTAGTGTAGACAAAGCCTGAGTGTGCAGAATTCGTAAGCTCAGTTATGCTGTCTGCAACCACTGCTTAAACCACTAGCCAACTATTCCAGCAGCAGGAATCGACATAAGAGTTTTGATTTTGAACATCGTGCTATCACAAGTATTTGTTTAACTCCCTGTCAAGTTGTATCACGCTGCAGTCTAGTGGCCAATTAACCCTAAGGATAGTTCAGCTAACAGTGACTCCTTTAGGTTATATAAAGTCTTGGCAGAATTCAATTTTTATTTTTTCATAATTCTGATGTCTCTTTATTCATATGAATTTTTTTTCAATTTTTATCTTTTAAATTTTCAGTTTGGGGAAATTATGGGGAGGTCAGACAATTGTTTAATGAGAGTACACGTTGAGTTTCAAAAAGTTAAAGCTTTATAACCATTAACACAAATTGTGAACATCACATTTCAAAAATATACAAAGTAAATATCCTTAAATCAAACCCTAATAAGTTCACAAGCAGCATTTTTCTTCACTGTGTTTATCTGTAAATTTCTATTATCAATGAAAATATTTTTTCATCAGTTTGCTTGTGTGTACAGTGAAAGCAACATTTACCAATTTTAAAAAACCCTAATCCTTCCAAGCTTAGTTATATACCATAGGTCTGCACTGTGGATTGGTTGTTCCCGTGTTCAACCCTTATGGACAACCCATGTTAGGAAAATAACGGCCATTTGATTAAATGAAGAGTTTCACAATGCATATGCATGAGACAGCAAAAATAAAGTCAGATAGGAAGTGCCAGAATGAAGGTGACCTAGTTTGACTTCACAATTATGTTTTTAATACAATTTGTCCTCCCACATCACAAACTCACCACCATGCTTAGCACTAGCTGGCCAGCTAAGAGGCACTGAGAACTGTACAGGTGATGAAGAATAAACTCCCCTGTTAACTCTAGAAGGCCCCAGTCAGGATTGTGGCATGCCAGTAGGACACTGTGTATAAGCTTGCTGTGCCCCTACCCTATTCATACCAAGCTTCATTCCCCACCTTGTCAAGCTGGCTCTGTTTGACACACACATGAGCAATAAAATAAGGGAATACTTCAGAACAGGATTTCACTGTAGTCACCCCACATGTGCCTCTCGTCAGTAACAAGTACATAATCATAGAGGCCCATGATTTAAACTTAACATTAAGTGCCAATACACAATATCTATCACCTACTCACTCATTTGTTTAGACAGGGAGCAAATTGCAGCCTGTCCTTGAAAAGTGGAATCAAGTTATTCCCATTGACTCATTTCTAATCATGGACGAGCATAAAACTAAGCCTGATCCTCATTCTTGCCTCTTTCACTTCCCCATCCAAATGTTTCAAGTCAAAATGGAGAGCTAATAGACTAACATCCACAAAAGACCATGCCCCTTACTGTAGCTGAAAACATTTGTTAAAGGTTTTTAACTTATTGCTTGTGAAGAAACGGAGAAAATGTAGTTTCCCTAAAAGCTTTGCAAATCCAATTAGGTTCTATTGTATTAGATCTGCCTCACGTAGGCAGCACTCCACATCTCTCATTTCCTTACCAGAATATGGGTATGAGTCACATAGGATGCAACATATCCCATGGAGTGTTAATGCTGTCAATTATTTAGCTATTTGTGTCCTGAGTAGTACCCATCCAGCAATAGTCCTCTTTGGCTTTTCGTCTTGATTGCACTCAGTCTTTTAAGTAATGCTACTTGATTTCATTTTCATATTATATTAATGAAAGTGGGAAACTGCAAAGTGAGACTTGTGTTTTTGGTACTTGTTTATATTTTAAAAAAAAAAAAGCTTAAGAAACACACACAGTAACTGGACATTTTGATCCGAAACCAACAAAGCCTGCGATCAGTATGCAAAGGCTTGCATGTATTGGACAGTGTTCAATAAGTCTCATTGTCGGTTTGCAAGGGCATCTAGGCTTTGGAGATAAGGAATTGAGCTAGGAGGAAAATCTAAATGGTTTTCAAGTACTTGTGGAAAACAAAGCTCTAAGAGGCTTGTGTTTTGTTAACACTTCATTAACTAGGATAGCCATAATAGTTTTTAGTTGTGCTGAAAATGTGACTTAAAACTGTATTTCTCTTTCCATTTTTGTAATGTTGATAAAGTCTTAGATATAGACTAAGTGGCCAAATTCAGCATGGGACACTGAGAATTTGTGCTTCTTAGTACTAATTCAAGTCCTGTTGTGTTATGTTCTTTAAACCACTGTGCTGATGACATACCATAGTAGCTCCTCCATTGGAAGTCATGGATTGTTTCCCAAGCATTTACATTTTAACAATATTAACTTAATTGCCATGTATTACCCTGACACAGAATACTTTCTTTCATGTTGGTGGTGGTTTGACAGAGTACTTCTGAAATACTAATATACGTGAGCATTTTAATAACTTGGGATAATGTTAATGGCTTCTCATCATTAAAATGATGTAAAATGAAAACAGTACCCCTTCCCCTCTGAGGAACTAACTCTTTGTTGAAGTTATAAGAACAAGAGCTGGGTGGGCGCTCATTTACCTGTCCTGTGAAAATGTGAGATTGTGAAAAGTTTCCCCATCCCAAATCAGGCTGAAGAGTCAAAGTTGTGAAAACGTTCATGAACCCAGAATCTCAAAAAAGATAATTGGTTTGTCAATTGTAACTGACTGTTTTGATTTTTATTTTAAAGGCTTGGTGTGTCGGTTGTTTTTCCTATTCAAAACAACTGTTTAGAAAACAATTGTCATTTACAAAATGTCAAATTGAAATGTTTTAACAATTTCCCAATTTTTTCTTCCCCAAAATATTTAATTTCTTGACTCAATCAAAACTTATCTATGCCCTCAGATGTTTTCATTTTTGACAAATTGGCATTGTCTCACAAAATCTTTTATCAAAACATTGCAGCCACCTCTAATAAGAACTATCACAGTTCTGGGGTTAACTGCATCTCTACCTCCTCCATGATCTGCTCCAGGGTGCCCCTTTAAGTCTGAGGTGTCACCTCTCTATTGGCAGGGACTTGTGTCCCTCTCCCTCCAGACCAGGAATTTAGGGTTGTAGTTCTCCTGCAATTCACTGTGCTTATCCCAGCAGTCTGACGTTAATCCAGTGCCTTCTGCTCTGCTCTCTTCCAGAGGCTATGGCAATGGTTACCAGTGACCAGCCAGCTTTCACAAAGCACAGTTCATTTATTTTAAAAACAAGCATTACAGAGAACATGTCAAAGCAATCAGCAGCTCACACACACACTAGGCTACCAGCTGTCACCCATCTTTCACATGGAGATCCTAGCAGGGTCCTTCAGACCCTTCCAGCATGATTTTTGCCCTCTTGGTTACAATCTCATGGCAGGTTTGGCTCAAGATGAGGGAACTCTCAACCAATTCAGGCTGATCGTTTTACCACAAGCTCTTTCTTTGTTCCCTTGGTTGCCTGTACCCTCTTTGAACCAGTTCACCTCAGGGGGTGGTACTTCTCTGCAGTTTTTTACCTGTCCCAGGGTTTGCAGTAGTTATCTACCATTGATTGAGTTCCTGGAGGATAACCCTCCCTCAGCCTAGAATACAATCCCTAGCTCTCAAAGATACAACATGTACAGACACACAAGTTCATTACTAATCCTGCTGCTGGAATAGAGTTGGTTGGAAATGTTCCACTGGAAAGTTTTTGTATCAGAACATGCCAGTGATCGTGATCTCCAACATTCACGGGAATGTGTGGTTTTCTTTTTTGCCTGCTTCTCCCATCATGGGCTGCCACAGAGCTGGGACCCTGGAAATCCCAGGTGCACCTGTTCAAGCCAGGGCTTCTCAGTAACCCGCCAGGAGGGCAGCCAGAGCTCTGAGCAGCCTTTCACAATTTCATTTAGAATCATTCATCATGGAATGTCATTTTGATTTTTTGAAACCAAACAGGACTCACCTGTTCAGAGGGAAATTTTGAAGTTGCCAGTTTTCATTCCAACATGGAAAAAACATCTTTTGAAGGGAATTCCAGGTTCTGACCAGCCCTTCTTGGCAATGCCTGTTGCACTTGCAGCTGATACCTTTCAAAATGAAGCATGTGTTGCTTTCTACAGTGAGAGTTATCCAAAGGACTCTTCAGGAAGGGGTACAGGCTTGGTCTCACTGTGTCACATTCTCTTAAGAGTGTCTTGTAACACTTGTTGAACTGGAAACCCTAGTTTCCTGGGATGACTGGGACTATGGCTGTTGTGCTCTTTCCATACCCTTACTGCCATGCACAGGACGGCTACAATCCAGCCTTATAAACACATGCTTCCAATGGACACACATTACACTGGTGGAAAAAGGTTAACACTGATAAAATGCAAGAGAAATATGCTTTGACTGTTAGCTGAAAATGTTTTGACCCTGGGTTTATAGTTTGAACTGGATGTAACTAAAACATACTCTGCAAAAAAGTAACACCAATCATAACATCTTAGATTAAAAGACCATTTGCACCTATCTCACACAGTCTTGTTAAAAGATTTTCATCAGTTCTGAATAATGTTACGTTTTGTCATTTCCACTTTCCCACAAAAGAGCTAGTTTAAGAGAAGTGAGGCAGAAGGGAAATAGAAGACAAATGCTAATGTGAGGTTCGAGTAACAGGTTTAAAGTGCAGCAACTGCACTAATCTTTATGTAGCTAAAAAAGAAAATTTAAGAGACTATTCAGAATGCAAGCCTACTAGGCTGGAAATTACAGATAAATGATTCTTCTAGTTTAAGACCAGGTTTCTCAAACAGGGGTCGCCGCTTGTGTAGGGAAAGCCCCTGGCAGGCTGGGCCGGTTTGTTTACCTGCCCCATCTGCAAGTCCAGCCGATCGCGGCTCCCACTGGCTGCGGACCGATGCTCAGGGCTAATGGGGGCTGCTGGAAGCGGCGGCCAGTATGTCCCTCGGTCCACGCTGCTTCCAGCAGCCCCCATTGGCCTGTCACTGAACCTTTGTGCCTCCATTTACCTTTTATCCAAATTGAAGTAAAATATAGTAGCCTATGTACAAGGGTCCCAGCTTTCAAAAGGTGGGTAAGTTCCAAGTATTACATTTGTCCTACATAATGGAGCCATATTAAAAATGGTGAATTATATTATACACACTTTATAAATATTCATGGACTCCAAGGCCAGAAGGAACCACTTTGCTCATCTAGTCTGACCCTCTGTGTAATGCAGGCCATAGAATTTCCTCCAAGTAATTCCTAGAGCAGATCTTTTAGAAAAACATCCAATCTTGATTTAAAAATTGTCAGTGATGGAGAATCCACCATGACCCTTTATAAACTGTCCCAATGGTCACTTACTCTCACATAAACATTTAATGCCCTATTTCCAATCTGAATCCTAGCTTCAACTTCCAGCTACTGGATTGTGTTATGCCTTTCTCTGCTGGACTGAAGAGCTCATTATTAATATTTGTTCCCCAGGTAGATGTGTAGACTATGATCAACTCAACTAAACAGATTGAGCTACTTGAGCCTATCATTATAAGATATCTTTTTCTAATCCTTTTTTCATTCTCATGCTGCTAAACCCTCTCCAGTTTAATCAACATCCTTTTTGAATTGTTGACACAAGAACTGGATGCAGTATTCCAGCAGTGGTAGCACCAGTGCCAAATACGGATGTAAAAACCTTTTTGCTCTTATTAGAGATTCCCCTGGTTATACTGTTAAGGATCACATTAGCCCTTTTGGCCACAGTGTCACATAGGGAATTAATGTTTCATGACTTTGAAAAGGAATTGGGGGGGGGGTCAATGCTTCCCAGGATAGAGTCCCCCATCTTGTAAATAGGTGTGGTCATCTTATTTGACCATGCTTTATTGCACCACTACAGCCATTGTATTTTCTTCCTTTTTGCCTACGGTCACTGGGCATGACATCTTGCAGTTGCAGAGCTAATTCATGACACCTTGCAGAAGACAGATTTGGGATTTCTCCTTACATGAAACTTCACATTCTGCCTGAAAATAGGAGGGGCTGAATAGTTAGAGAAGAGTATTTTTAATGGTGTGTTCAATAGCTATGCTGCATGCTGTAAACAAGGAACAGAAGGCCAATGAATGAGATATTCATCAGTGGCTGGAGACAATGGCTGTTGTATAAACAGCTTTCATAGGGGGAAGGTCAGGTATTCAGTTAATATTTTATAGTTACCATATGTCAAAGTAGAATTTTAACAGGAACAATTGGAAACTTTGCAAAGAAAGTGGCAGCAGTGAAGGAATAAGTCAAGTAGTCAACCAAATTTGGCAGAGGACAAAAGCACCCATAGACGCTCTTGTCCCATCAGCATGTAACATTTCTATGCTATCGGTATTCTTTGAGACATTTCATGGGTCTGTTAAGGATGGCTTGCACACAGGCTTCTCTAGCCCACAGAGTTTGGAAATGAATCTGCACACTAGTTCTCGAATATATCAGTGTAGTTTGTAATGCCTGTTCAGGTTGCCAAGCTTCTACTGTGGTGCTCTACCTTCACTTACCCTCATCAGGAACCATGACAACTAAGTCAAGCATTTCAGTGTGAGTGGGAGGGGGGGGGAGTTGTTTGTTTTTATCTCAGGGACCCTAAGCTATTGAACTTTTACCTGCTTGCTTTAGTAAAACTTTGTTACTTGAATAACAGTTACATACTTTATACACAAAGTGCAAACAGCCTTTAACTAGAGGTCATCTGCCTTCCCTTTATGATGTAGAAGTAGAAACTTGATTATTATGGCTTCAAGGATAGGTTTTATATATTCAATGGGGTATCTGAGTGAGGATTTTTAGGTTAAAAAAAACAAACAACCCACCCACACACCCAAAGCGTGTTGTACTTCAATGGACATTTCACTTTCTATACACCAGCATTTAAAGGGGCATTTTGATAAGCTTGGTATGCAAGATACTAATTGCCCTTTGATACAGTTGGGCAGGAAAAGTCTACTTAAATAGATTTTCTTTTACAATGACCTCTACCTGACCTTGTGCCTCTTTCACTCCGTCATGATTGATATTGTTCCTTATAAACATCAGGGAAAGCTGTACTCAAACTACAGATGGATTCAGTTTTCCAAAATGGAGCGTGGAAAATGATATCTGTCTTCTGCTATGATAACATCCCCACAATTGAGACTGAAACAGGAATTAATCCTAGTAAAGGTTATTCTTTATTTTCTGTGCAAGTTTAAGGCCAAATTTGAGATTTTTGGCTTTAACACTGCCAAGGATATATGGGGTTGGGAAATGCAGTCCACTACGTCTGACTTTTTATTGTCCACTGGGTATTTTAAATTCAGCTTCTTTCTGTGCAGCTGAAGAGTACAGAGACCAGGAGATGAATAGCCCAAAGTGCTATGTATTGTCAAATCTGTTAATACCAATATAAAAAAAAATCATGTTATATAGGTTGGTGGGAGGCTTTGTTGAAATCTTTATTAGGACTATTTTGCCAAGTCATAATATTATGGCATGTACAGTACTCATCATAACATATGCACAATCAATATCAAGTTGTTTTTAGTGCACACAGCTGTTGTATGGCCTTTACCAAGATGATTTTCAATTAAGTTCATATTCTATTTCTTACCGTTCATCAAATGCACTTCCTATTATGTTTCTGGCTTCATTACATTTTTAGAGTGCTGGGAAATACAAGGAGAACCTAGAACAGGTGCAGTATGCTAGCAATGAGACCATTTGGGTAATAAGCACTTTTTTGTAGGAAAGAGAGGCCAAAACTTCTCCAGGAACTCACTGCTGATCAGTAGTGGATCTCATTTAAATTTCTCCTGTGGCTGTGGGTGCTGAACATCTGGAAATGGCCAGATTTTCTACTTCCCTGCACGCTGTCAGCTGTTAACCAATAGTTAAACGCTATTTTCCTTGATAGGGGACTGACTGCAATTCTTTGTTCGGATTGGTTTTCATTGACTTTGCTCTTCATTTCCTCTCAACAAGTGCATGCCAAGAGTCTCAAAACAGGGCTTGCCACGCATCTCTCCCACCCATTGTCAACCACAACGGTGGTTCTACAGTTTGGAGTACAGCATCTCTCATGAGTGCATGCTGTACGATAGAAACACACCAAGAAAACTGGGGAAGCAGCTGCCCCAGGGTCAGATCACCACAAATGGCTTGTTTTCATTTCTCATCCAAAGCACCTAGCCCCATTTCTCTATGGTTGCAGCCAAAGATGTAGAACAAAAAGGACAGAACAAGTAGTGATTCCATTACTAGGTTAATTGTCACAGGCTGAACCCAGAAGACGATGACAAGAGGCTAATGTCATGTAAGCTTGAGATCCTTTCTTCCTTGTTGTGATTCCCTGAGACCTTTTCCATTTGGCTTATCCATAACACCTGACCAGTTCTGGAAGAAGACTTGATCCAGTTGTCTGGGATCCAAAACGCTCAGACTCTGGATTTCACCACTCAGGTTCCTTTATATGGCATACAGCAAAGCTACGCTGAGTTGATCAGATAGAAGCATAGGGGGCTTACCAAACATCCAAAGTTACACAGAAAACCCTTCCTTTTATATATTTATAGATATATATTTATATAGTGATAGACCCAGACCAGTTGGGAACAGCAGAGTAGCAGAAGGGAGATATACTGGCCACTGGATAAGTAGTTTTCTGTTCCCTGAGTGACCAGAGCAGGGGCTGCTAGACCACCTGACTCCAATTAACCTGCTAAGAGTCAGGTGAGGCAGTTAAGCACCTGACTCTAATTAAGGCCCCTCTGATGCTATAAAAGGGCTCACTCCAGTCAAGCCAGGGGGAGCCAGGGAGTGGAAGTGTGTGAGAGGAACTGGGAGCAAGAGGAGTGCAAGAAGCTGAGAGTGAGTAGGCGTACTGCTGGAGGACTGAGAAGTACAAGCGTTATCAGACATCAGGAGGAAGGTCCAGTGGTGAGGACAAAGAAGGTGTTGGGAGGAGGCCCTGGGGAAGCAGCCCAGGGAGTTGTAGGTGTCGTGCAACTGTACCAGGAGGCACTCTAAACAGCTGCAGTCCACAGGGCCCTGGGCTGGAACCCGGAGTAGAGGGTGGGCCTGGGTTCCCCCCATACCTCCCAACTCCTGATCAAACACAGGAGGAATTGACCTGGACTATAGCTTCTACCAGAGGGGAAGGTCTCTGGACTGTTTCCTGACCCACAGGGTGAATCTGTGAAGTGAGTAAATCTGCCAATAAGCGCAGGACCCACCAAGGTAGAGGAGGAACTTTGTCACAATATATATACACACACACACACACAAAATACATTGCATTTGCTGTATATTACACCACACATTTTTGGATTGGATTGGTTACTTTGCAGGATCAAATCCCTGTACAGCATGCTCTGTCCATGTGTTGTTCACATTCCAGATTTATCTTGTCCATAGTCCCTACCATCAAGATGTTGTTGCTTATCTTAGCTAGCACACACATCCTGACGCCAGCAAACTGTTTGTCAAGCTCCTCTTTACAACTTAACCTTCCATTTATCTTCCCAATTATGCCCACTAAGAAATTAGGCAAGTTACTTATGTCAAGCCAGACCTACACCTCTCGTCATCAATTCAAGTTTGAGATCAAGGTTTCCATCCCCACTCAATATTACTTTAAAAGGTTTTATCACAGCTCATTGTACCAAAAGGAGGGGAAATGGTTTCAGTCAAAGCATGGGTATCACTTTTCAATGTTGTCTTTTGAAAATGTGCACTCCTGCCCAGCCAACTATTCATCTCTCATGTCCCATTTTAGCACATTTGGACTTGCTTGGCTGAAGTTTTCCAGTTGTAACCCTCCAACCTCAAAGGTATATGGGTGGAGGGAGAGAGGCTTTGCCTGGTCAAGCAGGAAGAGAGTCCCCCCCTCTCCTTTGAGTTGAAAGAGGGGAAATGACTGAGCTGGGGGGATTCAGGTGAGGCATTTGCCCCCTGTCGACTAAGGGAGGATATACATATGCCCTGCCCTGCTGGATGGCGTCCTCTCTTATGCCTAGATCAGCAACTCCCATCTATGGAAGAAGAGTGGAACCAAGGTTTTTGTGGTCAGCTAGGGCATTGCACTAATCACTCTTTTGTGGGGGACTGGGAAGGAATTTTTCCCTCACTGCCAGTTGGGTTTTTTGCCTTCCCCAGAGCTTGGGTAGGTCAGGTGGTACGGTTCAAGTTCTCACAGCTTAGAGGGTACTTATTCCACAGGGGATCTAGTTCACTGATTAACCAGAAGTGGCCTCAGGGGAATGCAGCCCCTAAAAAAGCTGGGGAAAGGGCTCTTAATGTCTGGTACAGTGAGGAGGCAAGCCCCATTCCACAGCATCCTAATCCTTGTACAAGAGGAGGGAAGTAGGGTCCCAGTGGAGAACTTGGGGTAATGAGACAGTGGAAATGAGTGAGGAAGGAATGATAACTGGCATGGTACAAGTTATTACTAGAAATTTCCCAGATGAGTTAAATAAAGCTGCAACTAATTAAACCACTTCTGTTGCAACTTGTCGGTCTTTGTGTATGCCCAGGACAAAGCCTAGGTGCTGAAGAGACAATTAAGGGTATCATTTTTAAGGACCAACACGACTGAATGTTAGGTTTATCCAGTTAGTAGACCAAGTATTGTATTCTGTTTACAGAATGACAAGTTCTTCATTTTTGACCATGTCCGCCTTGCTCCCTTTGGTAAGCTGCATTTGCTTTTTTTGACCCAGCTTTTTCAATGGGAAACTTTCATGCATAATACTTGGTCTTTGCCCTGCCATACTTATTTTGCTTAACTCATTGAATAGAGGTAATTTTTTAATAATAAATAGCCCTTTCTAATGTTTCGTTATCTTAGAGAAAACTTAGCTGTGAAAGGCATCAGTTGACATTCTTACACCTCAGGTGCTTTGTTTACAAAAGCAAAAAAAATGTTATTTGGTCAAGTATCACAGCCAAGAAACATGTCTCCTAGTTCTACATGTTCTGTTATCCAGACCTCCTTTGCTAGCCACTATCATAACTTATTATCTTAGTCTATCTTATACGGCAGACACTGATATGTTTCTGGTTTTCAGCCAATAATGTCACTCCTAAAAAATGTCCAAAATAAATACTAATTTCAAAGTGATGCTTTAGGCTAAACACAGACTTTGAGGTTTCTAGACAGTGTGGTTGGTATTAGGGCATTGGGCTTTTCTCTTAAGCATGCTCTACATAACAAAACAGAACGTGTCACCTTTTACAATTACAACCCATACCTCAGGCCCTGGAGGCCAGTTGTTAACATGACTATGTTGTTGTGGGCTCAGTTTGTCATGTCACAATAACGTTTGCATAATTTCCATGCAAGGAACATGGAACAGACACTGTGCATACACATGGTACTCTAGCACATCTCTCAAGCAAGTCTCATTTCCAGAGACGGGTTCATTCTTTGTTGTTTGCTTGTCTTTATTCTAGTAGAAATTTTGTAATGTTCGCTAGGTTCTCAACTTTAGTGATCAAACTTAGTAATGGACATGTACTCAAACAAATTAACTGAACATTGAGACGAGTGGTTCTCCCCTGCTAATTTGATTTTCAAAACCATGTAAGCTCACTCCCACTGGGCCAATTTGTCTTTGTGCCAACCCACCTCACCCTCAATTCTGTGAGCACCGTACTTCAGGATACTGAGCGGGAAATTAGTGTATCAGCTGATTTTTTCTGATGTAACCAGGAGATTTAGCCACTCAGTCACTATTAACTTAAAATAGACTTGTGTGGCTAAATCGTGGTCAGCTTTGAAAATCTCAGCCCGTTGGTTTAAGTGCCTACTGACACCGGTATGATGAACACAGGCATATGTTTGAGACTATTTATCAAACTTTGTAAATTGTCTGTATTTCTGTGAGCCAGGGATCATGTTGCTGGCTGGTTGAGGAGAGTTAGAGTTCCCTCAAGGAACTAAAATCAGTGCCGGGGTCATACCTGCTTGGATAATCAAAGTGAAATGCAAGGGCCTGCAATTTAAATCCCTGGTCTGGGGGTGGGGGTGGGGGGACTTGGGTCCCTGCCAAGTGAAAGTAGATAGCAAGAGGCCTGAAATCTAAGGGACCATTCCTTGAACATACCATAGAGGGAGCCCAAGGTGCAATTAATCTGAAACTGACACCTGCCTTTAGTTGACATTTGTTAGTCATTAGTTTAAGGGACTGGGTTTTAATTCTGGGCCCCTCTGTATAACCCTTTAGGTCTTCACTTTTATATTTTAGTTTCCTCTTTTATGGAAAGGGGACAATACCAAAGTGTAGCTGCTGCCTGCTTGGAGTGGCACTCTGTCCCCCTCTAGTGGTGATGAGCCCACTACTGCCTTGGCTAAGAGAGAAGTGTATTAGCTCAGGCAGTAGAAGTTCATGCATTTAGCTCAAGAGGTCTCAGGTTTCATCCCCACCAATGAAGTCTGAGGTGCTTGGCATTACAAGTGGTGGCCCGTACGGGGAATTCAACTGGGAAGTCTCTGTAGCTCACTGTAGAGTCTTTAGGACAAAAACTTTGTTGTGTGTTAACAGCGCCTAACAAAATGGGGCCCAGTTCCTGAATGGGACTTCTACTAATGCAGTAGTGAAGTGTTTTTAAAAGCGCAAATGAAAGGCACTGTGTGAATGGCCCCAATTGAAAATGATAAATCTAATATATAGAGTTTATATAGCCCTTTTCATGAGAGGATCTGAAAGCACGTTAAAAGGAGGTCCATATCATTATCCCCATTTCACTGAGGGGCAAACTGAGGTCAGTGAGAAGAAATGACTTGCTTAAGGTCAGCCAGCAGGCCAGGGGCAGAGCTGGAAATAGACCCCATGTCTGCAAAGTCCCACTCAGGTGTTCTATCTGCTAGGTCATATATCTCTAGTGGGGAAAACATTACCAACTTAAAAATGTTATTAATTGTGGTCTGGAACTGAGTGACCAATGGTGTACCAAAGTAACTTCTTCCTGCCTGAAAGTCAGTTCTCAACATATGCAGCTAGGATTCTTTAAATCTGTCTTCCTGAAAGCCTGTCAGGCCAGGCGTTTAATACTTTGCCATCTGACTCATCTTCACATTTTGCCAATTGTGACCTAGATGGAAGAACTATTAACTGAATGTAACAGCTCATATTAAAATCAAGGACCACAAGGAATCCTAAACAATAATCTGGGTAGCAACTCAAATTAATTTGTCCAAATTGTCTACAAAATCTTTATGACAGTTATCTTGAAATGCTGATAGCCTCTGTTGAGGCAAACAGAGATGAGCAGAAGTGACATTGAATGCAATTAATTAGGTTAGAACTTTCACCTCTGAAGGAAACTTCAATATCATTCCTCATTGCTGCAGGAATAATCCCTGAGCAAGTCGTTATATCTGGGAGTAGGAGCCTATATGAAACTATAAAACAGTTCTAATTACACATTTTTCATTAGTGTAGAGGAAAGCATTGTGGAACAGTAGGGTCAGAAGCAAGTGAATGCTATGCCTAAATATTACTCCATTAACCAACATTTCTATGGGGGCAGAATGGCTCGGAAAACATATCTGAGCTTCAGATGACCCGTTTCCTAATCCTGGTTAGTACATTTTAAACAAGATTTCTTCTTGTTTCAGAGTCTCAGTAAAGATTGTTTTACAGCAAATTTTGGAATTATTTGAAAGTTCACTCAAGTGAAGTGTTAGTACCTTATCTCATTTACCGGTGTTTACTTGGTATACAGAAGTGTGTAAAGAGTTTTGAAGGGGCTGGATCCCCCTCCCCAACTACTAGCAATGCAAAATTGATGGGGGTGGGGTGGGGGACTATTTAAGGTAAGACCATGAAAATAATAAGGATGTTAGATTGCTCTTAGATTGTTCAGATACTCTTTGTGCACAGCTTCATTTGTTTCCAGGGTGGGATTTAGTTTTCTTTCATGTACATACATTTAAACATAATAATTACACAAATAAGTCAAACTGAAGCAGTGCACATTTACCAATGCTTTTCCATTTATGTTTAAGACCTAGGTTATTAGTGGGAAACAATGATAATGGGCATACTACAGTAGATCAAAGTGCATGAAGGAAAGGTGTTACCCAACAGCTTGTGTTGTAATGTTAGTATCAGTGCACAATAAGGCTCAGCTATTTACATTTCAAAAATTTTAAGGCATATTATGCATCCACCACAATATTTCCCAACAAATGATACCAAGAGATCTGGGTCTTATTTACTGAGGCTAGAACAGATAAGTATTCTTATATTTTAACTGAAAGGACTTTTATAACAAGAATGCACACAGCGATAGAAAAAATAAATTCACACAGGTGCTGAGAACAAGTGATATTTCTGTAGTTCAAGACATAACAGAACTGTCTACCCCCATACACATGGTAACATGACAAAATAATACCAATGCCAGCCCACAGAAAATGTTATGACAGGTGTCAGATAGACAAAATTACATCAACATAAATCTAGGGAGACCTGTGTTCACATGCAAAGAAAGGCAAAACAATGGAAGTGAGCCATGACAATAGAAGTCTCTTATGCCAAGAATGGGTCAAAACAAGTCTGTGTATATTTTACACATTTAGTTGCAATCTATGTTAACTATATTGTAGTGCTTTAGGAGCATGTGTGCGCACTATGCTTGTTTCAAGCTAATGGTCTTAAGTCCCTCCCCCTTCTTGAAGTATTACGTTCACTCAGTTGCATAAGGTATGTGTATTTCTATCATTTGCATACTTAAGAACACATGAACACAGGAGTTGGGGAAAGTGGTGGCACTACATCAGGCAGAGAGAGCATGAACTAGCAAACGCAGGACTTGCAAGCAGTACTAGGAACTCTCTAGAGAATCTGGAACTTGCCAACACTTACCTGGGGTCACTGTATTAATCTCCTAAGGCATCGCCAAGGGTTGGAATGGGGCCTTTGCACTTACCCAGGCCCTGGTCCAGACAGCCTGCTGGGTCTGAGATAGTCACCCCCTCCAGAGTTATCAATGAACAAAAGGAAACAAATACAAATTAACTCTCACATGGTCATGGAAGGAATGTTTCCTGGTAATCTGTGGGCCCCAATCAGGATCATAGGCCAGTCTGTTATAGTCCCACAATAGTAGTTCAGTTTTGGGCCCTCCCTTACCTCAGGAAAGGGGCTGTCTGGCAGCCATTGGTAGAGAACTTCCTGCCTTCAGCCAGCCCTTCTCTACACATTGAAGATAGAAATCTGCTCTGCTGTGTCCTCAACTGATCTGTGTTCTCCCCCTTTTAATCTCCTCCCTCCAAGTTTGATATCTCTCACAGGTGAGAGTGGGGGGGGGGGGGCAGAGCTGGTTGAACCCACAATAATTGATTAAGCCCATGTTGCCTCCTGTGGGGTTTTATACCCCCATCACACTGGAGAGTAAGGATAGAAGACTAGGTAAGTGCCTGAGGAGGACTTGAAGGGACTATGGAACTTTAGTGTAGCTCTCATTAAGGCCAGGAGAAGCAACAAGTACTGTATATACTTGTTCATTAGCCCATTCATTTATAAGCCGAACCCCCAAGATGGTTAGGTAAAAATAGCAAAAACTGTATGACCCTTTCATAAGCCAACCCTATATTTCAGAGGTTGGCAAACTTTGGCTCCCGGCCCATCAGGATAAGCCGCTGGTGGGTCGGGAGTTTTGTTTACTTGGAGCATCTGCAAGCACGGAGCCCCTCAGCTCCCCGTGTCCGCAGTTTGCCATTCCCAGCCAATGGGAGCGGCAAACTGCGGACACTGGGAGGTGAGGGGCTCCATGCCTGTAGACGCTTCAAGTAAACAAAACGTCCCGACCCGCCAGCGGCTTATCCTGATGGGCCAGGAGCCAAATTTTGCTGACCCCTGCTATATTTTAAAAACTGGCATCACAAAAAACACTCAAAAGTTTTACTAGAATTATTTTAATGTAATCTAACGAAAAACCTGTTATAATAATAACTGAACAAATATGTATTCACCTTCAAAATTACAGTCAATATTTAAAATCAGTAAATGGATATTTAAAACAAGTAACTTAGAACAATATGAGACTTTTAAAAGTCTTAAAATCCTTCAAAGTCTGAATCAGTCTCTGATTCACCAAACAGTTCATTGAACTCGGCTTCAGTCACAGCTGCACCTGCATTGTCATCGTAGATGTCGGCAGTGTCGTCTTCAGAGTCAGATTCCTTCTCATCATCAGCCTCTGTTGTGTCATCAAATATGGCATCATGTTTTGACCCGTCGAGTGCATTCCTGATACAGCATTTCCTAAATGATTTTTCTACCATTTCCAAGGGAATGGACACCCACGCATCCTTGATCCACTGGACGACCAGATTGATTTCAGGCGTCATAAGATTCCCTCCTTTTGTCAACTTCGCAATGCCTGAGCACATCCATTCAGACCACATTTTGCATAGCCTGTCTTTAAAGGGTTTTTTCAGGCAGACATCAAGTGGTTGTAGAACTGAAGTTAAGCCTCCAGGTATTACAGCCAAAGTAATTTTCATATTTTTGGCCACATTTTTCACCTCATCCGTCTTGTGTGCCCTGAACATGTCCCAAACCAGCACAGCAGGTTTCTTGAAAAGTGCTCCCGGTCTCTTAATCCACACTTTTTCCAGGCATTCAATAGTCCCACTTTCATCCATCCATTCCTTTTTGTGTGCACGTACGATGACACCAGCAGGAAATTTCATGTTTTTCTTTTAAAAACAACAACAGGAAGGAGCTTTGATCCATTTGCCAAACATGATAAAACCACCATAAAATGGATTTTTTCATGGCCAGTTTTAATTAAAACTGTTTTTTCACCAACACCGGTGCGCCACTTCCCACAGCTCCCATTGGCTGAGAACGGCGAACCGCGACTACAGGGAGCTGAGGGACTCCATGCCTGAAGACGCTCCAGGTAAACAAAACGACAATGTATTAGATATTCAATTCAATGATTCCACAGAGTTTAAAATCATCAAATTTTGGTGTAGACCCGTTTATAAGCCGACCCCCGCTCTTTGATGCATCACTTTTTTATCACGGTATGTGAGGATTGGACTAGAGATATTAGGGAAAGATATCCAGGCCTGTGGGAAGCATTGTGGCTAGGGATCTTACACTTTTAACTTCTACACCTCAGGCAAGTCCGTAGTGGTCATCCTTTACTGAGGTAACGTTTATTTACTTTTTCTATATGCAGTATTCCCTCTGCTTTTTATAAGGAACATACAGGGAGTTGCTTCCAAACAATGAGACAGTTATTAAACACAATTAGCATGTCTAATTATGTTGTGTACATATCTGATCAATTATGGCTCTATAGTTCTGTAGCCTCACAAAATTGCATATTTTAGCACAACATTGTGTGGGTTTGGGATAGCCTCCAAACTAAGGTAGGGTGGAACTGCAACTAAATCAGTAGGACCTTTATTCCTCACAATCATATGTTCTGTACAGACCACATCTTACACAACAATTTTGTTTTAAGTTCTAGAGGGTTTACTGGGTTTCATTCTTACCATTTCTCTACATCTCTTCACTTTTAAAGCCATGGGCTGCTTTTGTACTTAAAATTTATCTTTCTGTAGTTAATAAATCTGTTTTATATTTTACCTAAAACAGCGTGTTCTGGTTGAAGTGCTTGGGAAATCTTAGCTCAGTTTACAAAGACTTGTGTATGTTCTCTCCACATTGAAGGAGTGGTGAACTTAATGAACTTACACTGGTCTGACTTCTGACCAGTGAAAGACGGTACAGTTCTGGGTGCAAGTCTGGGGAGCTGAGGGAAATTGGCTGAAGCCTCTGGTTCATGAGTGGCTGGGAGATCATTCATGTAACTCAGTTGGGTAAGTGCAGTACCTGTCAGAGGTTTGTGGCTTGACACAGCATCACAGTGAGGGAGGGATACGCCAGGTTGGTGGGACTGAGGGCTCAGAGGTCCCACCGTCCAGGTTGCACCCCAGGGACCCCGTCACAGAAACCAACTTAGCCCCTACCCTATTTGATGTGGTTTTTCCCTGCCTCCCCCCAACACCCGTTTGACTGCTTACAAGGATGCTAGCTGAACTGTGGACAAGTTAATGAAAAGATTGACTGAGACAGTTCATTGATGTACTAATCAGCCATCTTAAGACCATTTTCTTATTAAAACTTTCTGTCAATACTGACTTAAGTCAGATTTGGAACAGTGACCTACAGTTAAGAAGTTCTTTATCTTCTTTACAATCCAAATTACTGCCTAGTCCAAAAGCTCTTCACTTTTAGAGCTATCTACTCTCCGATTTTTATATGTAGAAAGCTAATGATATTCATCCCTCAAAGAAAAGTGTTTTAAATCCTTGTGGGTGAATTTCCACTAATCACTATAGCATTAACAAGGTGAGTCTTAGATATCAGAGGGCAATAACCATCCAAATCTTTGTACCCCATCCGGTAGGTGGTGAAAAGCAGATAACATTGTTAAGTTTACATCTCTAACTTATATTTATGACCCCACTGCATCCACACCGGCACGAACCCATTTTAGACCAAAGCTGTTTAAGAGTGATCAAGTCATTCAAATATACTCTATTCCAACCCATTCTTAGAATGATGAATTTTTAAAATTAGGCTAAAAGTCTTAGTACATTACCAAGTATTACATGGAACTGTTGTCAGAGTACAAATACGTTAGCATTTTGTCTGAACATTACCAATATATTTATTGCAAACTTCTAGGTCACTATCTTAACGAGAATGAGAATAGGTGGAGTTTATGAACTGCCATAATCTGTAGAGCTTGCCTACAGTGGATGGTGTACACACTACAAAGCTACATTTGGCAGCAAAACTCTGCTCTTTTGCTGACAAAATAAAACCACCGATGAGAGGCATAAAATGTTTTGTGGCAAAGTTAAAGCAACAAAGCATCAGTGTAGATGCTGCTGTTTATGTCAACATAACTGGCTTCTCCCAGTAACCCACAATGCCTGCCGTGACTGCTCTGCTCACTGTTTTGACCTCTGCTGTCCTCATGGGCAGAGCATCACATAGGCTGGGGAAGGCTGTGCCTCCCCAAACAGCTCAGCATGGCCCCGCCCTTGCTCCTCCCCAAAGCCTCTTCCTACTTGCCCTTCCCCCTTGGCCCCAGCCCAGGCAGGCTATTCCTCTTCAGGGAAGGGAGCTGGGGCTAGGGCGGCTGGGACTTGGGGAGGCTGGGGACACTGGGGTTGGGGGCTGAGGGGTCACATGCCGCCCGCCCCCCTGTGCTCGGAGGCCATGGGGGGGTCGCATTCTGCCCGCCCTGCTCTCGGGGGCAATAGGGGGGAGGCCACACACCGCCCGCCCTACCTGCGCTCAGGGGGCTGGCAGCCGTGGGAAGGGGGGGCTCTGGCGGGGGAAGGGTCCTCGGGTGGTGGGGCAGGACCGTGGTTGCCCTGCATGTGCCCCTCCCCTCTCATAGCTTGGGGAAGTATCTGACAGCTGAGGGTGCTGCTCTGTTCTGGGAACAAAGAGCAAATCATTAACTGGAATGCTCCTGTTCTGCCCTGCACTAGGCACACAGGGGCAGGCAGACTGCTGCTGCAGGGAGCGGTGGGGGGAGGAGAGATTGCTGTGCTGCTTTGACATTCCTCAGCACAAATAAGCTGCTCGGGATGCTGCTCCTGGCAGCTGAGGAGGCTGTGGAAGAACTCCGAGGGAATCACAGAGCCGCAGGCAGAGCGGGCTGCTTCTGGGGGTGGAGTGGGGAGACTGTTGTGCAGAGCCGGGGGTTAACGGGGGGAGTGTACCCCTCTCCCAGCCTCAGGATAGGTCGTCAGCCTGCTGTCTCTACCCCCCCTTCTCTCCTTCCCCCTCCCCCACTTCAGTTGAAAAGCCGCTGACAATAACTAAAATGGCCATGGAATGATGGGATTGATAAACCAGCATCATGCTGTACCTGCCCCATGAGGCATTGCAAACCCTTCCCAAAGCACCCTGCGGCCAGTTGCACAGTGGGATAGCTACCACAGTGCACTGCTCTCTGTGTCAATGCAAAAGCTGCCAGTATGGATGCACTCTGCTGCCACAAGGAGCATAGTGTGGGCATGCAACAGCAGTTTTCATTAAAGCAGCATAACTTTTGCTGAGAAAGCTTTGTAGTGTAGACAAGACCTAAGTTAGCTATTTACAGCAGTAACTTTTGACCAATGCTTCAAATTGCAAAAGTAGAGAGATATCACGTGGTACATTCCTACAGTTTGCAGCAGGCAGTGTTTGTATCTCAGTGGTCCATGGTCTATATAGTGAATTTTTATCTCAATTAAATGCGAGATAGCTTATTCTTTCAACATTGTATAAACCATTATCATGCAAGTGAAGACATGCAGGGAGGTCCGCCTGAGTAGTAATTGCCTAAAAGCGCACCATTTATTGACTAACAGTTTAAATTCTGGCTAGCGTGGGCATAACTAAATTTATGCAGAAACACCCTGTCTTTTTAAATTATCACTCTGCCAAAACATTTCCAGTGATGTTGACGACATTTTAAAGGATAATGTTTGTGTTGGCTGAACATCGCTATGAGGTAAAGGCGCTTGAAAACATAGTTATAGCAATGTATTTTCTTACAAAATGCTAAACACAAAATTGATTAGATATGTGCAACTCATTTATTATTCACACAGGTCCCTGAACACAGGCTCCCATGTCTTCAGGTTTATTAACTTTTCCTTATATGGCAGAAAGTACCAACCACAACAATTGAAAACTCAGCTATCTTTATTTTATAAAATTATATTTGGCAGAATATGTGATGGAAAAGTCAGTGCAACAGAGGTACTATATTGTGATTGTTGGATGTGTAATAGGCTATTTAGACACCTATCACATTAAAACACATTCCTTTTATGAGCCACTAGTGATTAAATTTGTCATGCCTGACTTAAAAGAAAAATGCACCCAGTCAAATACAGGAGAAACAAGTATTTACACCCTTGCTTCCCTGATTTATCAGTTGCCTTGCCATCAGTAGCTTTAATTGTAAGTTCTGTTCCAACACAGAAACAGGAAGTTTGAGATTGCTAGCTAGTGTCGTGTGATATCAACCATGCAACTCGTCCATTAGTACTTAGCATGGTGTTAATGAGGAATACAGCAATTTGAGGTGTCAGAACGGCTACTCAGATATCACTATGTTTTCCGACCCTTTATTATAAAGTGATACTGTATGACCTAGGAGTACTGCAGAAAATCTTTAAGACTCTGATCCCATAGTGGAAAGGTAGTACTTGTGCCACAGAGCCCACACAGGCTTATCCTCCAATCCCCAGAGGAGGAAAAACCTGTAGGATTTCCTAATCACGCAGAACTGCAGCTGAGTTCTGGTAGTGTGTTATGCTTTATGTCAATTAAAAAAAAATAGATTGCGTGTGGGTTTATATACATGGCACTGTATAAGAACAATAAGATTGAGACAAGACTGAATTTCTTAATGAAATAAAATTATGTAGCATACCTTCTCCTGTTTTGTAACCTTCAACATGGGTGTTCCTCAATCTTATTAAAACCAGTTCACTAAAGTGTATCTAGAAACATTTCAGTACAAAAGCATTAGGGTTAGTGTTAGGTGGCATTCTGCAGTTATCAGTTCTGTTACAATTCTTTTCTTTGGTCAAGTTGTCGCTCTCTTCCCCTTTACCTCTTGCCCTTGAATTACACGTGGCCCCTTAATTCTGAAGAAGATCTAATGATAGAGACTTCACCTCAACAAAAATAAATGTTGTTTAGTTCCCTTTCTATCTTGTACCCCTGTTCTGGATCCTTTAGCATGGGAGGACACTGATAAATACAGCAGCAATGAATTAGGCCACTTAAATTATGCTCGTAGTGGAACCATCACTTAATCCTTCAGTTTCATCACTGTGCCAGAGCAAAGATATGAGAAGGCCACATGCTTCTTCACTAAGGCACAGCCATACATAAAAACTAGGCACACCTTCATCCCTATCTTATGTGCAGTCCACGGGCATTAATTGCAAACTCTTGCAGTTGAGGGATGCTTAGAGGACAGTTGGAATATCCCATCTTCCAGCTCAGAACAAGGAGTTCCAGCTCTACAGCAAGGGGAATTTAAATTTTAATCCAGTTACAGGTGCAAGGAAATTGACCACATGGTGTTACCCATCTGAAGTTATACACCACCCTGACTGGGAATAACCTCTGCACTAAGTGCCACAAAAGTTGGGAAACCCTGGTGTCATGAATCAGGGCCTGCAGCAGAGCAAGTTGCAATCTAATGAGCAACCTTATGACCTCAGCTGGCTTATAGGAGGCTGCCTGATTGGCTACACCACATGATTGGTGGGAAGAGTCAGCATACCAGCTCTTAAGCCCAGCAGCAGCAGTTTGGTGCCTGGTAGAAGCATTTTCCCATGGTTGCAGTAGCACCTGCTTGTTCCCAGCCTTGCTCCAGTCCCCCTACTGTCTTATTCTAGCCCTGCAGCTGTGCCTGCTTCAGCCCCTCTCCAGGTAACCCAGTTCTGGCTCTGATTCCTGACTTCTGATTGTGGTTCTAACCCTCAGCTCTGATTCACAGCTCCTTCTCCAGCCACTAGACATAACTGCCATGTCCCAATCTCTGACACCTGCGAATTTTGCTAGCTTCTAAGAAGTTATGCTTTGTTCTCCATGGGGGGGAGAGCTTGTTTCTATCTACAGTGAGTCATTCCTTAATATAGTCAACCTTGAAAGGTGGAGCAATTTCACAGCTCTAGTGATTCTGTATCTGAGTCCACAGTTTCCCCCTCTGTGGCTTCAACACTTCAAGTTTGGCAACTTAGATCCCATGTGTACAGGTTCACCATGACTAACATTATGCAACCCTACAAAGAGAGGGACTTGCAGCTAAAACAAGCTTAGCACAACTTCTACCAGTGTTTAAGGCAAAGGCTCCCTTTTAGCTCATCGAGTAGAATGGCTGCCTTTTAGCATCCTCCCTTAAAATGAAACTTTGCATTTGTACACTTCCAAGCCCTTGACAATACTGATCTGCCATCCTACGCTGCTTTTTGAAAAAGCTGACGATGCCAAATTGCTAGTCAATGTGAAAGCTGGGGATAGAATCCTGGTCTTGATTTCTAGTCCAATGCTCTGGACTTCCCAATTCACATCTCTGCTATAGCTGTATGCAGAACCCGTGCATATGGACTCCAGCCATCAGAAATGGGGCCTGTTAATTGGCTGTTACATTCCAAGGTGTGGCCAATAGTTGGCTGCCAAAATCAGCCTTCTCATTACTGCCCTCTGTGGCCTTCCAGACTTGTCACTTTTTTCTACCATTTCAAATCTGAAGGGTTCTCATAGTCATTAAAATCCACTGGGCATAATCCAAGCACCATTTGTATCTCTAAGATGATTTAACTACATCTGTGAAATCTGAATCAATTATTACTGACAGCACAGAGACATAACAGAGGGAAAAGAGTGGGAAGCATTCCAGAAACATCGCTGTAGAGCAGACAGAAAATATACATTGACAGGAAGAACACAGTCCACAAAAATCTCTCATTGATACAGAGGGACAGTTATACTCGAACCATGTTGACCCTTTTTGTGGAGGCAGGCATTAAGTCCCCGAACTCTAAGCTTTCACCCACAGAAAACTAGTTCAAATTAACTTTAGTTAGCTTCCAAACACGTACATTTAAGTATGACATTTATATCCTCATTCTTTTCAAGGTAGTGTTAACAGCAAAAGCTAAGGCTTGGAGAGACTGCTCTTATCTGTGCATGTTTTCAATTGTTTAGCATTTAAATTTCTATAGAAATTATGTAACAAACCCACAAAAAATTAGTTATTTGAAACTGCATATGATAAACCCAAACTTTCATGTTGCAAAAGCATATGCATGTGCTTTGCTCGAAGCCCACATGCAAGTCTTTGCGGGACTAGAGCCCAAGAGAATATCAATTGTTTCCTAACAAGAGAATACTGGAGCAACAATTTTAAGTTGCATTGATGTCAGCATGGGGATAGATTAAATCCCCCATTATTATTTCATTTTCTGCCTTTGGAGCCTCTTTAATCTTCCCGAGCATTTCACAATCACCATCACCATCCTAGTAAAGTAGTTGATAGTCTATTACTGCCGCTATACTCTTATTGTTCAAGAATAGAATTTCTATCCATAGAGATTCTATGGGAGTGTTTGATTCATTTAAGATTTGTACTTTGACTCTATTTTGTATTGCACATATAGTGCCACTCCCCACCAGCACAACCTAATCTCATTCTTATATTTTGTATCCTGGTATTATGTCCCATTGATTCATTCCTCCAAGTTTCCATGATGCTAGCTTTTTCATTTTACATGCCAGCAGTCTGGCTCTGTTTTGGTTTAGGTGGAGCTCATCCTGCCTGTGTAGGCTTCTCCTTTCCCAAAAAGTTCCTCAGTTTCTAATAAACCTAACTCCCTCCTCCCTACACCATCATCTCACATCACTAGCTTGTAGTCTTCACAGTTGCACGTACAGCAGGCCACATTGTCATGAAGATCGGCCCATAGCATCTATGCATTTTTTGTCCTAGTGTATTTGTAATCTGCTTCAATTGGCTAGCTGTGAAGATTAGAATTAATGTCCAAGAGTATATCTAAGGATATTGTCTACGCTGCAATTAAAAACCTGTGGCTGGCCCATGCCAACTGACTTGGGCTGGAGGGGCTTGGGGTAAGGGGCTGCTCAGTTCTAGTGTAGACATTCTGGCTCGGGCTTCAGCCTGAACTCTGAGACCTTC
>NW_020665189.1:10980420-10991889 GCF_002925995.2 Terrapene triunguis | reverse complement strand
AGCCAGCTGGCACAGGCCAGCCGCGTGTTTTTAATTGCAGTGTAGACCTTCCCTGAAGGAGCTCTTGCCAGCTACAGTTTAGCAAAGCTATGCACTTGTCCCATACATTTTTGTTAGCACAGTTAACCAAAAAAAGTTTTAACCCCCATTTGGCAATTATTTCTTTTAATGCTGTTTTATCACTTTTACTACTAGGACTGCAATCTTGTGCTTAGATGCACTATCAACAGTGTTCCAATAGGGATGCTTGGTTAATTCCCCTTAATATCAGCATAATCATTTCAGACTAAGATATGGTCACTATATAGACTGACGTGTGTAGCAGACCTGAATTATCAGTAGGTGAGCACTGGTTGTCCTCTAGGAAGTTGCTTACATATATTTTTACTTGTACTTAGTGACTACCAGGGCCGGCTCTAGGATTTTTGCCGCCCTAAGCAAAAACAATTTTGGCCGCCCCCCGCCCCGTTTTTTAATTACCCCACCCCCGGCCCCGCCTCAACTCCGCCCCTTCCCCAAATCCCCAGCCCTGCCTCCTCCCCCCAGGCTCTCAAGCCTGGGAGGGAGGGGGAGCAGCAGCGCGCGAAACAGCCGCTCGGGATCTCCCCCTCCCTCCCAGGTTTGAGAGCCTGGGAGGGAGGGGAAGACTCCGAGTGGCCGCGGCGCGGGCGCCGCTTCTCCCCCTCCCTCCCAGGCACCCGAGGCTGAGAGGAAGGGGGGCCACCGCGGCACATTTTTAGGGGCGGCATTCTGGCGCCGGCCATGCCGCCCCTAAAAATGTGCCGCCCCAAGCACCAGCTTGTTTTGCTGGTGCCTAGAGCCGGCCCTGGTGACTACATATCCACATATACAGAAGAGTGAGCGGAAAACAATTAGTTCTGTGAAGCTTCCTGTTTCTAGCCCTCTTTCTTGGGGTTCTTAGCCTGGCATGCTCGGTGACAGAGATATGCTGTTCTATTACCCTTAAAAGTTTTTCACTGTGAAGTGAAAATAGCTAGTATTCAGGCACTTGAATACAGATTTAGTGAGTTACCTCTGGGCTGAACAATATTCCAGATACAACCAGCAAATACACCTGTATGGATTGACTTGTCCTGCAGACAATGTCACTGAACACAAAGATGAAGAACATATGCAAGATTCAGCAACAGACACACAACTGGGACAGCTGTATTCAATTTGGCATTGATTTGTAGGACCAAGTACAAAGAAATATGTGGAGCTGCCATTACAAACCCTTTATCTGTTTAATGAGTATACTGAATGAATGTCCAAGTTATAAATTGGATGCAGACTGTCTAAAATGCACAACGCATGGAATGTGCTTAAAAACCACACACATACACACACAGACAGGAAAAGACTCTACATGTGCATTTTCCCGGAACCTCTTGATGTTCTGCAACTTCTCTTTCTCCATAGATTTGCAGTGCTCCTGAATTTATGCCTACTTGACCAAACCAAGAACACACACAGACCCTTTGATTCCTGAAGCTTCAGAAACCACTTAGCACTAAGTTCTACCAAATGGAGTTTTAAGGATTAATCTAAGCAGCATTTGGCCCTTACCATTAACCCACAGTCATTTGGAGAGTTAAGTGAGGCATTTATCAAAATAAATGGATTCAATGAGAGTATTGGTCAGGTTCTTCACTCAGCCAGAAGCTTAGCAGCACTCCAATGTGTCAGGCTGCAAATTGTGTGGCAGCTTCAGGCAACTCTAAAAAGGCAACCAATTTCAGTTTGGAAGTTATGCTAATTGTACAAATAGTGTTCCTTTCATTATGAAGGGAGCTATTTTATGCTTCACCTATTTTTAACATATTATTCTTTTTCTATTCATTACTAGGAATGGGCTTACTGGTGAGCAGAGTCAGAACCAATGTGCACTATTGCCATGAATAAGATTTTTGTGTTTCACTACTTGGCTCTACCCAGTCAATGCCAGAATTTATCAATCTACTAATTTTTGCAAGATATACACAGTTTCTTGAAAAATTAACCTAATTGTCTTAAACAGAGGAGGCACAAAATTGTGAAGTGGAACTTAAAAGTGATTAAAAATGAAATGTAATAAGTTGAGAGTTTATTTGTAAGAAATAAAGCTCAGTGGGAAATCATCAGCTTTTCCTTCATCTGAGGCCACTCATCACTACACAAGACATGTAATGTTCAAATGGTATAAAAAGTTACAATTGTAAGCAAATAGTTTTCCCTTTCTGAAGCAGATTCCCATACTGGAGGGAAAGCCAGCTGGCACTTGGAGTCGCTTGCTAGTTACTTTATATGCCACAATATTTACTTCCTTAACTGCATGTTGAGCTAATCCACATCACTGACAGTTTAAATTTAAGATGAAAACTAATTTTTCATGAAAAACAGAACTGAGTAATCTTGTTTTAAACATCAAGACTCAATTTAGCAGCACTAGCAATTCATTTTTCACTAAAAGGAAAGTCCAAAATTGATTTCCCATTTATTAAATTTCAGCATTTTGAAATGCAAGCTAAATGGGAACAGACAAAGCTCCCACTGACCAGTTGTTTGAAAACTTCCAAAATAATTGCTTATACAAAAGTTGTAGGAAAATAGTAGCTAGTCAAGATTCCTTGAACAGTATGGTTGCCTTCCCTTTTATGATTATACAGTGAACATCCAAACTCAATCCACTGTCAGACCTTAATAATTTAGGCTGTACTGCTACTTGTTAGTCACCTGGTACAACTGTTGACTGCAAGAGTAAAAAAGCTGTACACTGTTCTCTCTTGCATTATAATTCAGAAGTTTGTGTCAGGGACTTTGTAAAAGTATATATTATGAAGCACATTTTGTTTTGTGTTGAAAGTTGAAAGTTTTAGTTATTTTTAGAATTTACATTAGCTGCCAGTAACTTTTTGTACATAGGCGTTGATGCTACCAGCATGGTTTACTACCACCAGGGAAAACTTGAGCTCTTTGAAAACATATACTTAGCTAAATTTGTTTTTATCCACTGACCTAGTTAAATGTAGTGACAGTTTGTAAGTTCAATTGTGGTTTATGAAGTCTATCCATGCAGCTTCCCTCTTTAACAGAAATATTTACCACTGTCTTTCCGGAATGCATATTTGTAATAAATTCTATTTTAAAAAAGGCAATTGTTAGCTTTGTGGCCAAAGGAACAGAAATCAACATGTTTAAATCAGAAAATTTCCACTGGCATAGTTTAATCCAATATCTCTCCCAAGTGTTTCTCAAATAGTTGTGAAATAATCTGCTCAAGAAATTATTGATATCCCACTTAAATCTAGAAAACCAGTCCTTTGCTGGAGCCCCACCCCTTAGAATGAAGTGGGGTCTCTTGTTTCCTGTATAAATTTTTTTCCCCTGCTGGGAAAATAGAAGCAATTACTGTCCTGAAACTATCTATTTAGTTTTGCCATCTTTATACAGAGAGTTTTGCCACATAGCCCACATTTAACCAAAAGCAGTATGATCAATTTACTGAAAGGGAAATATTTTGAAGAGGCAAAGGGACAGATTCAAACAATATACAGGGTTTCCATAAAGATATGAAACTCCATATAAAGCATATCTAATGGATTCATTATTCAATTCTTAAAAATGTAAGATTGTATCCCAAACCAGCCATCCAGCCCTTATACCCAATAACGACACTGATCATTTTTGTTGTTGTTTAACTCCTTACTGTACTGAATGGACTATTAACAGCCCAAGATAATGTTGTCTTAAAGAAATTTAAGACAGGATCACGACACCATTATAATGGGTAGCATCTTAATCTGCTAGTAAAATCAACTAAAATCAATTGGCTTTCTGGGCAGTAAATTGATCAATGTATTCCAGAAGGACTAACTGACTAAATGGTTTGAGGCCTGAAAGACTGAAAATGCTCATTAAAGCATCATATTCCAGGAATGAACAGTTTCCTGAATCAGTTTTCAGTCTAGTTTCAGACTGGTTCAAGTTAACACAGTAGCTATTTAAGCAGTCTTCAAGAACAGTCACTTTACCCAATCTATTACTGTGAAATGAGCAACATTCAAAGGCAATAATACCGGTTTTCTACTATGGTATATGAGGGGCAACAAGAGGGCTATTGACCAAGGCTGTACATTTGAGTTCCAAAAGGACCCAAATAGAGACATTTCAGTTTAAGTGCTTTAGCAGTTTGACACTTATGGTGCTCAAAATGTCGTGTTTGCCTTATGCTGCATTTACACATTGTTCAAAAAAGGAGCTGCAAAACCAGTTCTAATTTGGTCTTGTAACTGTTCCTGGACAAATTAAAAAACTCAAGATGTTAACAAATCCTGACTGTTCCCAACTGCTATATAGTCAAGGTAAATTGCAGTATGTGAGAACATAACACAACTTGATAACATTGCAAACTGTGGCAAAGTCACGATACACATTTATAAAGATACAATGAGAAAAACTGTCTCAAGTCAGGACTGAGTTTTCCCAGGCACACCACCCTAGAATTGCCCGACCATATTTCTCTCTCCCCTATTACATTTTACCTCTTTTCTTCAAGAGAAAGTGATGAGAAGATGGGCAAGCAAGAATAGCAGCATTCCCAGGTACATAACTGTCCATTTCTGAAAAGTTTAATATAAATCGTTTTTCTTATGGAAAAGCACACCTAACTCCATTGAAATCCATTTGACTAAGAACTTTTTGGATGGACCGTAAAAGCTATACAGCAATGTTGACCAAGTGTAGCCAACTCTGATGTTTAAGTCCACAGTGCCCTGAGAAGTAGTCAAGCCCTCAGCCTGGAGTCCTTTGTGTTTGGCATATAGGAAGCAATTCCATGACCCTGCTCTATTGTTCTGAGACCCTGGCTGCTATTCCCTTGTCCCATACTGCAGCTTTAAGGAACTCTTCCACCATCTTCTCCCCACCCCCTCCGCCCCGAAATGGACATAAGGTATTGCAGGAACCCTGGCAACTTGTTTGCTGATATTAACCATTTACTTATGCCTTGTATTATAGGTATTAAATAAAGATCCATTAGGGAGGTTTATGACTTCAATTTGAACCTGGATTTTTTTTAAAACACTATTTCATTTTATTTATGCATTACATTTCATTCAGCTCTGCCAATTCATTTTGCCATAGTTACCACTGTAAACTGTAACCAACACAGAAAAAAAATCAGTTTGGACTTAATTAACTCAGTAGCCAATTTAGGCTATTTAGAAGTGCTTTACGCAAGTGTGAACTATGTTAATGATCACTTCACTGGCCATGAAAATGCAGCCACCTCTATGTAGTATATAGCAACTGTTAAAGTCATCAGCTATTCAATCTATTAATTTTAAAAGTCTGGGCAAAGAGCAGACAATAATTCGATGGAACATGGCAAATGGACAAATGCAATTTTGGGCTGCAGATCAGGAGCACAGCAGGAAGGTACAATCCCTCACTACCCAGTCCTAGTGAGAAAGCTGGGAATGCTGTATTCAGTTCTGAGAACCTCAATACCATGAAGACTACATTAATAAGTTGGATGGAAATTATAAAATAGCAACAAATGTGATTTAGGAGAACAGTTGGATTATGAGCAAAGATTTAAAAGGACTAAATATGTGAAGAATGATGACTACAGAGAATACACTAATCAACAACAATTTGATTTCTATTAACTGATGCCAGTGGCCTCAGGGCACCTTAACAGAAATAATTCATTTTTTAAAAATTGGTTTTCAGTTTAAATAGCATGACTTTTACATTGCTAAATTGTAACCCAGTTGCACAAATGGCTGTTAAAGAAGTCAAGTTACAGAACAAACAGACAAATCTTTGTAAGTTCCCTTTTACTTTGTCAAATTTTACTTTGTCTTAGCATTAGTTTGGAACAGCTTAGCTTATAAATTAACTCAACCGTAAGTCTGCCCCTCACTATGGGTACATGGGGATAAAAAACCCATGGCTAGCCCAGGTCAGCTGACTAAGGCTCATGGGGCTGGGGCTCGGGCTCAGGGACTGAAAAATTGCTGTGTACATTTTTGGGCTTGGGCTGGAGCCTGAGCTCTGGGACCCTGTGAGATTAGAAGGTCCCAGAGCTCTGGCTTCAGCCCGAACTTCTACACAGCAATTTTTAGCCCCACAGCCAAGCCCCACAAACTTGAGTCAGCTGACCCAGGTCAGCCGCAACCATGCTGCAGGGCTTTTATTCCCATGTAGATGTACTGTGGCATTTTATAATGACTAATCATCTTTTGTGGATTGCAACTGAGAGTTCTGTCCCCTACTGGTCTTTTGTCCCATGCAGTATGGGGAAATGTTAGCACCAAGACCATTATGACAGAGTCTTTGGTGTTAGTAAAAGCTCTTACTCCTAGTGCTTTTTATATATGCTTTAGAGCCAGATTACTCCCTTTTCCTTGTGCCTGGTGACTAGGACTGAGAATCAGTTGAGCTGTCTATGGGGCATGCAACAACAGCTGCTCTGCTGCATATGCCTTACCTCTCTGCGTCCTCTGATCCCACAAGGGTGCCTGCATAGGCGTTTAATGCAGCTATAGCTCCATGGATCATGACCCATGGAACACCTGATTTACATACCTGACGCCCCTTGAGCCCAGTGGATTTTAATGGGAATTCAATGCCCCTCAGCATCTTCTATGTCCCCTTGCCCAGGTTCTATGCTTCTGAAAACCTTGCTCTCAGGGAAAAGGGGCATATGTGGGGTGACCAGAAGTCCCATTTTTAAAGGGACAGTCCCATATTTAAGCCCTCCTGCAGAAGTCCTGACTTTTTCTTAAAAACGGGCAAATTGTCCCATATTTTCTGTCTCCCTCTCATCAGTACTGGCAGGTCCTGCTGCTGGCCAGATCCCTGCTCGCCAGCCCCCTGCCCACCAGTGGTGAATAAGAAGTCCAGTGGCTGATGATGGGGGTGAGTGCACAAGGCTGGTGGCAGGGCGAAGATGCAGTACGCGGGACCGGCCACTCCCCCTGCTGGTCCATCAGTTCAGCATCTGCTGCATGCCAGCTATCAGCCAGCAGTGCCCTGTCCCCGTCCCGTTTCCAGCTGGCACTGGCTGTGAGCTGCAGTGGCTGGTTACATGTCACCTCTGCTGCCCACCCATCAGCCCTTTACGTGCTCCCCCTCTTGCTGTCTTCTCCCTGGTTTGCCCCTTCGTCCTCCCCTCAGCCCCACTGCTCCTCCATATCCCCCCTGGTGGGGAGCGTCCTGCTCCCAGCACTGTGTGAAAACCAGCCTCTGGCTGGAGCACTGAGCTCACCAACAGCCTGGCCGGCAGGCTCCTTCCTTCCCCCACTGCCTCTGGCTGGGCTGGCGCCCTGGGGAAGCCCAAGACCCTCCAGCCCAGGGTGCTGGCCAGGAAGAGCTGAGCCCTGCATGTGCCAAAGCCCTGAACAGCACTGGCATGGAGAAGCCTATCCGCCCCTCAGCTAAGCTCTGGAGTGGTGGGAGAGAAGCGATTTCCAGCCTGTTCATGCCCTGAACCTGCAGGTTCCTCAGCAGCTCCCTGGGCAGGGGCTTAGCACCCTCTTCACCCCACCCCTGCCCTGGGTCCTGCCCCCAGGGAGTGCAGGGCTGCTCTGTCTTCTAGGCACCCTCCCCTGCTGAGCCATCTCTCTGGACCGGTTCGCTGAAGCCCCTGCAGACAGGTTCCCTGGGCCCTGGTGCACAATGCATCCTTAGGCCTTAACCCCTTCCTGCCCACGCTGTAGCCGGGGGACAGGAGGTGGCTGGGTTATGTCGGTGGCCAGCAGCAGCCTGGAGGTGTTAGCAGCCTTTTGACACTGTACGGGCAGGAAGGAACCAGCTGCTTCCAGCCACATGGGAGCAGTGGGGTGTGTGTGTGGGGGGGTGGGCGGGAGATGAGCTCTGTAAAGCCAGGTCATCCCTCCCCCCACTGCAGCTGGAAGCAGCTCCTGTCCCTTCCCGCCTGCACAGTGCCGAAAGGCTGCTGCTGGTCACATTCTGGTGTGAACCCTGGTGCCAGAAATCTGGGGACAGGGGGCATGTGACCCTGTGTGCACCCCCCCCCACAGTGTTGCCTCAGGAAGATGCGGTGCCAGGGACCAGGAGAGGCGGGTCCGTCCCGGGGCCCCAGCCAGGTATGGAGGGCACAGGGCGGATAGCACCGGGCAGGGAGGGTCAGATTGGTTGGTATCTCCCCTCCCCCACCCCCATGTGAGAGAGGTGAATGGGAGTGCGTGTGTGTGGGGTAGGGGTGTGTGTGTTACCTCTCCCCATGTGAACCCTAAAGCCTTAAAGATAAGAAGGTAAATAAAAAGAATCCAACTAGGCAGTATTTCTTTTTAACAGGGGCTCAGTCAACTTGATGTTAATTTGAATGTTTGTATGACTGATTGCCGTTGAACTCACTTGAATATGAGTTATTTTACCAGGTGTCCCATACTCAGCATAGGGAAATATGGTCACCCTAGGCATATGTTAGTTGCAGCCCCCTTTCTTTGCAGAGCCTGAAGCTTTTATCTAAGCCTGGTTCTCTTAGTCAGTTAGCACCAATACAAATCTTGTACGCTCCAACACCCCAAATCAGGGGTTGGGAACCTACCAAAGTTGGCACGCGAGCTGATTTTTCCTGGCACGCGGTGTGGGCTGAGCCACTCAGCCCCGCTGCCACTCTGGAGTTCCCGCTGCCGGCTCCTGTGGGACCCGCCGCGGGTCCAACTCAGCACCCGCTGCTGGCCTGGGGGGAAGGAACCCCAGGCTGGCAGCGGGCTGAGACCCCGGCTGGCAGGAGCCGCCAGTGAAAACCCCAGAGCTGCGCGGGCTGAGCTGCTCAGCCCGCCCTGCTCTGGAGTTCCCGCTGCCGGCTCCTGCCAGCCGGGATCCCCGCGGGTCCAACTCAGCACCTGCTGCTGGCCTGGGGTTCCTTCTCCCCAGGCTGGCAGCAGGCTGAGATCCCAGCTGGCAGGAGCCGGTGGTGGAAACCCCAGAGTGGGGGTCGGTCTGAGCCGCTCAGCCCGCCCCACTCTGGAGTTCCCGCTGCTGGCCCCTTGCCAGCCGGGTCCCGCCGCTGGTCCCACTCAGCACCCGCTGCCGGCCTGAGTGAAGGAACCCCAGGCTGGCAGCGGGCTGAGACCTCAGCTGGCAGGAGCTGGGGGCAGAAACCCCAGAGTGGCGGCAGGCCGAGCCAGTCGCTGCTCTGGGGTTCTGGCTGCTGGCCTCTCGCCAGCAGGGGTCCCTACCGCGCAGCTCCACTCACCTTGCTTCCGGTTGGAGGCTCCCTTGCAGACAGGGTCCAGGCCTCCAGCCCTGCTCAGGCCTACCAGCCACCTACTCCACTCACCTCAACTTCCAATCTTGGTTTCCAGCCCTTGCTCAGCCTGCTTTCGGGCCTGGAGTCCCAGCAGGCAACCCTGGGCTCTGCTCCTGGCCTTGGATCAGTCCTCTTCAGCCTCCCTGCTGTGGCCCACTGTCCCCAGCCTGGGACAGTGAGGGTTGCACGCCAGGCAAGAGGGGGTGCAGCTCAGCACCCCATCTTAAAATTGCTTATCTTAGACCACACTGCCTTGGACCTTGTGCCTGCCTTCTATTGCCATTTTTTTTCCCACTGAGAGTTGAAGGGAACATTTGACAAAATGTCAGCTCCTAAGAAAGCGAAGCTAGATGTCCGATCATTTCAGCCTGCTTGGACAGATGCATTTGGATTTATTGTAAAGAAGGACCGTGCTATTTGTGCTTTCTGTTATGAAGGTGTTGTTTGTCGCACATCAAGTGTTCGACGACATTTTGAAACGAAGCACGAGAAAACCTTTCTTGATGAAGCAGACAAGACTGAATCAATCAAAAAGGCAGTAGCAGCCTATGAGAAGCAAAGCAGTGTTTTTAAAAGCTTAAGTGTAAGTAAAAATCAAGCTACAGAAGGAAGTTACAAGATTGCACAGTGCATTGCAAAAAACGGAAAGCCGTTTACAGATGGGGAATATATAAAAGAAGTTTTTCTCAGCAGTTCAGAGATTTTGGTCTACGATTTGCCAAATAAAGATACAATCATATCTAGAATAAAAGAACTGCCCGTCTCTGCCAGAACAGTTGAGAGACGCATAAGTGAAATGGCAGAAAACATTAAGGAAAAGCAGATGACTGCATTGAAAGACACAGCAGTGTTTAGTGTTGCAGTTGATGAGAGCGTGGATATAAACGATGTTCCACGTTTGGCAATTGTTGCAAGATACTGTGCTTCCGATGAAATCCAAGAGGAACTTTGTTGCCTAAAACCCCTGCATGGCACAACAAAGGGGGAAGATATACTGGAAATTTTTGTAAACCATTTTGAAGAACGAGGAGTTGACATCAGAAAAATATTTTGTGTGACAACAGATGGTGCTCCTGCCATGGTTGGAAAACAAAAGGGATTTGTAAAGTTACTTGAAGATCAAATTGGCCATCCGACAGTCAAATTTCACTGTATCATCCATCAAGAAAACTTGTGTGCAAAAATTTCTAATTCAGAGCTTAATAATGTGATGAATACAGTGGTGCGAATTGTGAATTTCCTTGTTGCTTGATCTGCTTTGACTCATAGATAATTTCAAGCACTGCTAGAAGAAATGGACAGTGCTTATAACGACATCCCACTTCACAGCAACATTCAGTGGCTAAGTCGTGGCAAGGTTTTGGTGCGCTTTGTACATTGTTTTGAGGCAATCAAGGCCTTTTTGTCGGAAAAAGAACAAAACTACCCCGAACTAGATGATGACAAATGGCTGTGTAAGCTCATGTTCCTAGCTGATATCACTGCTCACCTGAACGAACTCAACCTCTGTCTCCATGGTGCAGGGCAAATGGTTCTGGATCTTTATGAAGCCTGGAAAGCATTCGTTGTGAAACTAGCAGTTTTTTCTAGGGATATTCAAACTTCTACTTTCTGCTACTTCCAACACATAAAAGAGCTATCGACATGTTGCACTGTCAGTGTCGATGAGATTGGAAAGTACATGCAAGAACTGGAATCAGAATTTTCTGACAGATTTCAAGATTTCCAGCGATTTGGCCCAATGCTTCCTTTTCTAATTAAACCTGAAAAGTTCAACGAAAGCGACTTGGATTTGTCTGTATTTCAGTGGATGGGTGTTGAAGATTTCGAAATGCAACTCATTCAGTCAAAAAGCTCAGAATTGTGGATATCAAAGTTTGTGGATCTGCGGAGTGCACTTGAAGCTACCGAGAGAGATCATGGGGCCTCTATTCTGACCTGCTGGACGTCCCTGCCAGTGAAATTTAACTGCTTGAAGAAAATTGCATTTGCAATGCTTTCAGCATTTGGATCCACATACCTGTGTGAACAGGTATTTTCACACATGAAATCTGTCCTCTGTCCCTCTCGGAGCCGGTTAACAACTGATCACTCAGAAGCCTGTGTGCAGCTTAAAGTATCCAAATACGTGCCAGACATTGGAAAACTCAGCAAGGAAAACAAGGGCAAGGATCACACTAAACTGATAAGATCTGCATTTT
>NW_020665189.1:10923578-10980020 GCF_002925995.2 Terrapene triunguis | reverse complement strand
ATATCTAGTTTAGAGAAGTGAAATTAATTTCTGGCAGGGCTATGCACCACTTTTCACAATGAAGAAATGACTTTGTGCTTATATTACTGACTTCACAGAGCTCCCTTTAGAGACACTGCATTCAGTTTATTTTCTCTGTCTAGAAAACTAGCTCATTAGGCATTTTGATGGAAACATCATTAATTGCCCTCAGGACTGTGCTGGTTATTACTAATTGGTCTTATATGCTACCTTCTGCTTCAGTTAAGAAAAGTCAGTCCAGGAGACAAAGTTGTTTAGCTTAAATAGAGATTTTTAAATGTTAATTCATTAAGTAAGGTTTCTATCATATTGGATTTGTATATGATAGATGGACACCACACCTTCTAAAAGTTTTCCATAGCAGATGTGATGGACATGGAATTGTTGTGTAATATAAGAATACAGATATGTAATAGTTTTTATCAATACTGTACCTGGCATGGTCAGTGAGATTTGCAAACACACCATATGCTATTTACCCTCATGAAGAATGTACAGCTGAATGGGTCACAGAAACGGAAAATAGGAAGCCCTGAGGATTGCAAGGCCATGGGAACCAAAATATAGAAGCAGCCAAGGGAAAACAGCAGGAAGACAAAGTTGCTACCCTCAGTGTGATAGATTAGGGGTTGGACACCTTCCTGTTCTCACGTGTGTATTAACTTCTGGGAAAGTATCAGAGAAAATGGCCTTGCATCATCAATTATGAAACACCTCTGTTCATGAAATGTAAGTTAGTGACAGGAATTTTGTTTTCTGTCAAGAAACTAATGCTGTACTACTAAAGTGCTAGGAATGTTGGGGCACTTTTAAATATTGAACCCAATTTTCATACAACTGTCTGAAAATGAAATGATAGTGGGACCACATTGTCACTGATCTTATTATATAGTAACATTTTCTAACACTACAGAAACAATTCATAAATCTTAAAAATATATACATACCTGCAGTCATGGGATAACAGGGCAGGTCTTCTCATGAATCAGTAGTTGGTTAAAAGATAGGAAACAAATGGTAGGAATAAATGGTCAGCTTCACAATGGAGAGAGGTAAACAGCAGAGTCACCCAAGAATCTGTACTAGGACCTGTGCTATTCAATTTATTCATAAATGATCTGAAAAAGGGAGTCAACACTGAGGTGGAACAATTTGCAGATGATACTAAATTACTCAAGATAGCTTGACTGTGAAGAGTTACAAGGGAGGCAGAGTGTACGTTAGTACACACATCTGTATATTCCACTTAAAAGTGGAAGTTCAACTTAATGCTCAGTTTGACTCTTCCTGCAGGTGCCCTAGATTGTGAAAAGATATAAAATTTTCTCACTTAAAACAGCTTATACCCCTATAAAGAGAAAAAGTCAGGCTTTAATATTAAAATATTTGACACAAAACTATATCCAGCATGGTATTTCATCTTAGCCATGTGGCTGAAAGGCGCTCTGAAAATATTCTAGAGCTTTTAAAACTTAAAATTAATTTGCGATCCACATAATTTAGTTTGCCCAGGTGACTAGATGTTTTTGGCTGCAGTATTTTTGGCTCCACAGAGTTAATCAGCTCTTTCTTAGCAGGTTACATTTAACTCAAGTGTTCCTTTTTCAGTTTGACACTATCATACTATTATCACCTCAGGCATAAGTTAAGCTACACGACTGAGTCTTTTACAAGGGCTGTAAGAGTTAAGCCTTGCCTACAGAAGCACTACAGCCAACAAATTCCCTGACTTCATTCACACCTACTCATATGTTTACTACAAAGTATAGTTAGATAGTAAAGAT
The DNA here is from genome assembly GCF_002925995.2 of Terrapene triunguis. NCBI lineage: Eukaryota > Metazoa > Chordata > Testudines > Emydidae > Terrapene > Terrapene triunguis. The sequence continues at coordinate 10,978,215 of NW_020665189.1, read as the reverse complement.
TTCTATTAACTCAAGATGCAGTGGTAGCACTTCACACAATCAGAACTTATTTTTGGTTAGTTTCCTGTGGTGTTACCTAATGAGATGTAATTCATTTGTGAATTGCTTTACATAGCTATGTACAACCACTGTATTGACCATTATGCTATACCCAGGGAACTAAGCTATTCCATCTTCAAATATGAATGTACTGAATGCTAATACTGTACAACAATTTCATTTACAAGGGACAGATAAAGTGTATACAACAGTATGTAATATAACTTCTACCCTTGCACTCAGTCTTCTGAGGAATTAATATCAGTGGTAAATCACTACCATTCTTAAAAGTCCTCATTCTACCAGCAACATTTTATCTTGAAATGTCTTAAATCTTAGCTATACTAATTACTACAGTTTGTGGAAAGTTACTACCATTTCTAAATACTTTGAAAAAACACAATTGTTTTTGTATATGTCATCGGAAGCTGTTGAAAGATGTTCAAAACTATATTTTAGAGACTAATTTAATCCAAATTTTAAAAAAATTAATGGTTTAAGTCTAAAAGCAGGGTCAAGAGGAATTAATGAATTGACTCTTTAGACATGAGTTAGTCAGGAAAAGTCAAATAGCCAAAAGCACTAGGAAAATATCCATTGAAAATTCATTCCACTCAGTTTGTGCTGTATAGTATCATCTGTTATGATCTCACAAGCTGATAAAGACACTACACTAAAATATAATGCCAGGCTTGGCAATCTCAAAACCATAGCTGTTTGTTCCTGTCTTCAACACAGCTTATCTTGATTCATCCTTGAAGTGAAATCTTCTAGGAGGCATGCATGACAGTTTCGTGTGCAAACTAGACACGATCAACATATATGCAATCTCTTTTATACTCAACTTCAAACCTACTAACAGGCTGAAAATTTGAAGACTAAATATTGTGGCATTTTTATCTGCCATTGAAGAAAGGTAGAAGGCACAGAAAAAAGTCAAATGCTGAACTAAGGTAATCCCTTATGAAACTACGATAATCCCTGCAAAACTATACAATAATGGCCCAAATCACTGCAACAACACTCCTGGTGCACAGGGCAGATTATGAAAAGTAGATCTTTGGATGCAGTATGTTCAACTATGCTGAGAAGACTTATATTGCAGAGTCAAGAATCCAAAAAGAGTGCCATAATTATGGATACCTTTGCAGTCTTAATTCTGCCCCTTTGTGTATCTATTTGTGCTCAATAAGATAGGGTCTGGGGATGATACCGGACTGATCAGAAATTAAAGACCTGACCTTACTTACATCTGACTAATGTATCTTTACCATGAGCACTCTAGTTGACAGCATCTGCCTTCAGATTTTAATACTAATTATTTTCCCTCAGATACTTGATAAAATTATGAGAATGGACAAAGAAGTTCATTTCTGTGATCAAAGAATAGCATCGATACACATAATCAAAGAGAGGAACCCTTTCATTATAGCTATCATAAGACTTCTATAGCTAAAGCTTAGAAATAATGGAAAGTTTGATTTCAAAACCATTGATTGAAAAAAAAATGGCTGAAGTCTAGTTAGCCCTGTTTTGGCAAAGGATAGCTTTTGTAAAGATGGTGATTTGTCAGTTTCTCATTCAATAAAACCAATAATCTGTAATTGCACCACTCCTATAAATACCTAATCGTTCCATTACATCAGTAAGTGTGCTTTCCAGGACATCACTCAACTACATTCAGGAAGTTTAAGGATTCATTTGTTTTCATTATTTCCTATTTGCTATTTTGCCTATGTTAAGAATAATTGAAATAAGTTTTCTGAGGGATGGTTATTCACAGAGGAAAATCAGATGTCATTCACGTAGCTAATTTACTGGTTAGACTGATGTACAATATGGTTCTTGCACAGCCTGCCAGTATCTGTGCTCCTGTATTCAACAGCTGTAAAATGTTGCTATAACAGACTTGGCTTTACAATTTTCTTGAATGCTGCCTACCAACTTTTTACATACTAAGTGCTTTAGTCTGTCTAGCACAGAGAGCAGTAATCCAACGTTAAAGTTCACAGTAATGACACTTAGTATTTGTTTATAAATTTCAGTTTAGGAAAAAGTACCTTTTAAAGTCATTAAGCACTTTGCTTTAAGCACTTCCTTTCCCTCCTCAAATACCTTTAGTGTTATATTTTGAGCCCAAATTTTGACTGCCAATTTAGTGAGTGAAGGTTGAAAGTTTAGTTATTTACCATTTAAATCAGTTGTCACTTCTGAATTAACACCAACTGAAAAAACCTCAGCATATGATTAATTTTAAGCATACAGTCAAGTTTATACAAAAGACTGAAATGTCAGTTACTCATAAAAAAAAGTCTAATTTGAGGAACTGCAGATTTGCTACCTAAATTCCTCTTGCCATTTGGGAGATTGGACCACCTCATGGATGCCAAAGGGCAAATGTAGCAGCCAGATGGAGGGGGGAGAGGTGAGGCCTACAGCAGCAGATGCAGAACTGCCAATTTACAACTGGAGCAGCTGGTCTGTCCCAAATTGCAAGTCCAGCCACAAGAACAGCATATTGGAAAAGCCTCTTCCACCTGTTTAAGAGGGTGAACGCAAAGTTTAGCCGTGATCAGGCTTTCTCAGTGGAAGGTAGTTCTTAGGGATGAGCCAAGTTCTCCCTCGCCTTAGGGAAAACTATCTGGAGTTAAATGCATTTCTAGAGCTCGAACACAGTGTGTCCTTCTGTGTAAGAGGCAGTTGTGCTTATATGCTATAATTGTTGGGTGCCATCTTCTATTTTATGTTAAATGTTTGCCACCATCTATATGCAGTCATCCAGACTTTTGTTTTAAACTGCTGTATTAAGTTGCCTTGGCTTTCCTGACATTGTAAATGTACTCTAGTCACCCTGACAGTTGCAAAATGCCTTGGGTAACAAAGGTTACCTCAGTATTTCAAGCAGCTCTTAAATATATTGCCCTTCTATGGAATATATTCAATATTTAAACAGTGGGCTTAGTTGACAAGGATAAGGATGGCCACTTTCCTCCCCTTTTAGGATACTAGTAATGCCACATGCCATGTTATTAGTGCTTCACTGGCTGGTACTAGTTTAAGTGGAAGTTTTGGCATTTATTTCTTTAAAAATATAATGTGAGTATTGTAATTTACAAAGCAACATCTGGGGTTGTATGTGCTTAAGGCCAGACAAAGAACTTCTTACCCAGGCAAAGTTTCTATTTAAATCAATGGAAGCTTTGAGTAGCAACTTGAGAGTTTTGTCCATAATACTATAGTTAACCTGAGGCAATGTCATTCTATAATTACTGAGTCAATTTGAACTATGGTCTGTGAGCACTTACTGGTGATTTGTTCAGGGCTGACTCCACATCATTGCTTCGACACATCCAGGCTCATCACTCTAAATAAAGTTGGCTGCCTGGAGAGAGACAGTGTTCAAGTATGAAGATCCACAAGTGGAGGCAGCTAAGCCAGCTCCACTAGTGTAGTCTGATTTTGAACAGGAGCTATGCCAGAGTACCAACAGCGGCTTTTCCATGTAAGCAATTGCTGTAGTCACCACATGGATATTTTAAGTTGACCCAAGTAGTTTTCATGCTTGTGATTAAGTGGGGAAAGTGATTCACAAGACAGTCTAGTACAATGTGGTCTACACTTATGGTAAAGTTGGAGAAACTTGTACAACCATCAGGTACCGCTGTTTTGAGATTGACTCACCACCCGAACAAGTGGGCACATAAAGTCCCATGTGGTTTAAAAGACAACTGTCAAAATCCTTGTAGAATTATTTGAAATGTGAATATTTTTAGACAAGAACCTTCAAGTTTCATGCATTAAGATTAATGTAACTTTACCAGATGACCTGAAGTGGTATTGAAGATGTGCTACCAAGTAACAGTTGAAACGTAGGTGTATTTAAACATAGTATTAAAGGTGAAGGAAGCCAACCTTATGTCTTATACAGTGTTGTTGTAGCCGTGTCGATTCCAGGATATTAGGAAATAAGGTGGGTGAGATAATAAGAGATATTACCAAACTTATATCTCGTCTTCCAAGATAGTTTAAATCAATCTACACAACTTTTTCCACCTTCCCCAAAGTATGCACATTTCCTTTCCAAAGGGCTGATATGTTTCAAAGGGCTATTAATATTTTAAGCTTGCCTTTAGATAGGATTTCTAGAACTACTCCATATAGGTGGGAAAAGTTTTGCCTGCCTCCTTCAGACAAGCAGGTTGTGTACACTGAAGAAACTCCCTTTGAATACCTCAATTCTAGCCAACTATTCCCCAAGCAAGCTCAGAGAAGATAGCCAGAAGGCCAACTATAAGCTTACTTAGTTCAAGATATTAACAGTGTCCAGTTAAAGATGTAGGCAAATTGGAGAGAGTCCAGAGGAGAGTGACAAAAAATGATAAAAGGCTTAAAAAACTTGATCTATGAGAAAAGGTTGAAAAAAACTGGGTTTGTTTAGTCTTGAGAAAGGAAGATTGAGGGGGGACTTGTTAACAGTCTTCAAATATGTTTAAGGAGGATGGAGATCAATTGTCCACTGAAGGTAGGACAAGAAGTAATGGCTTAATGTGCAGCAATAGATACTTAGGTTAGATTTTAGGAAAAAAAACTTTTAAACTAAACATAGTTAAATACTGGAATAGACTTCCAAGAGAGGTTGTGAAATATCCATCATTAGCAATCTTAAGAACAGGTTGGACAAACACCTATCAGGAATGGTCTATGTTCACTTGGTCCTGCCTCAGCACAGGGTGATGGACTAGATGACCTCTTAAGGTCCCTTCCAGCCCTATTGTTTTATCCTAGACCAACCATTATCTTGATTCAAGACATAGGAAAGAAAAATCACTTCAGTAGCACTGATGGATCAGCTCCTGCTGCCAGTGGATGGTGGGGAGACATCTATTCTCATCCTCCTGGACCCCTCTGCAGTATTTAACACTGCTGATCATGAGATACTGCTGTCCTGCCTGAGAGAGGTGGCAGGAGTTCAAGAGAACATACCAAGATGGTTACAGTCATTCCTAGAAGGACACACCTAAAGAGAAGTGCTGAAAAACTGCACCTCCACTGCTAGAGCCCTCACCTCTGGAATCCTACAAGGATCAGTTCTCTGTCAGATCCTATTCAACAGCCAGTAGATGAACCAATAAGGTGACATAGATTCAAGTGCCAGCAATATGCTGTTCACACACAACTCGACTCATCTTTCGCCATATAACAATACCACTGCTACCCAGTTAGCTTAGTGCTTGGATCAGTTCAGCTCATGGATAGATGAACAGCTACTTGCAGCTGAAACTGAGCATGATGGACACAAATCTGGTGGGCAGAGAAGAATATTATAGAGAGTTTTCAGTCACAGTGCCGTACCCTTTGGTTCAAATTACACACCCAAAATTAATTAATTTGGTCTGTAGTTTAGGAGTGCTTGCTTTCAACTATCTTTAGTTGGCTATGTGACTCCAACTCATCCTAGCAGATGGTGACCTGTTCTCAGTTCTCATGTAGCCTTTATAACCTCCTGTGTGGACTACAGCAAGGCAGTGTATGTGAGCATGAAATCCAACAACTACAGAAGGCTGCAGTGCATCTCCTCAGCATCATGGTCTATTGCAAGTATGTTAAACTGTCCCCTGCCCTCCACACTAGCTTCCCATAGATTGAGTTAAGTTCAGGGTCTATCCTTATCTCAATGGCATGGGCCCAGCATATCTCAAAGGCCACCTCAATCTCTGGGATAATGACTGGTCAGCATTTTGGATCCTCAGACACACTGGAACTTTTTACCATAAGGGTGAATTTAGTCTGTGCAGCAGACAGCAGTCTACACCACACAGCACTATGCTACATAGCCTGCACAATTCCCCCTAGGGAGAAAGAAGGAAGAAAGCTACATGTCACAGATGTTAGTCATGTCAACTAATGTGCTGCTGGAAGGTGCCCAGCTACTATCAGGATGAGGGTGGTATAGAAACATATGTAGAACTGTATAGCTAGACATGGCAACTCACAATTAAAGTGCAAAACATTTTACTGAGCTGCGATTTCTGTAAACTAGAGTAACTAATTTTTCCGGGAAAATGCAGCCAGTTAAGATTATCCAATCAAGGAACAAGCAGGGCTGGGAGCACTGACACATGCTCTTACATTTGTATTTTGAGATGAAGTATCTGGACACCCCTTTAATCACAAAAATTTGGAGTGACATAGTGGGACTTCACTTTGAAACACTCTTTTAAAGGGGCAACATTTGAGGGCTAACAGATAACTGGTTCTTTCTGTTTGGTAGCTCCAAACTGACCACCACATTACTAATGGCATACCACACCAAAGACTTAAACATTGACCCTAGTTTCTTAAATTGAAATGCTTCCATTTCTGCAAGGACTAGATTAAGTTTTTATCTTGCTTCTCTGCTCTTAAATAAAGCAGCATTTTTTAAAATAAACTATTGGCAATTTGACTGCCTGACCTCTTCATTTACCTCTATACAGGCAGCTGCTTTATGCTCCTCAACCCTTGGAAAGATGAACCAGGTGTGGATAATCAGTCCACAAGCACCTAAGATCTCTGTAAGAACTTTGCTGTCTACCCAAATAGCTTCACTCTGCAAGCAAAGATGGATCTGGATGAAAACCCTTACGGCACCAGTGTTCTGAGCATCTTTTCAACTTTGGCAGTCTGATTACATAGGCTCTCAATCTTTAGGATTCAGCTGATTTAATTTTTCTATGCTGGGACCCTATATAAAGTATTAAAAATTAAATATCAGATGGTAAAACAGCTCTTCATGGTCACTGTAGGTTGAATAATTCAAACTGTTAAGTCATTGCTGCTTTATTCTCATCCTTAGAGACCAAAGGTGTGAGTGGCTGAGCACTTTCAGCTCTCATTTGACTTAAATGGGAACAGAGAGTGTTCAGCTCTTGGCCAGGGGCCTGCGCCACCGTGCACAATCAGACCTGAAAGAAAGAGGTTTAGCTGCAAGCACTTCCATTCAAGTTGCAGACAGTTTGTACTAGTGACTCAGTCTCAGTAGGCAGATTAACACTTGTCATCTGTGTTCTTGTTATTGAACAAGAAGAGTTGAACTACCCATTTTGAAGACCAGCTTGAAGGTCTAAGTGCAAGTTAACATAAAATCATCTTTATGGATAGGATGGTCCTGATTTAGTTGGGGTTGGTCTTGCTTTGAGTAGTGGGTTGGACTAGATGACCCCCTGAGGTCTCTTCCAACCCTAATCTTCTATGATTCTATGATTCTGGAGTACCGTTACCAACTTGTATCAGTTACTTCAGTTTTAACCCAAGTTTTCGAAAACTGTCTATTTCAATCCTTTTCCTTCATCCCCCAACCCCTACTCTGTTGGGAATGCATTAGAACTCTTTCCAAACCCTGATTTGACTTTCATTTGAACAGTGTTCCTTCATTAAATGCAGAAGTTAAGGGTTTTTTTTAATGTATTCTGAATCTCAATAAAACTTGAATCCAATTTCAGTCTATGTTTGCCTCATAAATCAAGGTAGCATCTGTTCCTAAACCCCAAAAGCCTTAGCCTTAATGGCAAAATATTTCAGAATGAAGGAACTATCTATCTCCAAAGGATTAGCTATCCTGAGATACACCTTAATCCCTTTATGCAATGCAAGAGCGGCTACAAGTTTAATGTAGTTGGAAATTATCATGGCCAATTTTTATACTTGTCTCCCCTCAGTTTAACTCTAGTTTTTCTCCTCATCAAGTGAGTTTGACATCTTTAACACGCACCACTTAAACTGAGATTTAAACACCTGGTTAGTGGGTTTATTGGCTGTTTGACAACATTCTGTGTCTAAATTTGACCTTATTGCTTAGCTGCCAACAGCTCCAAAAAGAAACTCATTCTAAGTTGCAATAAGATATGTGCAATTATGCTACCACCCGAACAAATGCCTCTAAGTGATTTCTTAAGTATCTGGGAGGTGAAAGTACTGCAAATAATCATTTGTGTAGCAAACAACATTTTGTATAGGGACATAAGGACAAGCATTTTATCTTTTGTTGAGTGCTGCACGAAGATTGGTAAGAACCTTTTATGCAAATTCTATAGATGAAAGTTGAAAAATAGCTGCATGTTACCCAACAGCTTTTCATTATCTGCATTTAAATTACTTTTGAAAAATCTGAAAATAACCACTTAAAGAATGGACCGTAACAATTTATTAAGAATAATTCTATATGTTCGGAAGAGGTTCAGTCTTCTGAACTATTCAAAAGTCATGTACAGGAAGTACGTAGATCAGATGTGGTAATCCACATGTACACTGGTGTGATGCTTTCTCAGGATTTCCAGAGCTGTAAGTCACCTTGTTATTTCTCTGCCTCAGTGAGAAAGAGATTTGCTGCTTCTGAACTGTGTGCCAGCTCTGACTCTCCATTCTGTTAGTCAGCCCAACAAACTCCTCATGGCTCTGCTAGACCTTTCCTTGCATTGAAGGTAACACTTTGTGCCCCAGTTCCCAAACTTCATGGAAAGCAGCCTCTGCAGTATCCAGTCCCTGCCACTGGATAGTTACAAAAATATCAAGCCTGATGTCTCTGAAGAGACAGAATGCACACTAGCCTGATGGCTCAGTTGAGGATGCACACCTCACTTTACTATAACAGCACAGAGATGAATTTATAATGAAACAAGAATAAGTTTAATCAATAAAAGAACAGAGATTTAAGTGATATTAACCAGACAGACTAGAAAGAGAAATGGTTACAAACAAAAGTATAATAAGCTTCTAAGAGACCACATATAACCTTAGTGGGCTCCAATCTTTGTCTAAAGCTGCTTTTTCACTTACAGCTATTTCTGACTATTACCAGCCCACGTAGTTGGGGATCCACCATTCATAGATGCAAAGAGCACTGACCTCTTTGTTCCCTTAGCGATGGATAACAAAGGGGTTTTCTCCCCTTTATTTTATAATCCAGTAAACCTTTGAAGTATCCTATTTGTGCTCTAGTGAACTGACCATGCTACTCTCAGGGCTGGTCTACACCCAGCCGCTAGTTCGGCGGCTGGGGATTGAAGTTCTGGGTTCGACTTATCGCGTCTGGTCTGGACGCGATAAGTCGAACCAGGAAGTGCTCGCCGTCGACTGCGGTACTCCAGCTCGGCGAGAGGAGTACCGCGGAGTCGACGGGGAGCCTGCCTGCCGCGTGTGGACTGCGTCTGAACCGCGGTAAGTTCGAACTAAGATATGTCGACTTCAGCTATGTTATTCACGTAGCTGAAGTTGCGTACCTTAGTTCGACTTGGGGGGTTAGTGTAGACCAGGCCTTAGTTTGCTTTTCCTGTTGACTCAGATGCAAATATAATTTTCATGGTCTCTGGTTTTAGTCAGACAAGTAAATCAAGATTCCTTTTTTAGACTTGTTTATCAACTCTGCTTCCAAAACAACCCTATTTCCAGCACCCAAACGTAATTCTTTACACACCATCTGTACATACCTTGTGCCATGTTATCAGTGACCAGTGTGTCACCAGCTTTCATTTGATATTCCACACAACACTCTTTATTAATAAATACCATGATAGCAATGTGTTAGGTGTAGTAAGTGTGTCAGGCCTGGTAGGAGTTAGACAGAGATCCCTCTACTAGTTGGCTCTTACGGTCCCCATTGAGTATTCAGCTCCTGTTTACATCAAGAACATGTTTCAACATAGCTGCCCAAGGGCAGTTTATTGGAGTCTTAGTAAGATGAGTTCAGGTCATAATGGACGTGAGAAACTTCTCACTCACATTTCACATACAACAAAGTACAGATTTCCCCCACCTGAATTTACATTACACTGAAAATTTGAGACTCTTGGGAAAGTACCTAACCTTTTGTTCATTTATTGGGCTCCACCCCCCTGATTTAAAAATCCTTCCCTATGCTTTTGAGGTAGGTTTGGGGAAAGATTGGCACACACTCAGGGTATGTCTACACTACGGACACCACACCAGCACAGCTATGTCACCACAGCTGCATCGACATAACCCCATAATGCAGATGCAGCCTACAGTGACAGAAGGGGTTTTTCCCCCATTGGAGTAGGATCATCACCTCCCCCAACAAGAACAGTAGCTACATTGATGACGCACTCTTTCATTGACATAATTGCATCTGTGCCGGGGGATAGATTGGCATAGCTATGTCAATTAGTGGTGTAGATTTTTTATAGCTTTCTCAACCTAACTTTTAACTGTAAGTCAAGCCTCACTGTTGGGCAGGGCTGGATTACTGCACAGGCAAGACAGGGGAGCACATAGGGCCCAACAGACAACCGTACAACACACGCACCACAGCCGGGCTGCCTATACTATGGATCCACCTGGACCAGCTGCTGATTCTGCTGCTGCTCACCACGAGGGGAGTCACAGCGCCACTCACTCAAATTTGGTCTGCACAGCATCACCAGCTGTTTGTTATTATTCATCAGAAGGTAGGGCCCAATAAATGTATTTTTCCTAGGGGCTCAATGATGAGTTAATCTGTTCCTGCTCTTGGGCATTGCAAATAAGGGATCAATTAAATTTCTTCACATCGGAGTTATCCAGTTTGTTTGTCAGCTGGGTCAGCTCACAATCATCACATTCTAACTAACTGTCTGAAGGTTGCATTTTCAAAAACTCTCTCCCAGGGCTGCATTTAAACCAAGCTCTTAGTTCTTGACTAAATGTGGAGGACTGTCTTCCCCACAGACAGTTTTCAACAACAGGCAACCCATAAAACTGGAGACCATTGCCATATGGCTTATTACGACGAAGGCATGACTCATCTTAATTACTCATTTGGAAATCCAGAGATAGTGTGAGTGAGACCCAGTTAGGATTGTTCCCATGCAAGCCAGCCTCAGTGAGGCTGTATTTGGTTTGACAAGTTTATACAAAATAGTTGTGAAAAACTGAAATTTATGGCTGCACCAGCAACAAGCTCTTATTCTGACCCACAAGTCCTGCACTTCATTTCATGGCAATATCAACATTTGGATCTTGTAAGTAAGAAAGGCCCCACTGCATCTGCTCAGTCAGTCGTGGCCATAATTGAAACACAGAAGTTATTTGGGAAAGCCAAGAAAAAATATTTGCAATAAATAATATACTACAGTGAATTTGGACATCTTATACTTTTAGAGTCACATGTCTCATGTATTCTCCACTTTCCAAGGGTACACTGCATCTATATAGATAACATTTCAAATTCTTATAGGACAAAATTGTAGTTTCCTTTCAACCAGGCAATATCATTTTGTCTTTTGCAATTTGAAAGAGCAACATGTTGACATTTGTTTATATAAGGATTGTGCTCCATTTAAGACTTGGATGGAGTATCTAAAATATGTAATGATTTCAGCATAAATATAACAGGAAAGACCAGTTTTAGTTTTATTAAACAAAATTATAACTAAACTCCTTGGAAAACTTGAATCTTGCTTTTCAGTTTTCTGAAAAGCCCTTTTATTAAATCAGGTTTACTTCTGGAGAAGAGTAATCCTGTGTGAAGTGTTTTTAAATGAAGATTTTAAAAATAGGTAGATTGCTCTGGACTTGACTTACAATAAAGAACTTGTGACAGGTAGAGAGAGTTATGGTCTGTGAATACCTCAATCATTTTTCAGAGAAACTTGGTTTTTAATCACATCTTCTGTGTCAACACTGAATTCAGTTCCAGTGTGTGAAGGAAAGTAATTTAACCTAAGACTTCATCATTCTCTTAAAAGCCACCATAAGTTCACAGCAGCCCAAAATAAATCCATGATGGTATAGTTTTCTTTTGCCTTCAAACCCCCATCATCAGTTATCTCTTGCTTGGGTTCTCTTGGATAGAAGTCTCCTTGGAGCAGTCACCAAGAATGTCATCTGTTCAGCTCCATGAACGTGTAATGCCAAATGCAGCCTCATTTACTTTAGTTGTACAGGTAAATGGCAACATTTTCTACTGTAGTCTAAATTTTCTGAAGTGGCAACTAATTTCGGTTGTCATAATTTCTGAGTATTTAGCTTGACACCTTGCGACGGCTTCAGGAAAGGCTGAGTACCTGCACCTCTCACTGACTTCAAGCTGAACATGAGGATCAGCAAGTCTGAGCTTCAAGTTGAATGTGCTGAAATGGAAACCTTTAAATTTAATTGCCAGTTGAAAAATATTTGGTTATATTCTTGTTCGGTGCAGGGGATGAGAGGAAAAGGAGTGGGAATTTAAGCATGGTTCAATAGAAATGCAATCCTTAGTTCAATTGTAAAGCCTGCCTTTGTTTAATATAGAACTCTTGGTTTTATTTGTATCAGCCTCTGGAGTACTCGATTTCCCAGCTCCAATTAGCAGAGGAACAAGCTAGAGTTTGCAGAGCTGCTTCCTATTCAGCATTTGAAAAGAAAGTTAAATGAAAACATGTTTGAAGGGGGAAAAGGAAGCAATAAAACTTTAAAAAGATATCCACAGGTGTTTTAAACAGGCAATTTCAGAAATATAAACTGCAGCAGAACAGATCAGTTACTTCATATATTTCACCACTAGATGTCCTTGTTTAAGTATAAACAAAACAGTCATTCTGAAAGCGTGTAATGCAATAGCTATGAACGGGTATAATCTCATTTCTGTGATTACTATGATGACTGGGTAGGAGGGACATACAGAGAATCTGGAGATTTGCTGCACCCTTGCACAAGGTTAATTTGCCATCTGCTCAATTCCACCAAGTCAGGTAGCTGGGAACAATGTCATTTTTCTGCTAATATAAGTCAAGAACTAATCACACTGGCATCATTCATAGCATATGCTGCCCAGTTTCCCCTCCCAATGATGCTAATAGTACCTTAACCCTGAATTATGGCATTCCCTTCCAGGCTTGGACTTAGTTTAAATCAATTCTGCCAAAAGTTCTAGTGCATGATTTGGGTTATACCTCAATAGTGTCTTGATGTGCTAATTCAGCTTGGTTTCATCTGTGACTTAAATGAAGAGTCCAACTCACATCCTCCACATAAAGGTGAGCGTGTGCTGATCTGCCACACCACTAAGCCTTCATGAAAGCTCTGGTGCCTCCCTACGTGAGCTTTTTGTGCTCTCTCTCACATGAGAGAACGTCTGCCTGCCCATCATATGCTGTGACCTTCTGAAAGGACAGGCTATGTTTCTCCCATTAGGGATTTACAATCAAATGCTAACAGTTAAATGTTGAAGAGTGAGGGAAGTAGGCAACAACTTTACCCACCAACACCCAAAAACATCTCATTTAAGTTTACCTTTAGTGTTAAAGTCAGAAATTGAGGAGTTAACAAGAGTTTCAGAAAGACAGAGTAACACGGTTTCACCTATAACGCGATAAGATTTTTTGGCTCCCGAGGACAGCGTTATATCAAGGTAGAGGTGCATTCTATATTATCTGCTCATTGTCTCAGCATGCACTAGCATCTAAAGTATTTATTGGCTCAGTCATAACAGGCCTGAAATAGATGCTAAAACCACCTTGCACAGTTAGGGCTCTTGATACTATTTGCTAATCGGAGAAAAACATATTTTATATTAATGATGTCATAGGCTTGTTATTGACTGAGCCTTTGGATTAAGATTTAATCATCACATTTATATCTATTCAAATATCATTTGGGAGAGTATAAAATGTAGGTATCACAAGCTAATAAAATTAAACAGCAGCTATATCCCTGCTATGAATTCTCTAAGGTCATCAAAAACCATGGGAGAATGTTTAAATTGTATAGAAACCTATTGGTGTCATTATAATTATTATAGGACATTTGTTTGAGTTGAGGATGTTTTCACTCTTTTCCCTTAAGTGAATTCATTTGATTCAAATTAAAGCCATTTAAACTGGGCTGGTACAGGATTTGCATTTCCTCCCAGAACCAGGGTGTCCCCTAGCCTTAAGGAAATTGTTACAGTTAAGCATTTCAGTTCCATGAAACACGTTTTTAATAGAAAAAAATTCTCATTAACTAACACTAACAGCCTTATCTCCACACCCTTTAAATTAGACATGAAATAACCTGTGACCCTTGAATTCAAGTGAATAAACTTCTACTACAATAGAAGGGCTGAGACAATTCATTTTTCTTTGCTCCTTGTTCTAGTGAAGAACTGTTCATGTATATTTACAAAACATAAAAAGCAGAATTGGTAAGTAAGAATTACATAGAGCTCTTTGAAAATTTCAGTTATGATGACTGAGCATCCCCTTTTAGGAGACCATCAGTCTTGCTTAACCTTTGCAGAAGGGTAACTTTCAGAAGAGGAAACAGCAGTTAAAAAGGACATTGCTGATCATGTTTAGGTGCTCCTTTGCTGATCCTATAAAGTAAGGGAAGTCTGACATGAGTCTGCTCTCACCTCTGCTCCAATAGCAAAGGCCAGTAGACTACTACATAGGGAAGCTCACATCTGCATTTCACCAAGCACTGTCTTGTTAGTTGAAGAACATGCCTTTGTTCTTTTTAAGCTGAAGGGGAGACCAAACAGTGAACTTTTTGCTTCAATGGAGTCTAAGGAAAGGATGAAGGACATGTCTAACTACTCACACATAGTATTGCAATTAGTTATACAGTACACTACTTAACAGCACTATATTGCACAGGCACTCTGCCACCTTGCTTATATGCATTCACAAAAGTTAAGCTAAGGGATGCTACCAAGTAAACTTGAAGTTTTACGTTGCATTTTGATTTGCTTCAAGCAGCTTAAACTAATAGAACACCGTTTGCGTATTTGAATGAATTCTCTTTTAGGGATATAAAAAAGCTCTTCAACCTAAATTTGGAATCCACTGAGATTCTGAAACTAGTAAAAACCTGTTATACCAGCTACAAGAAAAGGAAGAGAGTGCTGAAGTGTGAAGGAAAATTTCTATACAAGTATTCATGTTTAATGTACAAAGCATCCACATAAGCCAGGCAAGCTTTTGGAGCAGAGAGTTCTTCCACATCTTATAGAGATCTGGTGAAGATAGTGATTTGAGTGAAAACTAGATTTCTGTCAATGGTAGCAAGAATAGTCATAAATGTTAACAGTAACAGTTTTGCAATTGTCTCTCCTTGAGTTGTTGTGGTGACAATCTGTTATGTCCATTTTGACAGCATAGAGGTCACGCCTGTGCGCCCCCTTTTGCTCAGGTGTGGTGCTGAAAGTGGGCCTTGCCTTACTTCCTTCACCCAGGTTATAAACAAGTCCAGACAGACCTTTTTATCAAAGAGTATCCCCCTTTCCAAGGGTATCATTTATGAAAGACAGCCATAACTGTAAGGAGGAGCTTACTCAGATACACATGGGGACTCGTCACCTCAGGACTCAGTCCAACTAGCCATTCCGTCTCCTTCCTTCAGGAGATTCTACTTTCCTGCACCTGCTAACAGTCTGTTTCTGGAGCCTTTCCTGGTTCCTTCTGTGGATTACTCCTTTTCAGTCCTTCCTTAAGCAGGAGTCCACAGCTCTCCTCTTAGGAACTGGGCTATATTAGTTAGCCCCTCACTCTCTCCTTAAACAGGAGTCTCTCCAGCTCTCTTCTCTGGAGCTGAGTTCTGGGTTAGCCAGTTTTGGGACCTTTATCATCTTCTCCCTCAGTGGGCCCCTTTCCCTTAATTAGTCTGCAGGGTGCTGCTGAAGTCTCCTGGGGTCTGCTCTGCTCAGAGAGAAGAAGCACAGGTTTTATGCTGGTCACTTCTCCCAGTTCATTCCCAATTGGTTGGGGGAGAAGGGAACCTGGCCCACACGCTCTGCAATGCTCCTGGCCCCAGAACCTTCAAGATACAGTGAAAGGATTTCCTCCCATGCACCCTTCATTCCCAGGACCACTTCCTCTCTGTCCATATCCCCCTTATGTCCTTTTATATATAAAGTGTATTGGGTCTTTCAAAGCCACGCCATGTGGTGGAGTGGGCTGACCACTAGTCACACCCATTTTTAAATTGAGAAGTGTTTTGTCTGGTTAGCATTTGTGAGTGTTTTCCCTGGACATGGTGCTTTAGAGGTTTGTGGTTTTTTTTGCAAAGACAGCAGAAACTGTATTGGCATCAAAATAAACACTCATATTATCTTCCCCTTCCCCATATTGTTTTGAATGTAACCATTTGCCAAGATGTAAAAAAGTTTAATTATTCTACAATATGAAAAGCAATAGCTTAACCGTCCATACGTTTTATAATTAGAGATCTGAAATATTTCCTGCACAAAATATTTTTATCAAGCTAGCACAGTATATTATTTGTTTGATATTCCATGCTTAAGGCACCTTTACTTTAAAAAAAAAATCTTCCTTGAAATGAAATAAGCTTATTTTGGTTCAAGGAACAAGATCCACTTCAATAAACAAACAGAAAACTCCAGTGTTTGCATCAGATTTTATAGGAGGACACACAAAGAGCAAAGGTTTCATAGAATTGTTATCACTTGGGTCACCATGAAATTATCTGAGTATTGGACATAAATTTTATTAGTTGCTAACACGAGAAGTTGGCTGCATTATAATTCCCTAGATTAGTTAGCTTCTAAACTGTGCACAGAGAAGGAGCATACTTTATGTCTAGAGCACAAGGACTGGAAGATCTCTAGTTCAGTTACTGACTCTCTTTCTAACATGGGAAAGACATTTTGGGAGTGTGTGGGATAGTTTTGAGTGCCTCTATTTTGGGGGTCTGACCTGAGACATCTGGAGTTTAACTTTCTGTAGTGCTGAGCAGTGAACTCCTATTTAGGTCAATAGGAGCTAGCTACCCTGAAGGTCTCTGTTTTGAAGAGCAATTTCCAAATGTTCAGTACCCACTGTTCCCATTGATGTCAATAATAATACGACTACCTAGCTCTTACATAGCACCTTTCATCAGTAAATCTCAAAGTGTTTCACAAGGATCTAATCTCTACAAGTCAAGTCCTTAACCTGTGCCTCAATTTTTCTGTTCGGCAGCATTGATTCATTTCCCAGGGGATGTTTCAAGAATTAACTTCATGCAGGAGTGTACACTTTGCGTGATTAAGGGCTGCAGAATTGGTCCCTTATCAAGTTAAGGTTGAGTATGATTGACTTTTATAATATGAAGTCACGTGCATAACTGTGAAGAGCCTTTGCTAGGCGGTATGACCGCTCCCTTGGGCATCTATCAAATATCCTATAACCCAGCTACATAGAAGCATTTATAAAAATTACTTTTCATCCAAAATTTGTTAGGGGAGAAAATCTCCAAAAATAATGCAGTATCAAGAGTTGATGCAACCAGTAGGTGGCTTAGAAGTAGTAACTCCCCATGCATGCATTTTTAGCCTTTTCTGCATGCAGACCAGTAATAACTGAAAGTTATCAGAAGCAAGTGGCTCATGCACTCTAAGTTTAGTTGTTTATCTTGGGTTAGTTTTTAGCGAAAAGGTGTTCCACAAAGCTCTAGCACGGCATTTCCACAGACCCCTGGGGGTCCCTGAGGGTAATCCAGTGGGTCCAGGAGCCCCGCTGATCAACTCCTCCCCCTCCCTCCCTCAACTCCTCCTCCTCCCTCTATCTCCTGGAGGCTTACTGAAGCCAAACTGGGAGATTTTAGGTGCTAGAAGTCCGGCAGCGCAGCAGTGTTAAGGCAGGTTCCCTGCCTACCCTCGTTCCGCGCCCCTCCCGGAAGTGGCTGGCACATCCCTGCGCCCCCTAAGGGCGGGGGGGCAGGAGGTCTTTGCACACTGGCCCCATCCGAAGTGCCAACGCTGCAGCTCCCATTGGCCCAGAACTGCGGCCAACGGGAGCTGGGGGGGGGGGAGTGCCTGCGGGCAGGGGCAGTGCATGGAGACCCCACGTCCCCCCGCATAGGAGCTGCTGCTAGAGATATGTGCTGGTTGCTTTCGGGAGCCGCCCGAGGTAAGCGCCACCTGGCCGGAGCCTGAACCCAAACTCCCTCCCAGAGCCCGCACCCACTCCTGAATTCCAACTCCTGTCCCAGTCTGATGAAAGTGAGTGAGGGTTGGGGAGAGCGAGCGATGGAGGGAGGGGAGATGGAGTGAGCAGGGGGGCAGGAAGATGCGGGGTGGGGGTGGGGCCTGGAGCTGAGTGAGGGGGGGCTTGGGGGGTCCCTGAAAATTTAAATCAAAATGGGGGTCCTCGGGTAGCTAAAGTTTGAGAACCGCTGCTCTAGCCATTAGCTGGTGGTAACTGGCATATTTTACACTGTCTGAAATGGCCAGAAAGATATTTCAGGCTCCATGCTCAAACTATAGTCCTTGCAGAGATGTTATCCTCCAAATGGAGTATGTTAACCAAAATTAGTGGAACAAAATAACTAAATAAGCATTGCCAAGGTCCATGTTTTACTTACTCTGTAGACCAAATATTTCAGCGTTCTGAGGGGTCAGCTAAACAGTTTTCAATAGCTCCAGACACAAAATGCTAGCCAGAAACATTCAGTATGGGTGCAAGAACTCCACTGAGGGTTAAGCAGGATAAAAAAAAGCATACACTTGAGAACATATTCAGTAGTGAATGTGTTGCTTAAAAGCCACTTGCTCTAAGGGTGCACTCTTACTCCCATTAAAATAAAATAGGAGCCTTCTATACTGCTGCTCAAATTCCATTATTCCCCATCGTTATCTATTTTAACAAGAGGTTTTTCTATGCCACCTGTTTTTAGACATATGGGACTTCTAACATTAACCGAATGTTATTTCCCTTGCCAGAACTTTATTAAATCTTTGGAAGATTTACTGATTTGAGAGCTCTACCTAGTTCTGGCCATGCTACAGTTACATCTGTTCCAAAGACAAATGGTGTTCTGCACTCAGATTTTTATGTATTAGTTGCTATGTGTTGCGTTGTTAAAACTAGCAACCAGTAAACATGAAAAGAAACTGGCTTCAGTCTTACAGCAGTGGTTCATCTTCTCCCAAACTTAAGTGAGAATCAGCTACAATTCAGAAGTTTTTCTGTGAATTTTAATAGCTATTATAACAGCACAGATTTTTCTGAAAAGGAAGATGAAGTTTAGCCGCTCTGAAAGGCCTTACATTCTCTTGATAGGTGGAGTCAAACAGCAATAAAGAACCCTTGAGAGACTTAATTTGTGCTCTCAGAACACTGGCGCTGATTGTGAAAATTTAACACCCAAGCACATGACCTAACTCAGCTATGATAAGGATTAAAATGGTATAGTATTTGGTGGAAGGATCCAGATACATAACATAGCGTTGGTATCTCTCGTGGCCAGGAATAAGTGAGTTTGCCAAATTCCGATTGAGAAGCAAGAAGAACTTTTGCAAAACACTCTCTAGTAGACATAAAAGGATTGCCAAACCTACCACTTGAAACACAGAAAGTTGCTATATTGCGCCATAGCCTCTAAACTCTGCAGCTCACTGCAAATTACACTAGTAACCATTATGCAACAGGAGCCCGCAGGCCATAGTTTGCCCACTCCTGCCCTAGCATGTGTATATACATGTAGATGGTGAGGCACTACTTAGGTGAGTTGAGTAAGGACACAACTGAACCACTAGGATGTGTACCCCACAGAGCTCTCTGCACACCAAGCAGTGCGTCCCCATCTACAATGCTCTGGGCAGTGGGGCTGTGAGCTCCTGGGGCAGCGCAGCTGCAGAGCCTGGCCTCACCTGGTGCTCTGTGCTGCATGGTGGCAGCGGCGGTGGCGGCGTGGCCTGGCTCCAGCCGAGCAACGCGGCTGTAGCGCCGCCAGCCACCAGTGCTCCAGGCAGCGCAGTAAGGGGGCAGGGAGCAGGGGGGGTTGGATAGGAGGCAGGGGAGTTCAGGGTGGTGGTCAGGGGGCGGGGGGTGTGGATGGGGAGCAGGGGGGAAACACGGGGTTGAATGGGGGCAGGGATCCCAGGGGGGTAGAGGGGGGACATGCGCTGCTTCCAGGAGCTGCTTGAGGTAAGCGCCACCTGGAATCTGCACCTCTGACCCTCTCCCGTGCCCCAAACCCTTTCCCCAGCCCTGAGCCCCCCCCTCCTGCCCTCCGAACCCCTCAGTCCCAGCCCGGAGCACCCTCCTGCACCCCAAGTCCTTCATTCCCAGCCCCACCCCAGAGCCTGCACCCCCAGCTGCAGCCCTCATCCCCCTCCCCACACCCCAAGCCCCTGCCCTAGCCTGGAGCTCCTTCCTGCACCCTGAACTCCTCATTTCTGGCCCCACTCCAGAGCCCTCACCCCCTCCCATGTCCCAACCCCTAATTTCGTGAGCATTCATGGCCCGCCATACAATTTCCATACCCAGATGTAGCCCTCAGGCCAAATAGTTTGCCCACCCCTGGCCTAGAACCTCCCTGATTCTAGACCTGCAGGTTCTTAGATTCCTTATGAACCCAAAAGTCACTTAAGTAAATGATCAGAGATTTTCTAGAAATTGCCTGTGCAGCTCTGCAATGAGGCATTAGCAGAAGGATACCCTATATGCTGCTCCTCACATTTGTACTTATTAATAGGAAAAACTAATCTGTAGCATCATCAAGATCAAGCCTGCACTTTGTGTCAGCATTTGAACCAAGGCAATAGTTAGTTTTCTCTTCATTAAACACAGAGTTACCTCCACTCATTGGTGCTTTGTAATGGTAACCTATTGTGTAAGGACTGAGGCCTCATTTGCACAAAGAAATTGAATCCATTTAACTAGAAAGTGTTTATATATTAGACTGGTGCAAACATGAAGATTGCTTTACACCTTGGCAATTTAGTTTGCATTGGTAGTTATAGAAGATTGTTTTGCACTCATTTAATGAGCTTGATTTGCATGAGTAATTTATGCGGTGGAAGTTGTGCTTAAACCAGGCCATTTGTGGCTTGCAGGCACACTCCTAGGTTGGGTCACTGGAGAACAGAACAGAGATACATTAGACTTGATACTGTACAGAGTTGTACAGGGTATAAGTATCTGTAATTATCCCAGGTAAGCAGAGGGAAGGGAAGTGTTAGCAACACGGTAGCATTGAACATTTTACATTTGTTCTAGGACAAATGACCATGGCTGCTACCTGCTCAGCCATTAGTACTTATTCATTCCTGTACTAGAGAGTTACTGCACAAGATGTTTAAGTGAAGGCAGAAGGCTTTATCACCCATTTCACTCACTTAAGTAACTAAAGATTTTCAGAGTCAAGGTGTAATTATTGAAGCTAGGGTGATAACCCAGGTAACACTGATTGGCTCTGTACCATATTTATGCCAATATTCTCTGTATTACCACAGCTGACCACAGAAGGAATGCATTAGAGATTTTTTTAACCGTTACTGTTGTAAGTCATCCCTTTCAAAACTAATGGGCAGGGAACATTTAGGGGAAAGTCTTTCAATCATTATAAAAGGCCAGCCTTAAAAATCCAACATCTAAGGACTCTTGCAACTGTTCATTCCAGTGAAGTGAATCTGGCATAGCAGACTATATTTAACAGCATACAAGAGGAGGTAATTTCCTATATGAAAGTTCTTCTGTTCCATGCATTAAGTAAACTTTTCAAAGTAAGTTTTCATAGCAAAACAATCTAGCTTATGGCAGCAAGTCCTACAATGAGGAGCCCTGTCAAAGCTTCACGTATTATGAAGACTGATAGCTCATTGTAAATGTAAATTAACAGTAACGATACCTCTAGTTCTCTTATACTAGATTTGAAGGAATATATTAAACCTATACAAAAAGCTATGGAAATACCATTATCCTCTATTTTGAATAGATCAATATATTTCAACCATATTGAAGTGAGGACAATATGCAGAGGCAGGCAAGGATTAGAATAGTGGATCATGGTCAAAAATCATACTGGGCAGTTAATGATCCTGGTCGATGTACAGTTTGACTCTTGCCTCCTTGTTCTGTTTCATTTGTTTGCTTCTCAAGCCAAATTGTTCATCTTCCTTTGCAAAGTGTTAAATTGGGTTCACAATTTTTTTCCACTTTAATGAGTATGCATGCCACATACAACATTCGAAAGACCATGGGGAGGCAACTGCTTGCTGGATGGAATTTGCAGAAAAATTGGAAGAGAGTCACCATTGACCGAGGTATGCACACCTGCTATCAGATGCAGGAGGATACGCGGCACAATATTTTGTGTTGTCCTCTTGGATATTTTGCTGTATTTAGGTGAGAGATGTTTAGCTTTGAGAGGTTCAGATGGGAAATTAGTTCTCATAATGGTAATTTTTTGCATGTACTGGAATTGCTTGCAAGGTATGATAGTGTATTACAAGATCATATGAAACTATTAAGGCTGGTACCCAAAGGTGATGTACTTAAACAGAATTTAAAATTAACTTTAATCGGTAGGATTGCAAGACAAGCACGGCAGACTATTTTGTACAAGGTTAGGACAGCTAAATACTTCTGTTATATTTGATTGCGTTCCAGACCCCACCTGAACTTAAACGAGCATCTCATGTATTAAGGTACGTTGTGGTTTCAAAAGACAGAGTGGAGGTTGTTGAGAGCTTTGCAGATTTCACTGCTAGCCGCACCAAAACAGGAGGATATGAGAGGGTTATTTTAAAGAAGCTGAGAAAAGGCAGTTTAGATATAGCTGATTATCAGAGACAAACGTATGAGAGAGAACGTGGCTGCAATATACAAAGATGTTCAAAATTGAATTCTGCAGGTAAATCAGAACATCCTCGGTGCTGCCTGCTCAACAAATCTTGCCAGAGTAGCTGCTGCAATGGTTGTTCCCCAAGTTGTTCTATTTTTTGGAGTTGTTCAAAGATAGCATACCCTTTTTTCTGCTTCTACAAATTGTTGGGATGTTTTGAAAAAACATATTAGATTATATTAAAAAGCTAAAACATGACAAGATAGTCAGCAAGGGTAGACAAAAATCAGCCCTCTATGAAAATCAGCCTGAGGGTGCCTTGACATGTTAGATGAGATCAAGGCTTCACACAGTCTTTCTCCAGAACTTGAGTTGGAAACTGCTACCTTGCAAACAAACATTGCAGCATTTTTGTTCCTTGTTTTGACTGAGATGAGGTATACCATCTTCTCAAAAATTAATGTGAGCAAAAAAAATTGCCAAGTCTGGATCCTGATGTTCAAAGAACTTGTGGTTTACTTGGTGGCTTTGGAGGTGCTTTATCCAAATTAGTGTTCTGGTTCATAGCATGTAAGGAAGCTATTGCTTCCCAGTGTGAAATTTTAGGAATATCCATGCAATTCAAAAATAAATGATTTTGAAGGATGACAGTAATGCCAGGCAAACTTTCAAAGGACAAAAGGTTATCAGATCCCAATAAAGTTTTTGGGTGAAAGGTTCTCTATAGAATCTCTATGGATAGTAATTCCATGCTCTAATAAGAATATAACGCTAGGGATCTATTATCGACCACCTGACCAGGACAGTGATAGTGACGATGAAATGCTAAGGGAGATTAGAGAGGCTATCAAAATAAAGAACTCGATAATAGTGGGGGATTTCAATTATCCCCATATTGACTGGTACATGTCACCTAAGGACAAAATGCAGAGACAGAATTTCTCGATACTTTAAATGACTGCTTCTTGGAGCAGCTGGTACAGGAACTCACAAGGGGAGAGGCAATTCTCCATTTAGTTCTGAGTGGAGCGCAGGATCTGGTCCAAGAGGTAACTATAACAGGACTGCTTGGAAATAGTGACCATAATATAATAACATTTAACATTCCTGTGGTGGGAAGAACACCTCAACACTGTGACATTTAATTTCAGAACGGGGAACTGTGCAAAAATGAGGAGGTTAGTTAAACAGAAATTAAAAGGTACAGTGACTACAGTGAAATCCCTGCAAGCTGCATGGACACTTTTCAAAGACATCATAATAGAGGCCCAACTTAAATGTATACCTCAAATTAAAAAACACAGTAAAAGAACTAAAAAAGAGCCATGGTGGCTTAACAACCATGTAAAGGAAGCAGTGAGGGATAAAAAGCCATTTTTTTAATAGTGGAAGTCAAATCCTAGTGAGGTAAATAGAAAGGAGCATAAACACTGCCAAATTAAGTGTAAAAATGTAATAAGAAATGCCAAAAAGGAGTTTGAAGAACGGGTAGCCAAAAACTCAAAAGATAATAACAAAATGTTTTTTAAGTACATCAGAAGCAGGAAGCCTGCTAAATAACCAGTGGGACCCCTGGACGATTGAGATACAAAAGGAGCTCTTAAAGACGATAAAGTCATTGCGGAGAAACTAAATGAATTCTTTGCTTCAGTCTTCACGACTGAGGATGTTAGGGAGATTCCCAAACCTGAGCCGTCCTTTGTAGGTGACAAATCTGAGGAATTGTCACAGATTGAGGTGTCATTAGAGGAGGTTTTGGAATTAATTGATAAACTTAACAGTAACAAGTCACCGGGACCAGATGGCATTCACCCAAGAGTTCTGAAAGAACTCAAATGTGAAATTGCGGAACTATTAACTATGGTTTGTAACCTGTCCTTTAAATCAGTTTCTGTACCCAGTGACCGGAAGATAGCTAATGTAACACCAGTATTTAAAAAAGGGCTCTAGAGGTGATCCCGGCAATTACAGACCAGTAAGTATAATGTCAGTACCGGGCAAATTAGTTGAAACAATAGTAAAGAATAAAATTGTCAGACACATAGAAGAACATAACTTGTTAGGCAAAAGTCAACATGGTTTCTGTAAAGGGAAATCATGTCTTACTAATCTATTAGAGTTCTCTGAAGGGGTCAACAAACATGTGGACAAGGGGGATCCAGTGGACATAGTGTACTTAGATTTCCAGAAAGCCTTTGACAAGGTCCCTCACCAAAGGCTCTTACATAAATTAAGTTGTCATGGGATAAGAGGGAAGATCCTTTCATGGATTGAGAACTGGTTAAAAGACAGGGAACAAAGGGTAGGAATAAATGGTAAATTTTCAGAATGGAGAGGGGTAACTAGTGGTGTTCCCCAAGGGTCAGTCCTAGGACCAATCCTATTCAACTTATTCATAAATGATCTGGAGAAAGGGGTAAAGAGTGAGGTGGCAAAGTTTGCAGATGATACTAAACGGCTCAAGATAGTTAAAACCAAAGCAGACTGTGAAGAACTTCAAAAAGATCTCACAAAACTAAGTGATTGGGCAACAAACAAAATGGCAAATGAAATTTAATGTGGATAAATGTAAAGTAATGCACATTGGGGAAAAAAAACCCCAACTATCATACAATATGATGGGGGCTAATTTAGCTACAACTAATCAGGAAAGAGATCTTGGAGTCATCGTGGATAGTTCTCTGAAGACATCCACGCAGTGTGCAGCGGCAGTCAAAAAAGCAAACAGGATGTTAGGAATCATCAAAAAAGGGATAGAGAATAAGACGTAGAATATCTAATTGCCCTTATATAAATCCATGGTACACCCAAATTTTGAATACTGCGTACAGATGTGGGCGCCTCATCTCAAAAAAGATATTCTGGCATTAGAAAAAGTTCAGAAAAGGGCAACTAAAATGATTAGGGGTTTAGAATGGGTCTCATATGAGGAGAGATTAAAGAGTCTAGGACTTTTCAGCTTGGAAAAGAGGAGACTAAGGGGGGATATGATAGAGACATATAAAATCATGAGTAGTGCGGAGAAAGTGAATAATGAAAAGTTATTTACTTGTTCCCATAATATAAGAACTAGGGGCCACCAAATGAAATTAATGGGCAGCAGGTTTAAAACAAATAAAAGGAAAGTTCTTCTTTACACAGTGCACAGTCAACCTGTGGAACTCCTTGCCCGGGGAGGTTGTGAAGGCTAGGACTATAACAGGGTTTAAAAGAGAACCTGATAAATTCATGAAGGTTAAGTCCATTAATGGCTATTAGCCAGGATGAGTAAGGAATGGTGTCCCTAGCCTCTGTTTGTCAGAGAGTGGAGATGGATGGCAGCAGAGAGATCACTTGATCATTACCTGTTAGGTTCACTCCCTCTGGGGCACCTGGCATTGGCCACTGTCGGTATACAGGATACTGGGCTGGATGGACCTTTGGTCTGACCCAGTATGGCCATTCTTATGTTCGGTTTCCAATCCTGCCTTAAACACATTAACACAGTCAGATAGGATGGAGTTGGAGAGAGGTTTGCTTTTTTTTTTTTTTTGATGGGCAAGAAACTGAAAAGTTTCAGCAGCAAAAACCTAAAGTGGCACACTTGAAACTTAGCAAGTAGCTACCCAGAAGATTTAAACTCAGTTTTGAAAAGTAGATCAAGGTTTTTGCCAAGTGTTGCGAGCAAATATTTAAGGATGACTTGCAAACAAAGGCTCCCATTGATTTCCTTAACTACGTTCATGAAAGGTCGTTGGATGTGAGTTCCGCTAACACAGAAACAGTACTGCCTATTTTTTGCTGTCTTTCCATAACTGTGGCTGCTAATAAAAGGAGTTTCAGCAAAATAAAATTAATCAAGACCCCTCTAAGAATGTCCAAGGAAAAGATAAGCGACCTGGCAGTTATCGAAAGCAGGGAAGATAGATTAGGATGAGCTAAGTAATGAGATTGCTTCAGGGAGGGTTAGGAAGATCCCTGTGTAAGAAATACTTAGTGGAGATTGCAGGTGTTACTCCCGCAGTAGGAGGGCATCGTTTTGAGTCTTTGAACTGAGCCAGGAACACTCTTGTCATGGCACTGAAAACAGTTTCATTACTTACTTCCTGCCAGGTTGTGGAAACTCCATGAAGAACAAGAATGGAGATTCACAAGCTCTGCCTGAATTTAGGGGAACACCTAAGCAAAGGCACCAACTGACTGACTCAGAATGATCTAGTTATGTAGTCCTGCCTTGAGTGCAAGGGCCTGGACAGATGACCTATTGAGGTCCCTTCCAGTCTGACACTTCTATGATTCTATAAAACATTAAAATTAATATCAAAAGCAGCTGCATGTATATTCATATGGATTACATACAAATTCAAAGTGAACAGTATATAGGATAAAATATTTTTATTTCCCCTACTTGAGGATTGGTATGAAATTTCCCCTATTCTACCACTCATACCATTAAAGGAATTCTTTGCTTTTATAACAGGATTGTTTCTATCCTGAACTACGTGAACCCTGCACTAGTATATTGTAGGGCAATCAAATGCAGGTTTTAAATTTCTCAAGCATTTAACTACATTGAGATTCAACTAGTTAATGCTGAGAAATGTGACTTAAGTCTTTGCATGTAAATCCGCACCATAGGTAATGCAGAGGCTCTCTCAGGGCCAACTTGATCCTACCATGACCCTGCAGTGTGCGCTGCAACCCTGTCATAGAGGCAAGGTCTCTGCCCCAAGGAAAGTACAATTGAAAGAATAGTTAAAGTTCTGTGGCCTACTTGGTCTTAGAGCATGCACTAAGGCCCAGGACTGTGGTACCTTGATACACTATATGCCCTGAAACCACACCGCACTCTGCAGGGTTGGAGCGCTGTTATCAACTCTGATGGCTTGAATCAGTGAGAGTTAGTGGCTTCCTTAAAGCAACAGCTGCTGCATTCAAGAGATTGCCTGAGAATTTTATCCTTCAGCTCTTCATGGTTTTGGTAAAAAGCTTTACAATTTGAAAAAAGTTCAGCCTAAAACTGAAGCCAGCAGGCAAGTGAAGAGAACCTAGTTTGTTTATTTAAAAATCCCAAGATCTTCAAGCTGATCTCATATGTGGATGCTTAGGGTTTGCATTACTAGTGGGGCCGAACGCAGCGCTTACTATCTGGTGCGATAGTCACTTTTATGATGTGGAGACCTGTCTAGTAGAAACAAGACTGAGACTATCAATCCCATTCATTTGTTGTAGAAAAGTCCATTGCTGTTGTTGCTTTTAACTTCATTCACACACACACCCCGCCCCTCCGTTCTCGCCATTTGATACTGGCATGGCATTGCAGTCTTTGAGATTGTGCCAAGCAACTGCAAGTCCATGCTTTTTCTTGTACAGAACTTCCCCTCTCAAACAGTACAGTACAAGTGTCAAGTCTTAAAGAAGTATTGCTAATAGCTCCATTAAAAGAATAGTGGTTGAACAACGTTAGACGTTGGAGGGGAAAAGAGTAGATTTTTCTCAATGTCTTCCTTTTTCTCTATGGAAAACTTTAATGTCACTAAAAAGTGATTATGGTATACTACATAATATCTGGCCTGGCACACAAGTAGTATTTCTTTAAATTTGTCTTTAGTATGGCTTTTATGAAAGTCTGATAATATTCAAGATTAAACTAAATGCACTTGCATCTAACCTTTGATCATCAAATGAAATTCCACAGCCTGTCCAGATTTTTCATTTTTTTTTTAGAAAAATATACTTGTAGATAGCTCTCCAGAAAGCAAATATATTCAAAGTCTGGGTTGATCTTGTACCACCATTGCAAAAGCCATTTACATACCATTGATTTAAAGTTAATTTGACCTTGTCAGATTTTCCTCCTCCATCAATACAGTAAACATACTTTTTTTTGCAAGTGATAGACATAGTCGCCTACAGGGACAACAGGGTAAATCTGCAGTATTTGCAAGTCTCTTTAGCCTGAAAGCCAGTCTTTCAAAATATGAAGGTGATATCAGTGAGGACTAGAACCTCTGCCCCTGTGTACTCTTTTTGCACTCAGACTGTACAAAAGGAACAAGTCACCTGCTGGAGAGTCCCTAAGCTGGTGGCTACCATGCTCCATGCAGTACAGGGTAAACATGCTCTATAACTAGGTTTGGCAGAATTAAAAAAAAAATGTTTGTTTTGTAATTTCAATGGATAATATCAATGTTTAAGCATTTTTATTGATTTAAATTTTCACAATTGCAGGAAATTATGGCAGGGTCAGACAATGGGGCGTGGGGGGTGGGGTGGGGGGCGGGATCAGGCAATAATTGTTTAATGACAGTAGGTTGTGAAATGCCAAAAAAGTTACAAAGCTTTATAACTGTGAAAACCCAGGTTGTCAACATCACACCTCAAAATATACAGAGTAAATATCCTTAGGTCAAAGTCTAGTGATTTTTTCAAGCTGACTTTTTCTTACTTTGTGTATCTGCAAGTTCTAGTTATTGATGTAAATATTTTTTGTTGGTGTGAGTACAGTGAAATCAGTGTTTACTCACATTTACTGATCAAAAAGTCTAATTCTTCCAAGCCTATGCACAACAAATTCCCATAGTAATTCAGGGAGTTGGGTATGGCATTATTTTAAAATGAAGGCTTGTATATGCTACAGTTACACCTGAACCAAAGCCATGCATGTGAACAACCCTGGTTTGGTAAATCTGGGTTTTACATACAAAACCAAGCTTCCTAGTGGACACTTAGCTGAATTAAGTTGAGTTTAACATATGAAGAGTGGTTTTGTCCTGTGTACCTCAGGCCCCTTTTTACTACTATAAGTTCACAAACTCAGACTGACTTGAAGCTGTACTATTATGTACTAGTCTGTAGGGTGGATGGAGGAAAAGAAAAGTGGTTTATTTTGTCCATCCATCAGCCTTGCAGCCAGCGAAGGTCTAGTAGTTATGAGCTTTCATGGGAGTCCTGGGCAATCCTCAAAGTTTCACAGGAGGTAGAGTAAAGTCTCAAGGGTAAGGAATCTAAAAAAGCAAGCAAGCAATCCTGGGGCTGTAAGAGGGAATGTGGGCAAATTCAGTGTTTTGGAGCATAAGGAAAGCAAACTGTGCAAGGAATAAATCTGTACAACAATCACCTCATTATTCCAGCTTCATATCTTGTTTTAGTTTAAGGTTTAATTATTGGCCCGCTTTATACTTGAGAGCCATTCTTAAATTACTAGGAAGTGCTTTCAAGTGTCCAGGGAGCCTGGTGTTTGTTTAAATTTGATGTCTTAATGTTTGGTTGACACTATTTGCAAACATACAACATTGCCAGTTACCGACATCTTTCTGTTGGTTTCCAAAACGTTTTTCTTCCAAGTTGTGTTTATCTCTAATTTGAGACATCAAGGGAGGGCTTAGTTTTGGCTTCCATTCTTGCCAAAGCAAATGGTTATGTGTAAAAGTTCTTTTCATCAG
Organism: Terrapene triunguis; assembly: GCF_002925995.2. NCBI lineage: Eukaryota > Metazoa > Chordata > Testudines > Emydidae > Terrapene > Terrapene triunguis. The sequence continues at coordinate 10,948,249 of NW_020665189.1, read as the reverse complement.
TGCTTCAGCATATTAACAGTTCACTGTAATGTGTATGACTCTGTATCAGGGTTACAAAAACTTATGCGGAGAAAGGAATTGAACACATATGTTGCAGGGGTAGAGACTGGAGGAAAACACTTTCTTTAAAGAAACCAATTCTTAGCAAAGTTTGAAGTAAAGGGCTATCACAAGATGTAAGGATATGGATGAAATAATGAAAATTGGGTTCTACTGTGCCCTTAAAGCAAGACTAACTTATTTCAGAAAAGTTTCTGCATACACAATTCTGCAAATTTAATTAGAGTTTGACTTTAGTAGAGTAAACTAACCTGTTCATTAGTTTAAATTCTAATCACTTAAATACACCTCAGAAGTTACACTAAAGAGATTCAGAAAGTCCTATGTACAGAGCTACAAATATGGCGGTCTCTTCTTATGTAATTTAAGATAAACATTAGTCAAAGTTAAATCCTTGAGCGCAATGCTTAGCTAGTTAAAAATGAGCTACTTTTACATGAGCTACTTTTAATCCAAAATTTGTTGAAGACCTTTTTAACTATTCTGGAGGAGATTGTTACCTCTTCTGTCGTACCCCCAATATAGTTCCCTGCATTCCGGATTGAAATCCGTTGGCAAATGAATGCCTAAAGCCTAAGTATTTATCATGACTATGCTAAAGAACTCCCATAAAGCTCTGGAAAAAGTAATGCTAAAAGATGATATTCAATTATTAGCCAATAAAAGCTGAACTGTTAAGTGGAAATATGTTTAATCACATAACTTTTTTATGACCTATCTTTACAACCTGCTTAAAGTTGTAATGGAAACGACAAGAAAAGAATAAGTGGGTAAAAATATTATAAAAAGGAAAAAACAAACCATGAAAAGGCAAACATAATGGCACATGACATTTAGTTGGTTAAAAACTTGTTTTGAACCCATGTTAAAGTAGGTCAAAACTGTAGTGACCTTTTGTGTGCTGGACATTTGGAGTATATTAGGGCATGATGAAAATCTAACTGTCTTGACAACTGGCTGCAAGGTAGATATATAATTGTTATTGGACTAACTGCAAAAATTGTAATATGGGATAAACATGGGGGAAGGCATCTATATAAATCCTTAGAGTTGTAGTGTAACTTGGACCACTGTAGGCAGGCCGGCCTAGTATCCCAGATTTGGTAGGTTAGCCTTTTCCGTTTATGCTGTTTGATTTCAGATGTCTAGTCTGATTAATAAACCAAAATCCAGCTTGTCCAGATATCTTAAATCAATAAATAAGCAAAAACCCATTATTTACAAATCTAACATGGCATACAGGCAATAGATTTTGTTAGTCCGGGTCAACATGTTGTTGGGGGAAAAGGTCTTTGACAAAGGGATGACAACTCTTATCAACTAAGATTGTATTGAAATACTTCAGCCTAGACTGTTCTATGAAGAATAGGATATTCAATTATGCCTCCATTGCTTTAAGATCCTGTCCCTTGCAAAAATGTTCTGTACATTCAGGAACATACATCCTTACCTGCTGGGTTATCTCACAATCATCATGTTCTTTCTTAAAGTAGCTGTGCTGTATCAGATATACATTCCCTTATTTTAATAGTGCTACTGTTTTATCCTCAGATAAGAGCTGAGATACTTAAGCAAAATACCATGGAGAAAACTTGCACTTTATCCATGTTATCTGTTTTTAATAGTGGCATGGTGCATACTCACCATTAGATTGCCCCTTTCGTCAGTGAGTAATGTTCTTGGGAGAACCCCAGAGCTACAGAGGAGGCTACCCTGTCCCCCTGTGGGTCTCTTCTATTCCCTGTTTCCCTTCTGGGACACCAGATTCAGGACTGCCTCTTTACCCCTTGTTCCAGGGGCCTACCACAGGAGTTAGCACTACTCCTGTGGCTCAGCTCTCCAGCCACAGCCAGCCCCCAAACTGATGGGCCTTCCCCTCTAGAAGAGTCCTGCTTCCTCTTCAGTTTCTCCCCTCACTGAGCTGCGTCAGCCTTCTTATAAGACCCAGTTGCCCAGTAGATCATCACCTAGCTCTGTCCCCTCTGGCCAGGAGGCAATCACCCCACAGGTATGCAGCAGGTCTCATTGTTTTCCCCCCTCCCCCTTCTCTAGCAGGTGAGGGGAAAACCCATCACAAATAGAAAACATCATTCTTTGAGGCCTTCAATCCACTTCCTTTCACAGGAACAAAGGGTCTACCCCCAAGGTTTAATTATATGCCTTTTACTCCTGGGGGAATTCTGCAGCAAAAAAATTAAAAATTCTGCGCACAGTATTTTCAAATTCTGCATGTTTTATTTGTCAAAATAACATAATATAATCACACCCAGTTTCAATTATTTTTGGTCATTTATTTCAAAATACCTGTCAGCAAGTATATCTGTAACAATACAGACAACAAAAAAGATTCAGAAAATGTTTTTTTGACAAATAGATTCCTTACTAGGCATATTAATACAGAATTCTGAGTAATAATTTGTTTAAACTACAATACAGAACCATATTTCACACCCCCCCCAGAAGCACTGCAAAGGCTGGGCGGGAGTCAGGGGTAACAGAGGAGCTGAGGGAGAGGGAACTAAATTGCTGGGAAAGAGTCTTGGTGTGAACTTGGAGGGTTGTTGGGTATGGGTGGGAAAAGTATGGAACAGGTGTTTTTAGGGGTTAAGGACTGGGAGGGACTGTTAGGGAGCTTCCCCCATGCAGACCAGGGCTGACCCCTAGCCTCTCCCATTCAATCAGGCACATGTGTCCCTCCACCCCCACTTAGACACCCACTCTCCCCATCCCTATGTGGCCCTGCACCCCCTCCCTCTGTCTCCATGTGTCTCTGTGCCCCCACCCAGCCACCCACTGTCCCTATGTAGCTCTGCTCCCCCTTCCCCATCACCATGTGGCCCTTGCACCTCCACTCCCAATCATCCCCTGCCCCAGTCTGTCCTCCTCCACTAGCCCGTATGAGTCCATTTGACGCCCCCCCAGCACTCCACACTGTCTCCCCATAGCCCCGTCTCCTGACCTGGCCTGCTGCGAAGAAGGCTCTCTCTCTTCCTTAGCTGGCTGGGAGCTGCTGCTGTGTTCTATCACCACATCACCTTCTGGTGGGCAAAACGCAGAACTGCAGCAACTTTTCAGGAGAAGCTTTTTTCTGTGCAAAAAATTAAAAGTATGCACAGCTAATTAATTATGCATGTGCAGTGGCACAGAATTCCCCCAGGAGTAGCCTTTACACTAGTTTCATTTCAGAACTACACACTTCAAACCCTTAGTTCCTGGAGCATGAATGTTAAAATTTCTAGCTCAGGGTTTTTTTTAAGCAAGACACTTACATTAAAATAATACACACACACAGGATATTAAGCTGTCAGATAAACACCCAATGCTATTATTGGTTTGGTTCAGAAAGCATTTTTGTAGAAGGATGTTTGTATTGAAAGGAAACCAGAGTTACATTTAATGACGCAGTCAAGTGTGCTGATTAACCTATACAGATTAATTTGTACAGCATGGCAATGACCTGTCTAGCCACGAAACTATAGTCTCTCTCTTTCTTCTGTGGTTAAATACTTAGTCACTGGGGCAAAATGAAAAAGAGAATGACTATAGTCCAGTGGTTAGGACACCCACCTGGTAGGTGGGAGACCCAGGGTCCAATCCCTTGGTCCAATCACTTTCATTTTTTAATCCCAAATGGAATAGCTTCCACAGGAGAGAATGAGGGAGGCCCATATCAGAGTATTCCCTAGATCAATGCTTAGAGCACTCTCCTGAGAGGTAGGAAACCCCTGTTCAATCCTCTCTCCATCAAGAAGAGGGGGGAATTAAACCTGGGTCCCCCAAACTGGAATCAAGTGCTCTTGCCACTGGGATAAAAGCTATGAGGTAGGCACCAACTCCTCCCACCACCACCACCACCACCACCACCACCACTTTTTGTGGAGTGAGGCAGGTGCCTTACTCATTTCTTGCAAGAAATGCCTTGGGCATCTAAGGCTGATGACTCCAGAAGAGGGGTCCCCATTTATGGACTGCTAGCAGAGACACATCTCCCTGCAGCCTGGACTTGGGCAACTCTCTCTATGAGAGGAACAGGATTTAGGACAACCCTCCTGTCAGAATCTTCCATTGGCTAGCTTGGGCTCATCTTTGCCTAGTGTGCTGCCTTTTGTGGATCATATTCCAAGGCACCTTTCCTCACATTCACTGCACACCTAACTCAATTTGTGGCTTGCAGTATTGTTCTCCTGTGATTTGTAGGTGCCTTAAAGTTAGGCACCATAATGCTCAGCATTGCAATGCCTAAGGCCCTTTGTGGATCTGGACCTAGTAGCCCAACTTACTCTTATTTTGCAATGTGGTCCCAGCACTAGCATCTGAACTGGTAGTCTTGTCACCTGATAGTTAGCTAAACCAGGAACAGGTGAGGCTGAACCAAACTCTTCTAGGATAAGCCTTTTAACAGGTGCAATGGGACATGTTGGCACTACAGGAGTAGGGCTCTGTTACAGGTAGCTGCTGAGTGGTGTCTCACCCTTTGCTGCCCTTAGTAAGCACCACCACAAGCCAGCCAGCCAGCCACCCAAATACTTTTCCACACGGGATTTAAAAGAAAACACACACACCAACCACAAAACAAGTCTTAGCAAATTCACGCTATGCATGAATACCAAAAGTTAAGCTTTGCACTAAGCTCTGAAGTTATAAATTCTCCCTCTCGTAGCTTGACAAGCTAGTTCCACAGCCAAAAACCCCTTCAATGAAACAACCATCCTCGGGTGTTTAAAGGTAGGTGCTGCCTGCTGGAGTGACTCAGCTGATGGCAAACATAAGGATAATGCCCCAGAAGAGGGGAAGGGGCCAAATGCTATTCCCACCATGCGGTACATCTTGAGTAACTCAAGTAGTTTCAGTTTATACAAATCAGAATATCGTAACCTTCTAGCTTGACACTGATCTCACAGCTTTTTAACCCTAGTGCAATGCTACTAACTTCACTTGAGTTGCTCATGACAAGTAGTGTAAGAGTATAACTAGACCCTTCTCTGCCTATGCAGTCTCTCTAATTGACACCAACTGAACCACACCTGTTAATAGCCCTTAGCTTCAATTAGCAGAGTATCAGTGAGGATCTTGTGATCTTTGGCCCTGAACTCAAAGTCTCATGGGAAATATAGTTTTTAACTGATTAGCTGTTCCATTGCTGGGGTTCTTGATTATAGAAGTGGTTTTACTAAGGAAATTCTTGTACTATGAAATGTCACCTGGCCTGTTTGCAACATGTAGGTTACTGGGGTGTAGGAGTAATTGAATGGAGGAAAGAAATTACTACATGGGTCATTAAGTTTTTGTGAAGGAAGAACAGGGTATAAAAATTTTACTTTTAAAAACTGGGGGTGGAGGTGGGGATGGGTAGACAAAAGTACTAAAATTAATGACTCCCACTCAATTTAATGTGGCTGACAGTCTGCACAGAAAAAAAGGAAAATGGTTACAAGCCAGGTGGATGGAAGCAGGGAGATCTCAACAGTATGATTCATGCAGGAGTTTCCATGCTTAGCTTCCAAAAGCTTTGGTGCCTCTCTATTAGCTCTATTGTTAGAACAAAACATTACTCCCCTGCCACACCCTGATTGGCAAGGGGCTTTGCAAGAGTTTGTCATAATTGTGAATGATGGCCAATAAGATATTATCCCGCCAACAATAATTGGTTGCAGTTTGTAAGCTAATCAGTGCAAAACCAAGGCTCCGTATGTGAGTTGGTATTCATACAAAACTAAAATGATGGAAGTTATGAACAGTAATTGCCTGTCAAGCTGTACTGCTGTTTTACTTCAGACTGAACTGATCTTTTGTGACAATGATTTAAGTATATATCTTATATTCTTTCCCATTTTCTCATGTTTGAAAACTGTCTGTTTCTGTTACAATGAAGCTCCAACTACTGGCTCCATTACCAAAATCACTAGGTTGTAAGAAGCTTAAAAAAAAAAAGTCTTAAAATTAAGCTTCCAGGATTTCACCAAGTCCTATTAAGCCCTTTGTTACAGAAGTAATGAATTACATTTCAATAATATTGTAGATTATGTGTGGGTATTAATAGTACATCAGTAGGCTTCTTTTATTAAGTCATACATTTATATAGTTGGTTAATTACAGGAAGATATATCATCTCTGGATCAAGAAGTACTGTGGCAGTAGAGGCTATTGTAAGACAAAATTTCTAACAGAATATATCATAAAAATGATTTTAGACCAGTGAATGGGAAGTCCATGGACCAGATCTTCAGCTTGTGTAAAACAGTAAGGGTTCCACTGGAGTCAAGGGAGGCTGAATTTATAGCAGCCTCTTACATATCTCAGAGTTTAGCACTTAAAACAACATTATAAAACCCACTGCCTTGACTTGTATAGCTCTTGGAGTAAATAAAGCTTTCTGTCACAAGTAACAGTATCACACACACTCACTCATCATAATAAGGTTTTTTAATGTAATAATCTCAGTTGAATGTAATTCTTCAACCAACCTGCTGTACTAACATTGGGAAGGGGAAAATAACTTCCCAGAAAATTAAAGAAAAAAACAAGTCACGTGAATGTTTTTTTTAGATGCCCAATGTGATAAACAAGTGCCATGTCCCCTCTTTATGAAGTCAGTTCATTGGATTTGGCCCCAAGCACTCAAAGCAGCCTTGAACACTGTTCTGGTTTGCCCCTTGCTGCTCAAGGCTACTAATAGCAACATTCTATGCATGGGACTTGGTTTGAAGAGGGTGTGCATATATACCCCTAACTAAAACTAGGGCCAGGGGGCCCGTGGGTACTGGGCGGGGGTGGCCCAGGACCCTCGCTGGTGCTGGGGGGAGAAGGGGTTGGCAGGGCTGTCAGACTCCCTATCTAGCTCTGACCGGCATGTCCCTGAAACTCATAGAGGGAGAGGGAGCCAGGGGGGCTCCAGATGCTGCTCCTGCCACAAGCAGCGTTTCTGCAGCTCTCATTGGCCGGGAAATGCAGCCAATGGGAGCTGCAGGGGTGGTGCTTGCGAGCACGGGCAGAGCGTGGAGCCCCCTGGCCCCTCCACCTACAAGCTGCAGGGACATGCTGGTGGGAGCCGGGGAGCTCCCCCGCACCAGGTAAGTGCCGCCCTACATCCCAACACCCTGCCCCAGCCCTGAGCCCCCTCCCACACCCAAGTTGCTGCTCCTGCTGGCCCAGGGACTGTCCGGCTCGGGCAGTCCCTGAGCCAGCCACACCGGCTGCAGAAGTCACAGAGGTCATGGAAAATCACAGACTCCATGACTTCCGTGACCTCTGTGACAGACATGCAGCCTTACTTATAGATTCAAGGAGCTCAATCTATTTAGCTGACTCAAGAAGGTGTGTGTGTGTGTGTGGGGGGGAGGAGACAGGATTATCTTTTATAAGTACCTCCATGGGGAATAAATGTTTATTATTTAGCAGCCATACTGGGTTATACCAATGGTTGATATAGGCCAGTATCCTGTGTGTTAACAGTGGCCGATTCTGGATGCTTCTGAAGGAGTGAACAGGGCAATTATTGAATGAGTCATCCTCTGTCATCCAGTCTGAGCATCTGGCAGTCAGAGGCTGAGAGACACCAATAGCATGGGGTTGCAACCCTGATTATCTTGGCCAATAGCCACTGATGAACTGATGCTCCATGAACTTTTGTAATTATTTTTTGAACCCCGTTGTAGTTTTGGCATTCACAACATCCCTTGGGAATGAGTTACAAGTTGACTGTGAGTAAGTGGGCTCTTCAATCAAGCAGAGAAAGGTATAGCATGATCCAATTGCTGGAAGCTGAAGCTAATCAAATTCAGACTGGAAATAAATTCATAGATTCATAGATTCTAGGACTGGAAGGGAACTCGAGAGGTCATCGAGTCCAGTCCCCTGCCCGCATGGCAGGACCAAATACTGTCTAGACCATCCCTGATAGACATTTATCTAACCTACTCTTAAATATCTCCAGAGATGGAGATTCCACAACCTCCCTAGGCAATTTATTCCAGTGTTTAACCACCCTGACAGTTAGGAACTTTTTCCTAATGTCCAACCTAGACCTCCCTTGCTGCAGTTTAAGCCCATTGCTTCTTGTTCTATCCTCAGAGGCTAAGGTGAACAAGTTTTCTCCCTCCTCCTTATGACACCCTTTTAGATACCTGAAAACTGCTATCATGTCCCCTCTCAGTCTTCTCTTTTCCAAACTAAACAAACCCAATTCTTTCAGCCTTCCTTCATAGGTCATGTTCTCAAGACCTTTAATCATTCTTGTTGCTCTTCTCTGGATCCTTTCCAATTTCTCCACATCTTTCTTGAAATGCGGTGCCCAGAACTGGACACAATACTCCAGCTGAGGCCTAACCAGAGCAGAGTAGAGCGGAAGAATGACTTCTCGTGTCTTGCTCACAACACACCTGTTAATACATCCCAGAATCATGTTTGCTTTTTTTGCAACAGCATCACACTGTTGACTCATATTTAGCTTGTGGTCCACTATAACCCCTAGATCCCTTTCTGCCGTACTCCTTCCTAGACAGTCTCTTCCCATTCTGTATGTGTGAAACTGATTTTTTCTTCCTAAGTGGAGCACTTTGCATTTGTCTTTGTTAAACTTCATCCTGTTTAACTCAGACCATTTCTCCAATTTGTCCAGATCATTTTGAATTATGACCCTGTCCTCCAAAGCAGTTGCAATCCCTCCCAGTTTGGTATCATCCGCAAACTTAATAATCGTACTTTCTATACCAATATCTAAGTCGTTAATGAAGATATTGAACAGAGCCGGTCCCAAAACAGACCCCTGCGGAACCCCACTCGTTATGCCTTTCCAGCAGGATTGGGAACCATTAATAACAACTCTCTGAGTACGGTTATCCAGCCAGTTATGCACCCACCTTATAGTAGCCCCATCTAAATTGTATTTGCCTAGTTTATCGATAAGAATATCATGCGAGACCGTATCAAATGCCTTACTAAAGTCTAGGTATACCACATCCACAGCTTCTCCCTTATCCACAAGACTCGTTGTCCGATCGAAGAAAGCTATCAGATTGGTTTGACATGATTTGTTCTTTACAAATCCATGCTGGCTGTTCCCTATCACCTTACCACCTTCCAAGTGTTTGCAGATTTCCTTAATTACTTGCTCCATTATCTTCCCTGGCACAGAAGTTAAACTAACTGGTCTGTAGTTTCCTGGGTTGTTTTTATTTCCCTTTTTATAGATGGGCACTATATTTGCCCTTTTCTAGTCTTCTGGAATCTCTCCCGTCTCCCATGATTTTCCAAAGATAATAGCTAGAGGCTCAGATACCTCCTCTATTAGCTCCTTGAGTATTCTAGGATGCATTTCATCAGGCCCTGGTGACTTGCAGGCATCTAACTTTTCTAAGTGGCAAAACATTTTTTTCCATTGGAACAGCTTACCAAGGGTTGTGGTGGATTTTCCACTACTGAAAGTTGTGTGAAAAATATTTTATTAATGTTCATAAAGAAACAAATACAGAAAGGTAAATGTCTTACAACTTGTATATGTTGCCAGATACGACACATTTGACAGGATGGCCAATAAAATTATGCGGTTATGCAACTTTACAACTTGTCAAAGCTGCAAGACCAGACAATACAAAATATGTCTGTGTAAGATTGTCAAAACATAACATATTAGGGTGAGGGTAATGATAATAGTAAAGACATAGGCAATAAAGGCAAATAGGCAATAAAGAGAAGAGGGAACTAGGTAACAAGGGAAGAGAAAAAGAGGAGAGGTCAGGCGGAATGATGTCTTGCATTATTGGGCTATCTCAGCATTCTTTATCCAAGTGTGTCACAAGACAAGGTCCAAATTTCTTTACGTAAAATATTCTCTTTTACTGCTAACTCTGGTTAGAATACCACTGACAATTTTTAAATCAAAGATTGGATGTTCTTCTAAAAGATATTGTCTAGGAATTATTTTGGGGACGTTATATGGCCTGTATTATACAGAAGAAGGTCAGACTAGATGGTCAAAAGGGTCCCTTCAGACCTTGGGATCTATGACTCTTAATCATATAGGCAAGTGTAAGCTTCCAAGCTTTAATATAGAGGAAGGCAATGACTTGTTGGTAATGCTGATGATTATGTTCCTGACTTGCACTGAAGCTGAATTTTATGTAAAAGGATGAGAGTTGTCTTAACAAAGGCTGGGCAGTAGAGATGATGGCTTACCCACGAGAGGAGTGACTAGTTACATACCTTCCAAGTAAGATGGATATGAATATTGAAGCAAAGCTGGCATTAAAATTCATGTCGAGCTTTCAATGACTGGGGGTTGCAGCTCCCATGAAATCACTAATGTACTCACTTGATCATCTGCTGTTTGAAGTTTGAGCTAACCAAGAGCAGCCCTTGACCCATGTCCCTCCCCCTGGGGCACACCATCCAGGACAGGTGGAGGGTCCAGGGCTTCCCACAGCGGCCAAGGCTCCCTGGGCGACTCTTACCACGTCCTGGCTCTGGCTTCCAGCCTGGCCAGGGGATGGGGCCCTGGGAGGAAGAGGAGCAGCAGGGGTGGGGCCTTGGGGAGAAGGGGAGGAGGGGCTAATGCCCATCTCACCCCCTCCCCCACCGGGAAGAGGTTGGCATCACTATCAGGGGCTGTGCTTCGCAGCAGGGGAGCTGATCACCTTATCAGCTCTCCTGCCGCAAAGCGCAGCTCCTGCCGCCACCACTCCGAGCCTGCTTGAAACCTGGTCTACACTATGAGTTTAGTTCGAATTTAGCAGCGTTAAATCGAATTAACCCTGCATCTGTCCACACAACAAAGCCATTTACTTCGACATAAAGGGCTCTTAAAATCGATTTCTGTACTCAGGAGCGGCTCCAGGGTTTTTGCTGCCCTAGGCGGCAGTGCTCCTCCTCTGAGCATTCGGCGGCGGGTCCCGGAGCGAGTGAAGGACCCGCCACCGAATTTCCACCGAAGACCCGGAGTGGAAGGACCCCCCCACCGCTGAATTTCTGCCGAGGGCGGCAAAATGCCGCCCCCCAAATCCTGCTGCCCTAGGCGACTGCCGAGGGTCACCTAGTGGAAGCACCAGCCCTGTCTGTACTCCTCCCCGACGAGGGGAGTAGTGCCGAAATCGACATTGCCATGTCGAATTAGGGTTAGTGTGGCCGCAATTCGATGGTATTGGCCTCCGGGAGCTATCCCACAGTGCACCATTGTGACTGCTCTGGATAGCACTCTGAACTCAGATGCACTGGCCAGGTAGACAGGAAAAGCCCCGCAAACTTTTGAATTTCATTTCCTGTTTGCCCAGTGTGGAGGGCACAGATGACCACGCAGAGCTCATCAGCACAGGTAACCCTGCAGTCCAAGAATCGAAAAAGAGCACCAGCATGGACTGTACGGGAGGTACTGGATCTGATTGCTATATGGGGAGAGAATTCCATGCTAGCAGAACTACGTTCCAAAAGACGAAATGCCAAAACATTTGAAAAAAATCTTCAAGGGCATGATGGAGAGAGGCCACAATAGGGACTCACTACAGTGCCGTGTGAAAGTTAAGGAGCTCAGACAAGCCTACCAGAAAACCAAAGAAGCAAATGGAAGGTCCGGGTCAGAGCCGCAGACATGCTGCTTCTACACTGAGCTGCATGTAATTCTCGGGGCGGGGGCTGCCACCACTACCCCACCCCTGACCATGGATTCCGAGGAGGGGGTAATCTCAGCCATGCCTGAGGATTCTGCGGACGGGGAAAATGAGGAGGAGGAGGAGGACGAGGAGCTTGCGGAGAGCACACAACACTCTGTTCTCCCCAACAGCCAGGATCTTTTTCTCAGCCTGACTGAAGTACCCTCCTAACCCTCCCAAGGCATTATCCCAGACCATGAAGCCATGGAAGGGACCTCTGGTGAGTGTACCTTTGTAAATATAAAACATGGTTTAAAAGCAAGCTTTTTTTAATGATTAATTTGTCCTGAGGACTTGGAATGCATTAGCGGCCAGTACAGCTACTGGAAAAGTCTGTTAACGTGTCTGGGGATGGAGCGGAAATCCTCCAGGGACATCTCCATAAAGCTCTCCTGGAGGTACTCCAAAAGCCTTTCCACAAGGTTTCTGGGCAGTGCAGCCTTATTCCGTCCTCCATGGTAGGACACTTGACCACGCCATGCTAGTAGCAAGTAATCTGGTATCATTGCATGACAAAGCCTGGCAGCGTATGGTCCCGGTGTTTGCTGGCATTCAAGCAACATCCATTCTTTATCTCGCTGTGTTATCCTCAGGAGAGTGATATCATTCATGGTAACCTGGTTGAAATACAGGAATTTAATTAAGGGGACAGAGGTGGCTGTTCCTACTGGGCTGTTTGCCTGGTGGCTGAAAAGAAATCCTTCCCTGCAGTTAGCCAAGCAGGGGGTGGGGGAGGGATTGGCGCTGAGCTTTTCGTGTTTGGCTAGCAGGGATCTTCCCTGATACCAGCCACGCGGTGGGGGGAGGGGTAAAGCGATCATCCCAGAGAACTGGATGGGGGGAGGGTTAGTTTGGTTTCTGCTGCTGCAGGTTAACAGGAAAACCGTAGCACTCAACGGGCTTTGCTTGGTATGTGGGAAAGGAGGGAGCTGCTTTTCTGAAGGCTGCAGAAGCTGAAAGACAATGGCTTACCATGGCCGCATGCAAGCCGAATTCTGTTGCCAGGACCTATGTCTGTGATCTCTAACACCAAAACCGCAGGCACTCAATATTAAGATGCAAAATGCGATCTTGTACTGAAATCACATGTGCTATGTAATGTGAATAATGTTGTTCACCGTGAAAGAGTATAAGCATTGTTCTGTAAAATGTATCTTTTTAAATACTTCTCTCCCTTTTTTCTCTCCCTCCCGCAGCTGCAAATTTTTCAAGACTACCTCCTCCATCCCGAAGGCTATCTCAGATAAGGCGGTGGAAAAAAAGGATGCGAGACGAAATGTTCTCTGAAATCATGGAATTGACCCGCAATGAAAGAGCTCATCTGAATGAGTGGAAGGATGCGGTATCAAAGTACAGGAAAGATGCCAGTGAATGTGGGGACAGAAGGGACCAACGTGAGGAGAGGAGAGATGCTCGAGATGAGAGGTGGCGGCAGGAAGATCAGAGGAGGCAGGATGCAATGCTGCTGCTGCTGCGTGAGCAAATGGACATGCTCCGGCATCTGGTGGAGCTTCAGGAATGGCAGCAGGATCACAGAGTGCCGCTGCAGCCCCTGTATAACCACCCTCCCCCCCTCACCATGTTCCATAGCCTCCTCACCCAGACGTGTAAGAACGCGGGGGGGGGGGGAGGGAGGCTCCGTGCACCCTCCCACTCCAGCCCAGTGGACAATCCAACCAAAAGGCTGTCATTATTTTGAACTTTTTTAGTGGCCTTTTCCTTCCCTCCTATCCTCCTCCCAAACCCCACCCGGGCTACCTTGTCAGTTCTCTCCCTCTTTTTATAATCAATTAATAAAGAATACATGATTTTTAAATGATAGTGACTTTATTTCCTTTGAAACAAGCTGTGATCGAAGGGGGAGGGTGGGTTGCTTACAGAGAACGAGTCAATCAAGGGGGCGGGTTTTCATCAAGGAGAAAAACAGAACTTTCACACTGTAGCCTGGCCAGTCATGAAACTGGTTTTCAAAGCTTCTCTGATGCGCAGTGCTTCCTGGTGTGCTCTTCTAATCGCCCTGGTGTCTGGCTGTGTGTAATCAGCGGCCAGGCAATTTGCCTCAGCCTCCCACCCCACCATAAAGGTCTCCCCCTTACTCTCACAGAGATTGTGGAGCACACAGCAAGCAGCAATAACAATGGGAATATTGGTTTGGCTGAGGTCTGAGCGAGTCAGTAACGTGCGCCAGCGACCCTTTAAATATCCAAATGCACATTCTACCACCATTCCGCACTTGCTCAGCATGTAGTTGAACAGCTCCTGACTACTGTCCAGGCTGCCTGTGTATGGCTTCATGAGCCATGGCATTAAGGTGTAGGCTGGGTCCCCAAGGATAACTATAGGCATTTCAACATCCCCAATGGTTATTTTCTGGTCTGGGAAGTAAATCCATTTAAACAGAGTAGTGTTCCTGAAGATGCGAGCGTCATGAACCCTTCCCGGCCAGCCCACGCTGATGTTGGTGAAATGTCCCTTGTGATCCACCAGTGCTTGCAGCACCATTGAAAAGTACCCCTTGCGGTTTATGTACTGGCTGCCCTGGTGCTCCGGTGCCAAGATAGGGATACGGGTTCCATCTATCGCCCCACCACAGTTAGGGAATCCCATTGCAGCAAAGTTATCCACTATGACCTGCACTTTTCCCAGAGTCACTACCTTTGGTAGCAGCAGCTCAGTGATTGCTTTGGCAGCCCCCACAGTAGATTTGCCCACTCCAAATTGATTCCCGACTGACCGGTAGCTGTCTGGCGTTGCAAGCTTCCACAGGGCTATCGCCACTCGCTTCTCAACTGTGAGGGCTGCTCTCATCTTGGTATTCTGGCGCTTCAGGGCAGGGGAAAGCAAGTCACAAAGTTCCATGAAAGTGCCCTTACGCATGCGAAAGTTTCGCAGCCACTGGGAATCGTCCTACACCTGTAACACTATGCGGTCCCACCAGTCTGTGCTTGTTTCCCAGGCCCAAAATCGGCATTCCACGGCTAGAACCTGCCCCATTAACAGCATGATCTCCAAAGCGCCGGGGCCTGCGGTTTGAGAGAATTCTGTGTCCATGTCCATATCACAATCGTCGCCGCGCTGCAGTCGCAGCCTCCTCCTCACCTGGTTTTCCAGGTTCTGGTTCAGCATAAACTGCACGATAATGCGCAAGGTGTTTACAATGTTCATTACTGCTGTCTTGATCTGAGCGGGCTCCATGCTATGGTATGGCGTCTGCACAGTTCACCCAGGAAAAAAGGCGCGAAACAGTTGTCTGCCATTGCTTTCCCGGAGGGAGGGGTGAGGCTGCACCCAGAACCACCAGCGACAATGCTTTTTGCCCCATCAGGCATTGGGATCTCAACCCAGAATTCCAATGGGCGGGGGAGACTGCGGGAACTATGGGATAGCTATGGGATAGCTACCCACAGTGCAACGCTCCGGAAGTCGACGCTAGCCTCGGTACATGGACGCACATCGCCGAATTAATGTGCTTAGTGTGGCCGCATGCACTCGACTTTATACAATCGGTTGCCCAAAATCGAATTCTGTAAATTCGGAATAATCCCGTAGTGTAGACATACCCTTACACTGGTGATAGTAACATCCTAATAAGGAATAATCACTGTCATGTTCTGAGAAGCATTGTTCCTAATGGCTTTTCATCTAGCAGTAAATATTTTTCAAATTATAGTCAAGAAACAATAGAGTGTAGCTATTGTCCTAAGTTCAAGAGCCTTGTACTGGTTCTGAATGCTCCATATGAAATAAGAACTTTAATCTTTCTTTCAATCTATGGTCAGTAATGACTGGGCCCACATGGATTAACTTCTTTAATGACACTACCCAGCTCACATCTATCACTATTAACTAAATATGCCTCTTAGCCTCCATTCAAATCAGTGGACTAGCACAAACTCAAAATCTCTCATCCCCTATGAATTTTCCCCAAGCAGTACTTGTTTTTAAGCTGAACAATAAAAACACGAGTTATTTGTAGAGGGGAAGTGCTGAGAATAACCTCCTGGGTACTTCATCTTATGCTTAGAAGAATCCTTCACAGTGGAAGGATAAGCGTCACCATTAACTTAAAGATTGTTTTTTCTGAAAGTTTTAAAATTGCAAGGTCTTATTAAAGAAGTCACTTCATGATATGAACTAATAATTCAATGCACATCTTGAGTTGCTGAAGACATGCAATTGCTTGAAATAAGACATTTAAGACTTAAAGTTGTCCCTATCTGTATTGCTTGCTTGAGTTCTATCTTAGAAAACTAGTGATAAATAGTCAAAGTAAAAACAAAGCAATTATGAAGTATAAATGTGAGGAACAACCCTTTTTCTGATGAGAACTAAAGAGATGATTTTTTAAGGAAAAGATCTAGTAAGGGCACTCTACATGTAAGGGAGATGCAAGGGTTTGTCTGAATGGATAACGAATATAAAAAACAGATTTACCTGGTTAATGAAGTCCTTGTATCTGCTACCTCTCAGATAGCTTACTGGTTCCCAGTAAAAGAACAGGCAGAAGATCCTGCTGGCTTAACCTTCCCTACTGAGTAAGGGATTGGCAGGTAACCCAGTGACATCAGCAGGATTGTCACACAAACTATAATGCCTTAAAGGTACAGGAAAATATTGAGATAGTTAAAGGGCATAATGTACAAATATGGGCCATAGTAAAGTAAGAGGCAAAATAAAAACATAGGGCAAAATTCTGTATGGCCCTTATATGCCCAATAGGAGATAATGGCAAAGGAGACTTTCCCCCCATGGATGGACCCTATAAGGGACTGGCACAATTGCAGTCTTGGGCCCATATCCTCAAAAAGAAAAATCAATGGGAGTTATACACGTAAATACCTTTGAGGATCTGGCTCTTGGTGTTTAGTGTGCCATGGTGTAGAGAACAACTGTGCTGTTTGGGCTTGATGGTCATCCTTTCTGCAGGGTCCAAATTATTGTGAAGTTCATCTGTTCTCAAGGTTGTCTGGCTCCTAGATTAAGTTCATCAGCTGGCACTCAGGTGAAGCCAAATTTCAACATGGTGCCTATGAAAGCCTCAAAGCTGGGCCCATACTAGTTGGTAATTTAGCACCACTTGTTTTTGGCATAGCTCAAATCCTTCTATAAAAGTTAAGCATAGGGTGGGTCTAAGGAAAAGGGCAAAGTAGGAGGTCCACATGTTATGGGACCATGGTGGCAGGCAGTGATCATATTAAGACTTGGATTACTTTAAATTTAATTGCAGAAGGCTGTTTTACTGAAAGGCAGACGATACAACTGGTCCGCTAGACTGTCAAAACATCTGGCCATCAGTTTTTTTTTTTTCTGTGAAAGCCAGAGTAGTGACAGAAAGATAAGCTTCTGCCTTGCCCCCATTTTAACGACAGCAGTGTAGTTACAGAAGCAAGAATACTGCTTTTTACCAGGTCTGAGCTCTGAAACAAAGTTCATACAAATTAAAACACTCCTCTCCGGATTGGCCTTTCCTTACTATATAAGAGTTTTGCAATCACATGGGAGCTTATCACATTAAACACAATCAGTAAGGGAGGATAATCTCTGGAAACAATAAGTACATGTGCCAGAAATGTTAAATTTTTCCTTTCAATAACTATGGGTGGTCTCCCAAAGAGACTGGTGTTAGCTGGCAAATAAAAATGTGTTCCATCTAAGAGTGTAAGCTCTGCCTTGATCAGCCAGGAGGACTATTTTTCTCTCTAGTTTTCCAGAAGTTTTCTTTACTTCAGTAATTAGGGTGGAGGGAGGAGAGGAATCAGACATGAAAATTAAAGTAAAAATCCTTTAGCTTTGTCTGCTAAAGCACCAGCTAAAGGGCAACATAAGGGTTATCTGCTGTGACAGCAACATCTCAATGAATTCAAGTGAAGTCTGAAATTAAGGCCAGCTTTCTTTTCTCAAATACAACTGGAATTGCTGTGGGACACTATGGCTAACATCAAAAAACTCTCATGAGTTAGAGGCTGGTAAACCTTGGATTTTTGTTTTCTGCCTACCTGGAAATGATTTTCTACTCCAATTCCCTTCTCCATGAGCGCACATAGTGCGAAGGAGCAAACTGTAACCAAAAACAGATGACATAAGTATTTTGATTTTCAGTTTAGGATTTTGCAGATGAGCTGACCAGTTAATATAGGCTAACTATATGTCCCTAGTCCTTCAGCAACTAAACTGCACAATATTGACTATTATTTTCAGTTGCTATGAAGTGCTAGTAGAGGTCATTGTTTGTCAAAGGACAGATTATGACTTTATAGTTGGATGACTAATGTGTTTCAATTATTGGCAGACATTCAGAAAACTGAAGGAAGTTGATAAGCAGTCAGTAGACTTCTCCTTCCAGATGGTTCTATGACTTAGAGTTTGTCCTAGAAATTGTAGTGTTTGTGTAATTAATGAGCTCTTTAAACTTCTCCTATTTTTAATAGCTTAAAAATACACCTCATTGCATGACTTGTATGTCTGAAGATCTGGTCCCTCATATGCAATCTTCACTGCATACCATGACCACCACCATAAGATTCCTATTCTAGGTCACGAGGACCACATTAGAAACACAATCCAAAGAAAAGTCAAGCACAGAGATAACTACGCATCTTGAGGGATCAGACATTGTTAATTATTTCTAATTGTTAGCACAGATAAACCTATAGTAAAGTAAGACTCTTCTGGCTGGGAAAAACCGCAGGAGATCAAATTGCTACTGATGGTTGAGCTTCAGAGAAGTAGCAACACCTAAGATGCCTAAAATACTATGTTAGATATATGTTCATGCTGCTCCACATGAGAGGATGCATTGTTGATCCCAGGGAACATTTAACAGTTACCTTTTACCCTGTAATTTGCACAAATTTAACACTTAGGGGAATATCCCAGTGCCAATGACAGGTGGGACTTGCACCAGATCTTCACTAGAAAAGGTCTGCCAATACAGCTAGAATAGGAAATCCTTCTAGTGTCAGAATAGTTATACTAGCATAACTGCATTTGCTGGTAAATTCATACCAGTTTCTCAAGCAAAATAAGTTAGAGGCCAAAGAACTTGTATAATGGTGTAACTGTACATATGCTAGTGCTTTTGCTGGTATAGAAATGTTGTAAATAACCCCAATAAATAAATTGCATGCCCAACTGACATTACTATACTGGCAAGAGTTTTTAGTGTAGATCTTGTTTAAAGAATACATGGGTTGTGTGGGGTTACTCAACTGCCACCAGATGAGATGTACCATACCATCTCACAACAAAAACACCCCGCTGTTTAACTCTGCTTCAGATTAATTGTTTAGGAATTTAAAATCAACTTGGGTCACAGACATCAGTAAGGTTGAGTTCACAGAAATGCTTCAAGCCAGCCTGCAGTCCCAGTGGACAATGATCAGCCAGGCCATGAGGCAGACTGACATCACCTTTGGAGCCAGTCTCCAGCTGCTACTCAGGCAAGGAGATTGAGACAAATATTCAGATAAACTGATTTTTGGTGACTTAGAGTGAACCTTCAAATACCAAACCCCAAGTAAAGTTTGGATTTCTGGTTCACTTAAAGAAGGTGAAGGGGATTATTTTAAGGAGTGTTTTGAAAGATTAAAACCTGAATTTATGACAGAGACCTTGAAGATGCCTGACAAACAGCAGGTAGGTCAGTCTGTCTGTCTTTCCCTTCGCCCCACCACAGAATGTGCAATGAATTTACTTAAAGACCACTATTTCACAAGTGCTTTAACACTGCTTGAGTTTAAGAGGCTACAATATATAGCGTGTCCATCTACTTCCTACAACCCATACCTTTCACATGAATTATAAAAAAGTTGGTTTAAAGAAAAAAATGCTTTCATACAACAAATGACCTCATGAAGCAAAGTATTACTGACACAAACAGTGCAACAGAATGGATTACATGAGAAAAACATCTCATTTGGGAAATTCTAACAGGACGAGGCCCTACACTTGTAGGTGGAAACAAAGTATTTTCCAACTAGAAGTTCAGCAGTTGCATTTGAAAAGACAACCCGTGAACATTTGTTACTAGCTCAGTACAATATATAGAGCACTGTACAAAACAAAAGATACTGTTCCTGCACATAGGTTTTGCCTAACAGTACAGACTGTACAAGAAAGTATTTGAAATCTCTTGTGCTGGAAATACAGTTAAGAATTTGGAATACTTTTTCATCTAGCTGCATTTAAAATGGGCACACCAAAAAAAAAAAATTAAAATGGATCTCCCCCAGTTGAAATTTTTTTGCCAGCATAAGTAAATCTGCATGGTTGAGTCTCAGCATCTCTGTGCAGCTAGGGTTTTGTACTATAGATGACACAGCCCTGTAATTACACTTGTGAAAATGACACCAATGTTGAACTTATCTGTTGACAGAAATGTAAGCCAAGCCTCTCAAATAAAAAAAGCTACTCTGGTGTTTATTCTTCAGTTTCTCCAGTGCAGCTTGCCAAACTATTAGTTCCCAAAGAGATGGCATCATAGTAGGGTGTAGTCTAGATTTTCAAAGGTTTTTCAAGAGAATTAACATAGCACACAACAATACTAGATGAATGTGTGTGGAAAAATATATCTGCTTAAGTCCACATTGTCATTGAGGCTCATGTACCTGGTATGGTCAATGTATATTTTATGGGGAGATGCCCCTTAAAAGTTCTAATCAATATTGAGTTCTCTACCAGAACCAGAGTTTTTACTGGTTTTACAACTTCAATTATTTGAACAGTACCGTTTACCCTTCTAAAATAAGCCTGTATTTCTGTAGGTGAGAAAACCTTAGAGTCTATATAGCAATAAAAGGAACAAAACACAAGCTCACAAAGGAGAATTGCTAACCCCAGAGACTATTTTTCGGGGTATGGATAACTTACTAAGGTAAACTTAACAAGTTTTAATAAGAAATTTTATTTTAAAGCTCCTGGGACTTGCAAAAGAGTCAAAGAAATCCTTTTCAGTGAGGTGAAGACCTACAGCAGAGAAACTATTTCTCATAAAAAGTCCTCTGAGCCAGAACACCACAATAGTAACTAAGCTCCTAGCTGTAAAATTATACTGTCTGAATGCTTGTAAATTAAAATATGTTAACATCAATTTAGACAAAGCACGCAGAGTTTACCAGTCCATAAATGCTGAGATTCAATGGCATTTGAACTCATTGTTAACAGTCAACAGAACTTCTAAGCATTCTACACTGAAGTTTTTAAGGAGCTTTAAAAGAGCTGGCTGAGAAGCTTGCAAATTTTCAGTATGTCTGAACACCAGGGAAGTTTGAGACGACTGGAAGAAAGCTAATGTGCTAATATTTAAACAGGAGGACCTGGGCAATTACAGGCCTGTCAGTCTGACATCAATCCTGGGCATGATAATGGAGTGGCTGATATGGAACTTGATTAATAAAGAATTAAAGGAGGATAATATAGTCAATGCTAGTCAACATGGGTTAATGGAAAATAGATCTTGTGAAACAAACAATGTTTTTGATGAGATTACAGGCTTGGTTGATAAAGGTAATAGTGCTGATGCAATAAACCAGACTTCTGTAAGGCATTTGATTTGGTACCACATAACACTGATTAAAAATTAGGAAGATTTCAAATTAACATGGCACACATAACATGAATTTAAAACTGGCTAACTGATAGGCCTCAAAATGTAATTGTAAATGGGAAATGATCAAAGGAGTGCATTTCTAAAGGGATCCCACAGGGATCAATTCTTTGCTATATGCAATTTAAGATTTTTATTAGTTACCTGGAAGAAAACAAAGTCATCCCTCACAAACTTTGCAGATGACACTGAAACTGGGGGAAGAAGGGGAGCGGTAAATAATGAAGAGGACAGGATACAGAATGATCAAGGTCACTTAGTAATCTGGGCACAAGCAAACAATATGCATTTTAATATCGCTAAATATAAAAGTATACATCCAAGAACAAAGAATATAGGCCATACAGGATGGGGGACTCTCCTGGGAAACTGACTCAAATAGATTTAGTGGATAATCAGCTGAACATAAACTCCCAATGCGATGCTGTGGCAAAAGGGCTAAACAGGGGAATCTCAAATTAGGAGCATGTAGGATATTTTACCTTTTTATCTGGTACTGGTGTGACTGCTGCTGGAATACTGTGTCCAGTTCTGGTGCCCACAATTCATGAAGGATGTTAATAAATTGGAGAGGGTTCAGAGAAGAGCCATGATAATGATTCAAGGATTAGAAAACCTGCCTTACAGTGATAGGCTCAAGGAGCTCAATCTATTTAGTCAAAAGAGAAGGTGGAGGGGTGACTTGATTACAGTCTATTAGTACCTAGATGGGGGACAGATTTTTTAATATGGTCTTCAATCTAGTAGAGAAAAGTATAACATGATCCAATGGCTGGAAGTTGAATCTGGAAAAATGCACACTGGAAATAAGGCAAAATTTTAACGATGAGAGAAATTAGCTATTCAAACAATTTACCAAGGATTGTGGTGGATTCTCCATCACTGACAATTTTTAAGTCAAGATTGGATGTTGTTCTAAAAGATATGCTCTAAGAATTATTTTGGAAGCTCTATGGCCAGTGTTATACAGGAGGTCAGATTAGATGATCACAATAGTCCCTTCTGGCCTTCGAATTTATGAAATTAATAGATGGGAAAGTCAACTTTAAGCTGTTTGAACTAGAGTGTAAACATACACTAAAGATGCATGATCTTCCACCAAGCATTGATTATGTGCATTAGAACTGGATTGATCATTTCCAAAACAAAGCAATTGTGTGATTCACAAACCATCATTTACTTCAAACCAAACAAGTAGGTATAGGTGAAATCTTTGAATTAATAAGAATATGTTTTTAAATAGTCTTCATTTTCATTTTAATGAGAATTATTTAAAAAAATCAAAATTGGTATTTGTCACTAAAAGGTCTATGATTATGGCTAGAATAAAACCAGACAATCATGTGTCCTTAATTATCAAGAAGATTTTTTTAAAAGTGTGAAGTACACTATACTTGTATCAAATTTTACTAGTCTATTCTCAAGTTGTAATTGGAGACAAGAGTTGATCATCTGAAACATTAAAAATAACCTGTATGTTTACAGAGAAGAATGAAGAAGCAAGCAAATGCCAAGATACATTTGTCTAAGCAATTCTGGAGTCTGCAAACTCAACCCATTGTCCATGTGAACAGCAGATGTGAAACAGGGAGTTAATGGTAACCAAAGAGTGAAGAGGCAAAGGACTCATTGGATCCTAGCTCCCAACAAAAAGTAGACACCTAGATAGAGACAGGAAACCCTGCAGTAAATTTGGTTCCACCTTTCTTTAACGTATATTAATTTTTTTCACTAGTTATGTTAAACTTCTCCTTTGGTCATTCGTTCCATTTACATTCCAAGGGGCATATTGCTTCTTTGAGATACATGTTCTTGAAGCTAATGAGTATGACTATTAGACTCTGCAAGTGTAAGCATTAGAGTAATCAGCACAAGCAGGTATGTGGATAATAGGCCCATCAGCCCAAGTTCTTATTGCTGGCCTCCAACCCTTTAACCTAGTACCATGTGAAACATGCTTAACACCAACCTCTTGGTATTAGCCCTTAAAAGTCTCTGGATCTGCCTAGGAAGAGAAATACTGCCATGGTGAGAGAAATCGTGAGCAGTGTAACAGTGCAGAAAGGAACAGGAGTTTCTCTACTAAACTGTTAAAATTTTAACGTGCTGCAGTAAAAAGGTGAGTAAATAAGCCCCACCCTCTCCTAATCATATTGGGGTCCAAAGATGACAAAACTCTTGCTCTGGAAGTACAGGAAGCTAAAGTCCAATAAACCTATTTTAAAATGGTTTAGAAGCCTATACATTTCCCAGTCCACACCGAAAAAATATGGGGTTTACAGCAATGGTGGAAGGACTAGCACAAGCAGACAGCTGTGGAAGGTTAATTTACCCTCCTTACTAGAATAGATTAAGTTTCAACTGGAAGTTTAAAGTTCCCACTCAGCCTGAAAAACATTATCTAGTGATAACTTCCTGTTTCCTTGAAGGGAGTCTATCATAGAAAGGCAAGACAAAGTTTCAGCCAGACAGGAATATAGCTTGGCTGGAATACAGTAACTTGAGTGCTGTTTCCTCTGTAAAACATTACTTGTAGATTTACAAAGTTAACCTAAAACATGCCACAGTTATTATATAAATACTACCCTCACCTTCCTCTCATATATCCATCAATATCACACTTGCAAAAGTCAAAGGGCAAGACAGAAGAGGAGGGGAGCTTTACAGGGTTGTAGGGTAGGTCAGGGGAAAGTTCTTGTAAGCATCGTTTCCTCCTCTACCTTCATATATACTGCTACCAATTGTATGAAGTTTGACGCTCAAAAGAGAGCTAACTTTGCATGATTTGCATGCACATAGCTGATCAAGTTATGGCTTGTGAAGCTAGAATCTGGCCCTTAGCTTGCACCCTGGAAAACTGAAATAAGCAGACCACGAAGAGTCATCAGTTGAACTGACTGATTACTTATATTTTGCATGTTGTCTTCTCCATTAACAGGTCTTGTTAATTCTGAGCCTTGTAGTACTTCATGTGGAAGGAATACTGTTCCCAAGGCTTTTTATGCCTGTGCCACTTGCTTGCTTCTTTTGAATGCAATCTGATCAGTCTTCTCTACAGTGAGAAACAGGATCTTCCCACCATTCAGCTTAGCACTGTACCACTCCACCAATGGAGGGAGTGATAACAGACTTACCCTGACATTACTGCCATGGACATCTAGGTGGAGCAGGAGTAGAGGATAGTGGTAACACGAGATGGACAACCTTTGCATTCTCTTTTGTTCACACTGGAGCTAACCTGGGGTAAGGCCATATGTTGAGAGATTGCTTGAAAACCCCTCAGTGTAGATCCAGAAATGTCAAATTTGAATGCATCAGCTGTTGGAGTCAGACCACCTCAATATTAAAGCAGCTATAATGAAAAACAG